>NC_134403.1:264827992-265427992 GCF_038048845.1 Mixophyes fleayi
TTTGATCTTGGCTACTCTTTTGAAACATGTTCCTTCCTACTGCTTACATCTCGTGTCTGGTTTCCTATCCTGCCTATCAGTAAATCATTTTGACTAATACACAAGATTTGGGGCCTACATGCTTTAAAGGGTAAACCGGGGCTATTATATTTCAAAAATGGTCTGTGGGCCGACATATGACACTTTGGTAGGATCATGGGAGACAGGAGTGGGGGAATACCACCATTTCATGAAGCTTATTGATAGTATATAATTTTTGTTTGTTTTACATAAAGAACCCCTTTAAGATATTTCATGTAACTAAACTATTTTTAGTCATTTGCATTTGTAAGCCTGTTCCAGATGTGCAAGTTTCCATTTGTATTATTGCATTTGTTTACTGCTGCTTTGCACTGATTTTGTCTTATTATATTATCAAATTATTGTAAACAAAATAAAATCTGAATTAAGCTTTAAAGTATTAACAGCAAAAAAAAAAAATAGTATTTCAAAGCAAATGTCTAACAATAGTTAATAGGGGCAGGAGGCTTGGTAAAAAAAAAGGAGGTTAAAACAATATTATATTTTAAAAAAATGTAATAGCAGGTAGTTTATATAAGCACAAGAGCATATACAGTTTCTTCTTCCCAGAAAATAGGGGACGTTTTTACCTTTACATAGTAATAACGGAGAGCCCTGCTCAGCTTGTCATAGTTCATGCTCGGCTTGTTCTTGCGCACCCCCCACAGTCTGGCCACTTCTTCAGCCTTCAGGAGTTTAAACTCCCCATCATTGGAGGTCCAACAGATCAACTGTTGGTGGTGAGGTTGCTGCAGAAGCTGGAGCAGGAACTGCCAGAGAGTAATGGCACTGTCCATAGCAAATCACTGTAAATAGAGTATCCACAATTAAATTAAAGAAGCTGTGTTAAATGTGCATATTTCTTTTATCACAATTAAATATATTAATATATTCTATACAATATATTCATTTGACAGCTTCTTTTGGCTGTTTTGCCATCTTTGAATTAACAAATTAGCTTTGCAAGAAACTATAAACCATTAAGGATCGTCTGTAATAATATTGTGAAATGAAATTCTATGTATTTGAAATGTTGTCGGTTTATTAATGGGGAAGGTAAAAAATACAGAAATAGGCATATAAAAACAAACAATTTAACAGTATACATTTTCCACAGGAGTAGCAGTCAGTCATGCAAACATAACTTACAGGAAATGGCAAGTTCAGCACCAAAGAAATATGCATCAAAGCACCAAAAAATGACTTTTACTGAATTTTAACTTTTGGGAGTGTTTTCTATTGAGACCGACAAATGCACATCTTCCCTGGCTCCTAAAATGAATCTCTTGGCTTTAGCTGCTTAATTCTACCTTATGTTGTCCACTATTTCCCTGGTGACATGACAAGTTAAGTTAAAACTTGATCTATCCATAAATCTCATCTGTGTAAATTGTGCCAGTTTTTTTCCCTTTCAGCAGGGTCTTCAGTCTAGCCCATTATTTGGCACATTTTGGTTTTAAATGTATTACTCCATTGAACAATTCAGTTTCTAGATATGTGCCGCTGGACATCACCGTGATGTCAGGCTGCGCACATTTCTTGGTACTACGGTACCACAATAATGCAGATTTTCCTGCGCACCTCTATGGGGTGCAAAAACATGCAATGTTGAATTGTCACGGAGTGCCCTGTGAACATTCCGGGGGCTCTCCGCGTCACATCGCTGAGACTGAATCTGCCCCCAAATGTCTCATTCTTTTTCACATTGTGTGAACAGTGAATCCTTTTGTGTTCACATATATCTTTTAATTTTATAATCATTTACATGATTCTAAACAAGGTGACTGTAGAGCCTTGAAAGGTTATGTTTGATATTTTAGTTAGCCATTAAATGATATCACACCCATGGCACTTTTTTCATTGAAGGACAAAACCACATGCTTTTGTTTCCTAGCCAAAAAATTAACAGAACGGCTTTCAGGGAGCTTTCACGCATATGCGCTGGGCCATTTCCTTACATTTGACTTTTATCAATACACACTATCATATTGGTAGTCCATTTTAATGCAGGAGACATAGGTAATGCCACATTCAAACATTCTAAACGGGGGTGTTCAAATTTTAGAATGCATTGGCAGCAACAAGCCCATAAGAAACCATTAATCCTATTTTTAGTGTAGTTTTCAGGTGTTGTCAGCTGATCGTGCCTTAAATGGATGATTGGAGAACATATCTTAGTCATTACATTGTATAGCTAAACAAAACAATTAATCTGGCATGAGGAGGTCAGTATGTTAAATACTACCTTAAATAATTTAAGATCTGAAAACTTCTGCACATACCCTTGTGAATATCTTTTTAGATGAATTCTTATCTACACTTCTCTTTGACTTAAAGTAAGATAGTTACATTTTTAGTTTCCTGACATACTGTGCACAGCACTGCTGTCTTGCATTGATAATCTAGAAGCCAGAAACAAGACAGGAAGTGGACTTCTCTGAAAGAATGAAACACAAAAAAAATCTAAACTAATTTATCACACAGTCTTGAATTTAACAGAGTAACAAACTCGATATAATATTCAAAAAGAAAAAATAAACACAGACTTTGCATATAGCTGAAACCGTTTCAGAACACATTGTGGCCTGGACTAAAAACATCCTGTTATGTCTGTAAATGAATTTAAACTACTTCAATAACAATTGGTTGCAAAAGGAAATTCTGCACTCCCAGAAATGGAACATATGAGAGTGACATATCTGGATGTCATTCGAGGGATAATATTCACTGGATAACAAGTCATTGGTAAAAATGCACAGATGTAATGTGTGAGGTTGTGTGCCTGATTTACATATGGAAAGCAATGTATTCATAAATAAGATGTAACAATGTATACTTTATCTGTGTATATTGGAGGGCTCCTACACACAAATTGGGAAAATGGGTAAAAACAACTTAAGCGTTAGACTCTTCCCTTTAACAAATACAAACTATTGTACTGGGAGCACATGTTACCACTTGAAAAATAGGCTGTAGCATATCCCTAGATTTTAAAAACAATGTTAAAATTTTGGAACACAATGGTGGGAACGGCAATGACTTATTTGACCTATTTCTAAAGTACTATTCATTAGTTTATTAATATGTGAAAAGTACAAAGAAGCAAATACAGTAGGTGTGAATGAGCCCTAAAGCCATAGACATTTTTAATGTTGAACAAATTTATAGAATAGTGATGCAATACTGAGGGAAGCAAGTCGCACAATGCGTATACAGAACAATTTCAAAGTTAGTGCGTCTAATATTTTGTCATACCAAATTATGATGATATCAGGAAAGTTAATAGCTAAAGGCAGACGCTTAACAGCAGATTAAAGGGCTCATACATATGCGTGTTCATTTTTAAAAAGCATAAGTAAATGGACCAGTACACACACACACACACACACACACACACACACACACACTTGCAAGTGTTCTCTTCGATTTGGACATTGCCTACATCATTCACAAGTGTAAATGCTTGGTAAAATATAATTAAGTTCCATAGGTGTGCACATTAGGTATACAGTACAGTGTTCTCCCCAGAAATTTCTGCCAGCCGGGGGCATTAAGTAGTAGCCGGGTGGGGGCAGTCGTAACATACACTGTTACACAGTAGTGCTCACATAGTGCCTGGTCTAATAGGAGAAACAATGGTTTATTCTATTATAATAGAACTCCAAGAGCCTGGTGGAAAATAAAAATAGCCGGGTAGAACAGTGCAGTACACTATCTTGCATGGAAGTTCTAAGAACATGCTTAAAAAAATAAGAACTAAATGTTGGAGAAATGTGTGCGTGTATAAAATAAAAAATATTCACAACTTAAGTTATCCAGCACAACTGGTCTGCTCAGTATCACTTCCATTGCCTTCATGAACAGGAAATGGTGTTGCATTATAATGAAGTGTAAAGATTTATAACAAAACTGAATAAGGTTTTTTTAAATAAATATCTCCCTATTGACACTTTGCATTCGTTTTACACCATGGCTTACTATGCTTAGGAAAAGGGCTAGTTTTTTCTGTTACAAGTGCAATTTTTCGCAAGTGTTGTGCAGCAATAGACCAAGCCTGGCTTCCTTTCACCCAACTATAAATACCCTCACCTGTAATAAGTGTTCTCCCCAGCACATAATTCCCGGGTGTTCAACCCAGCTGTTTTTGCTGGCCATCCGGCTCTTGGAGGCCAACAGAGTTCTATTATACTAGAAAACCATTGTTTCTCCTATTAAAACAAGTACTATGTGAGTACTACAGTCAGTAGTGTGTGTTAAACCACTTACCACTAGTACTGTCAGGTGTAGGCAATAACCTCCAAAATGTTTCAATATTATTGCAAAGAATTACGGTGCCCCCACCCGGCTACTCCTTAATGCCACCCGGCTGACAAAATTTTCTGGGGAATGTAGTGTTGGAAGACTAACCCAAGTGCTAACACCTGTTACAGAGCTGCAATTTTATAACAGTTACAGGCTGTTATTATACCTTTGCATAGGTCTGCAGGTTTAGGCACTGATCCTCATAGTACATCTTTGGTTTAAATACCGAAATGGAAAATGAATTGTAAGTGCTCATTCCCATGGCTGACCTTGTTATCAATAGGAAACTATCTTCGAAGGAGATTTTTACAATGAAGGCCTATACACTATTTAAGAAAAATGGTGCACAAAGTGTACTAGAGTCAACATGCATTGCAATGTTTGAAAAGACACAATACACTGTACACAAGAGATGCAGCCTATAATTACCCCTTCATGTTTTGCAAGGTAATATGGAGGGCCACTAATGGGATTTTTTTTTAATGCTTTAAGCTACCAAACAGAGATCACTTTAATGCATGTACAGGCATCTATAGCACATTGCAATGCTCATTCTTCTTTGCACACATGAGACTGATCATCTGGTACAGAAATAAACCCAAAGAATTAGCAATGATCTCTGTTGCTAGTTGCTATAAAAGCCCACAGCACATGTTACTATGGGTGGAAACCGCTGTGTTGCCAAGTTTACTGGCGGCTGCTGAGCACCTTAAAAGTGGAGATTTTCTCTTTATTTCTTCAAAGATAAAAACATGAAAGGGCAACTTTAGATGCTGGGCATCCAGCATGTGATTGGATGAGGATAGTTCTAGCAGCAACCTCCAATCTGGTGTAATGGCCTAAAGCGAAGGATAATAGGAAGTAGAGGATCAGTAGTCATCCGTTGTGAAATAGAACTCCCAGCATGCAATACCAGACTTCTACTGGCAATGCATGCTGACAATTGTAGTTTTACAGGTGATAGAGAGTCACATGTTGCCTATCGCTGACTTACCCCCTTATCAGCATAAATGTGGCTCTGACAAGCTATCATGGCTTAATCATTTCTAAATAAACAGTATATCTAGACTGTCAGAGGTGTTTTGTGTCTGCAACTACTAGCTTAGTTGTGTGTGTTTTTATTCTATCTACTTCAAAGCAAAGTAATTTGACTCTAAAGAAAAAATGTAGCATTATCAATGTTAATTAAAATTACCAATTCTGAAATAACTTTTCATTGAATTATTTGTACAATCTAAATATGATATAAATGAATGTGTATGCTTACACGGCAAATAAATCACTTTTTTGAAGCAATTATGGCCAAATACATTACTGCAAGATCTTTTACATTAGATTACACAGTTTTAAGTTGTTCGTTTGCCACATGTGTAGTAATAATATACAGTGATTTTCTCACTAGGAGCCAGTCTCATCAAATAGTTGAATTCACAGCGAAAAGTTATGTTCTCTGTGTACTATAACTCAGTATGCTTTACTTCATATTTAACATGGTTCAACATTTACGGAAAAGTTGGAAAAAAAAAAACCCACACCAAACATTTCTTACAAATAGGATATGATTCCATTTTGGTGTGGTGGAAATGAGAAATATAAAATGTTATTTAAAAAGGAAACATATATGCATTATGGACACAGATGGTCAAGATGGCCGCATTATGACACTTATCTAAAAATATTAATATCAGTATAAAGTCCTGGCCAAAGATTTATACATCTATAAATGAGGGTAATCCTTTTGCCCCAAATGCTTACTTTGCAACCAAATAAAAAAATAAGCGAAAGTTGAAAAGTGGAGTGAAGGAATAAATGTAGACTCCAGTCAAGAGGCTGGCCTTCCCACTTACAAACAAACACAAGGCGCCATGCAAGACTGACAGCACCTTGATGAGCTTCTTGAGATTTTCTGAGGTATTATCACCCCCTCCTTGACAAAGATAATTTCCCTTGGTTTGGAGAATTCAAGCAAGTTGGGTCTACAGGCAATGTCTTAGCAAATACAGTACATCCGGAAAGTATTCACAGTGCTTCACTTTTTCCACATTTTGTTGTTACAGCCTTATTCCAAAATGGAATAAATTCCTTTTTCCCTCAAAATTCTACACACAATACCCCATAATGACAACTTGAAAAAAGTTTTTTTGAGATCTTTGCAAATTTATTAAAACTAAAAAACTAAGAAATCACATGTACATAAGTATTCACAGCCTTTGCTCAATACTTTGTTGAGGCACCTTTGGCAGCAATTACAGCCTCAAGTCTTTTTGAATAGGATACCACAAGTTTGGCACACCTATCTTTGGGCAGTTTCGCCCATTCCTCTTTGCAGCACCTCTCTAGCTCCATCAGGTTGGATGGGAAGCAGCCATTTTCAGGATCTCTCCAGAGATGTTCAATTGGAATCAAGTCTGGGCTCTGGCTGGGCCACTCAAGGACATTCACAGAGTTGTCCTGAAGCCACTCATTTGATATCTTGGCTGTGTGCTTAGGGCCGTTGTCCTGCTGAAAGATGAACCGCTGCCCCAGTCTAAGGTCAAGAGCGCTCTGGAGCAGATTTTTTTATCCAGGATGTCTCTGTACATTGCTGCATTCATCTTTCCCTCTATCCTGACTAGTCTCCCAGTTCCTGCCGCTGAAAAACATCCCCACAGCATGATGCTGCCACCACCATGCTTCACTGTAGGGATGGTATTGGCCTGGTGATGAGCGGTGCCTGATTTCCTCCAAACAGGACGCCTGGCATTCACGCCAAAGAGTTCAACCTTTGTCTCATCAGACCAGATAATTTTGTTTCTCATGGTCAGAGTCCTTCAGGTGCATTTTGGCAAACTTCAGGCGGCCTGCCATGTGCTTTTTACTAAGGAGTGGCTTCCGTCTGGCGACTCTACCATACAGGCCTTATTGGTGGATTGCTGCAGAGATGGTTGTCCTTCTGGAAGGTTCTCCTCTCTCCACAGAGGAATGCTGTAGCTCTGAAAGAATGACCATCGGGAAAAAGTGAAGTGCTGTGAATACTTTCCGGATGCACTGTAAATCTATCAAGAGAAATCTGTGGCCTGGGAGTCGCATATGAACAATGCTACAACAGAACTTCAGCGTCATGAATAAGAGCTGGTGTTGCCAAGATCAGAACTTACTGAAGCACAGAAAAAGTTGGAAGATCTCAATCTTAAAATTCATCTGAAAATATGGTCAACCTATGTTTCGAGTTGTTGAAAAGTGCCTTCACTGGAATTTACTATAATGTAAATGTCTTTCTATGTATACATTGTAAATGTTCTACCTCATATTGTACACGCTTTTTATTGGCTGACCATTTAAAATAAAGAAAAAAAAAATCATCTGAATCTAATATTAATTTACTCACTTCAATACAAACTGCTCTGGTTGAATGTTTCGGAATGGACCAGGTACATTCAGCTTTAGGCAAGAGAAGACTGGAGGGCAGTCCATATGACATGGTAGAGAAACAACACTTCTACAAAACAACTCCTACTGGCTGCTCCTAACAGGAACCCTTTAACATACAAAAACTATACTTACCAGTTATTTATGGACCTTGTGCCAGCAACGACTGCTTATGAAAAGGCATACACCTCTATTTGCAAGAGCTTAAGATATGCAAGGTTTGCTACAAAAGGCAGTTCTAGTTGAAATTGGTGTTTCTCGAAGACCACCAATAGAGTACCTCCGGACCTGAAGTGGCCAAGGAAAGCTTACAGTTCCTTCAACATGCACATTTGAACGTTGGTAGGAATTGCATCCGAATAACCAGAATTATACTTTCTGCTTCCACCCCCATAATGTTTCTTGACAATCAATCATATTCTAGTCCCATAAAATCTCCTTCCACAAGTGACTATATTTTATACTGACAATACCTTAGTATGATCATAATCCTGTTTTAATTCTTTGCTCCTGACTAGTAACTTAACTACCCAGTTACAACTAGCGGTTTTTTGACAATAATAAAGAAACTTGGAGTGAAGTTCAAGAGAGGGTTAAGGTTGGATACTTTGTGTTAAACAAGGATTCTGTTTACATTTCAGTTACCCTCTGGGAGACTCACATAAGTGTCCTTAGAGTAGGTTTTTACGAGCAGCAATCCAAAGAAAAAGGACAAGACTGGTCAAACTTAGAGACTTTGCTCTCCAATTTATAAAACGATCTTCAGGGTAGTCCTATGCATGGATTTAGTTAAAAAGTAGATCAGGTTAGACTTGTCTTCAACCTGTATATCTTGAGTCTGTTAGCCAATAACTTTAGCCAACCCAAAATCCTGTAGAATGGAAAAATGGTAAGCTAATCACCCTTACTAATATACAGTTATGTGAAAAAGAATGTATACCCTCAAATTTTTGCTTGTATATATCAGGACATAATTTGCAAAAATCTACCCATCTTCAAGTCCTAACATATGATAAATTTAATCTGTGTGACAAGTAACACGTAACAGATTTCAGTGCTCTCCCCAGAAAATGTTGCTAGCTGGGTGGCATTAAGAAACACCCGTGTTGGGACAGTTGTATTACTTTGCAATAATAATGAAAAATGTTGGAGGTTATTGACCACACCTGCCAGGACTGGTCAGACTGGTGGTCAGTGGTCTAACACACACTGCTGGCTGTAGTGCTCACATAGTGCCTGTTAAAATAGGAGAAACAAGTTGGCTGAGGCATTCAAAAGGATTGACTCTTGTCTTTTTCAGACATTCAACTGCTAAAGGTGATTTATATAGAAGTGGAAGCACTTCCTGATGGTCAAATAATGAAATGCACTTGGTTAGCAGCATATGATTAAATTACCTTCTTTAGTGATATAGAAGGATGTACTATATTTTTTTTATACGTTGTCTTCAGGTTTGCTTATTTTTTATGGTGAATAAATAATGAGAGTAAAATCTTGTGGGTTCGTCACAAGGCTAAATTGATCAAGCTTTTGACTTAGTGAGGACTGAACTAATCCATAGTGATGAGGAATTCCAAAATCATTGAATTCTGAGTCGACTTCTAATATAAGTGATATTGTTCTGTGAGCAGTGGCTCAGGCAAGTGGGAGAAGTGATCACCCAGCAGGTTGTTTTTTTGAGGTTCCAGGAGAACACTGATGGGGACAGAGGTAATAAACACATTATAAACATCTACTCTAGTAATAAAATGAAAAATTACCACCTTCTCTATAACCTTCATCGTCATCATTTATATAGCACCACTGATTCTGCAGCACTGTACAGAGAACTCATTCACATCAGTCCCTGCCCCATTGGAGCTTACAGTCTAAATTCCCTGACACACACACACCCCATCTTCATTAAAAGACAAAACACAAAAAAAACCTATGAAAGCATTTACTTCCCGTATGAAGAGCTTTCTTCAAAAGTTGCACTGAAACTTAAAGGAAAAGTTTATATTTCAAGTTGTTCAGTGTTCTCCCCAGCACCTATTTCCCGGGTGCACCAGCCAGCTGTTTTTACTTGCCACCCGGCTCTTAGAGCCCAACACATTCCTATTATAATAGGAGAAACATTGAATAGTTAATTATATTAATGGCCTGGCCAACCTGTGGCTCTACAGGTGTTGTGAAACTACAAGGCCCAACATGCTTTGCCATTAGCAAGCCAACCGATAGCTGGCAGGGCATGTTGGGACTTGGAGTTTCATAACACCTGGAGAGCCACAGGTTGGCCAGACCTGTCCTATTAGAACAGGCACTATGGGCTAGATTTACAAAGCTGCGGATTTGAAAAAGTGGGAATGTTGCCCATAGCAACCAATCAGATTCTAGCTGTCATTTTGTAGAAGGTACTAAATAAATGAAAGCTAGAATCTGATTGGTTGCTATAGGCAACATCCCCACTTTTTCAAACCCACAGCTTAGTAAATCTAGCCCTATGTGAGCACTACAGCCAGCAGTGTGTGTTAGACCACTGACCACCAGTCTGACCAATCCTGGCTGGAGTGGACAAAAACCTCAAACATTTTCCAATATTATTGCAAAGTAATACAACTGCCCCTGCTCGGCTACTACGTAATGCCACCCGGTTGGCAAAAATGTTCTGGGGGAGAACAATGTTGTTACTTTCTAAATCAGTTTTTTGAGTCTGATATGACACCTAGGGTTATCTGCAAAAAGTGATACCAAACTCAGCAGCTACAGTCACAGTAAACTAGATGAAATGTCACTCACCAAAACCTAAACATCAAAATCACTGTTAATTAGGATATATAATTAACTATTAAGTTAAGTGGGCAGCACGGTGGCTAAGTGGTTAGCACTTCTGCCTTACAGCACTGGGGTCATGAGTTCAATTCCCGACCATGGCCTTATCTGTGAGGAGTTTGTATGTTCTCCCCGTGTTTCGGTCAGTTTCCTCCCACACTCCAAAAACATAGGTTAATTGGCTGCTAACAAAATTGACCCTAATCTCTGTCAGTGTGTGTGTGTTAGAAAATTTAGACTAAGCCCCAATGGAGCAGGGACTGATGTGAGTGAGTACAGCGCTGCAGAATTAGTAGCACTATATAAATAAATGGTATTATTATTATTAAGTGAATTCCATAATGAATTCACTTATTCCAACAGCATCAACACCCAACTTAAAATAAACCAGTGTTCCACACTGGTCATGGGTTGGAATAATTTAGGACTCTAAAGTACATGATTTCATTAAGTGCTTTTGAACTATCCCTAAACACCATACACTGACAGGTTAGAAACATCCAGCAATAGTGCTAGTACCAAACACTGACAGCTAAGAAGGTCACACTCAAGTATGCAGAACAATCACATGACAACACCCACACAAGCTTAACAATAACCACATGTCTGCATACACCACACATCTCCGACAACTGGACAATAATATTTTCCACGGTAAATCTGCACTATATTGTCAGGTATATGTACACAGAAAACAAACAAAAAATAATGAAAACTACATATTTTAAAATGCTATGTTGTAAATAGGTAAAGCAACTAAACTATCAAAACTTTGCAACAAATGTTCAGATTCTCACAGTCACCATACACGTGTGTTTACAAACAAACCAGCTATTTACATGTGAGCTCTGTCTAGGAAGAAGGAAGTGACAGACGTGTACACCTGAGCCCGGTACAGACACATACACACTGTATGTTACATATAACCGGCACAGACACGGAGAGGGCCGGGCACGGATACACCTGGTGGTGTCTGCAGCCCGTACCGTACACGGAACAGGTCGTGCACATGCAGTCACACTATGTACATCCCGTGCCCACACACTAACGCCCCCTTTGCCCCGCCATACCCGCTGTCGGGTCACCAGGGTCCGGCGCGCCCCATGTCCCCTCCTCCTCCTCCTGTCACTCGGGCTCAGCTCGGGCACTCCACAGTACGGTCCGCCATCCGCCATGCACGTCACTTCCGGAGCTTAGGTGACGTCAGAGGAAAGGGGCGGACTCAGAGGCGGCGGCGTGTGTACAGGACAAGGGGGATCATACAGTACTGGGGATACCTAGGAGGGGTCGCAGCACACGGAGATAAGGAGACAGAATGGTGGCAGAACTGGGTTTAGAGGATGAAGAAGGAAGGAATGGGTGGGTTTAATGTAAATGTGATTCATACTATATTTGCAAAATAATTTCATTCCCATTGTGTAAGCAATACAGAAGGGGGCGTGTCCAGTGCTTCCAGCTGCATGTACAGGTAGTATTTATAGTACTGTGCAGTTAGAGGGGCATGTGTATGGGTGGTACGCTGCCACCCAGGGGCTGTATAGTGTAGCAGATGGAAAGATAGCAAAGTTGCATTAAATTTGAGATGTTGCATCATGTGTAACCCAGCAGTATGGGAGAAACAACAGGGATAAACACAGTAATTCTAGAGGTGGGTTTCTGCACCACCAGAGTGGGCATGACCAGAGCCGAAACTTAGAATTCTAGTGCCCAGGGCGAGAAAGACAAATGCCGCCCCCCTAGCCCTCAATATTAACCAAATTCACCTAAAATATCTGTCGCACAGCCCTAGTTACGGCTCTGGGCATGAACATCATTCAAGAGGTGTAGCTATCATATCAGCCAGTGTAATTCTGCTCTCCCAAGAATTTTCAGTCCACTTCATATAGACGGCCATTACTCCTTCACAAGCAGTTAAATATAAGTCACCAGCTTCCCCAACATTACATTGCACTTACCTTCTTACATCTGGCAATGTACGTTTTAAAGGCAGACTCTACTTTTTGCCTATCTTGGTTCATGACACATGGACCTGCACACGTCATGTTTTGCGAGCCCCATATGTGATGTCAGCTGCGTACGACAGTGGCACACAGTGGGATATGGAAAAGAGAAACAGCTCTGTAAGATCTGCAGCAATGCATTGGTCTCAGGAGGGATGAGCCTGTCAATCAGTCCTGGGCCGGAGGGGAAATTTCCATTAAGTGCAAGCCTGGAAAGTCTCCCAATATTCCAGGAGTCCCTTGGACATTCCAGGAGAATATGCAACTCTGGGGTAGAATGATGGCGTGAATTGTGTCCTCACACTGGGTTTCACTCATCATACCTCATTTTTTCCAGACAACAGGAAGATTGCCAGACTATTGGGAGTCACCTGGAAATTGCATGCATGGTAGTCATTACTCACTCTTCATCCCAGTGTTTCCACTGCATAGCTGGCCAGTGAGATTGTCCTGCACACAGAATACAACAGCGAGATTTAACTCTAGATATATACAGGATATTCCCTTTATTAAATAAAAGGAATATCTTGTATACAGTACAGATCTAGAGATGAATATAAACTCTAATTTTATGAGTGCAAGACACTCACTGGCTAGGGATCTTGAGAAAACACTTGAGAGAATAATGTGTAAGGACTACATCTGTGTTCTGGAAAGCGGTGGCCATATTCTTGTAACACACCTCCTCCTGTTAAATAATTTATAAGTATATTTACCAGAAGGAGGTGTGCTACAAGAAAATGTCTGGCACTCCAGCACACAAATCTAGTCTACTTAAATGTCATTCCCAATTAATTTTCTACCTCACATAAAGCTAGTAAAAGTTTGTAGTGCTGGTGGTTCTCCCCCAGCTAGTGTTCCTGCGGTGCTGCTACATATAGACATTTTTGCAGGTAATACAGAACAGGAAAATCCATTCTACTTGTTACTTTAAAATGGCAGTGGTGGAGCCTAGGTGGGAGAGCCAATCACAAACTGCAATCTCTTGATAGCGGCTTGTGATTGGTCATTGCACCCACAAACGTTTTACGACACTAAGAGGAATGACTAGGTGATTGTGCAGTTTTAAGGATGAGCACTGTAATAATTACTATCTTTCTGAATTAGATTACTAGTGATTGAGAAAATAAATATGTAGTTTTGTATTGTACTCAAGTATAAACTTCCATGCAAGTACAGGAGAAGGTAAGCACTTGGGGGGGGGGGGGGGTCGGCTAACAGGGGGGGGGCCTCACGGGGGATTGGGGGTCCTCTTAGCCCGGGGCCTCCATTCCGTTAATTCGGCCCTGCTTATCACCTTCTATCATGGCCACTTCCCGATACCCCGAAACACACACTAAAACTGATTGGGCACATTCTGTTGGCAATACGAGGTCTCGGTGCCCGAAACTGGAAAAAAACTGACCCCCGTCTATTCAAGCACTTGTCCTGAAAGTATGACGAACACACAAAATGTAACACATTGCCGGTATTATTATAGCCAACCCCCCTCAAATTCTCCTCTACTTGGAGCGCCTGAACATCTTATTATGCCAATGACCATTAGTATAAAACTAACTACCCAGAGTTTACATTCTGGTTTTCCTCCCTCAGTTTCCCTCTCCCTAACTTTGCCTCTCTCATTTCTACTCCCTTTTGAATCCTCCCTCAAGTGACAATTCTGTATTTCTCAGTTTGAAATATGCAAGTTCGCAAACCTAATGATTGTCTTTGGATTCAGTTGGACTGTGTACCTCATGCCCTACCTTATTTTTCCTTTCTGTGCCACTTTTCCCATCACCCCACCTACCTTTTGAAATGAAAAAAATTCAATATTGGATTATTGTTTGGGTACTTAGGTTCACACAGCACTATACATATCGTAAAGATCAACATTGTGATTAAAGAATCACTGGTACAAAGAAAAGTGGACCCTGCCTGAACATTTACAATTGAATAGTGTGGGATAATAGAAAGTTAGGATATGTTTGTACAACAATAAATAAAAAGTAATGAAATGGTACACAACCTTTTTCTGAGAGTCCAGTATGATTTCATCACAGAGAGTTATGGATAGGATCGGCGAGTTTGAAAAGGTGAGTTTTGAGTGAGCGTTTGGAGGTTGGGGGGGGGGGGGGGAGAGTCAAGTAAGGTGGGTAGGGTGTTTCAAAGATTGAAACCTCAAGACAATGTCAGAGATGTAAGTGAGAGAAGTGTTGATAAGAGCTTTGTAAGTGAGGGTAAGGAGCTTGAACTAAATTCTGAAAAGCATTGTGAGCCAATGAAGGGATTTACGCAGAAGAGTAGCCGAAAAGCAGCGATGGGAGAGAAAAGTGAGCCTAGCCATAGCATTCTGGATGGATTTAAGATCAGAAAAGAGAGACAGGCAGGCCAGTGAGAAGGAGGTTGCAATAGTCGAGATGAAAAATGGTGAGTGAGTGGACCAGGATTTTGGTTGCTTCCTGAGAGAGGAAGGGACGGATTTTCGTGATGTTACGAAGGAGGCAATGGCAGGATTTTGTGAGGGATTGGGTATGAGGGGTAAAGCTGAGGACATAGTCAATGGTAATACCAAGGCAGGGTGTTTGGGTGACAGGAAAAAAAGTTATCTTGTAAACCAAAAGGGAGATATTGGGAGGGATAGCAACATTGGCAAAGGGAAAGATGATGAGCTTCGATTTGGAGATGTTGAGTATGAGGAAGCTCTGTAACATCCAGGTAGTTACAGCAGAGAGACAGCTAGATTCTTGGGTTAGGAAGGCGGAAAAGAGGTCAGAGGAGGAAAGATAGAAGATGAGTTTGACCTCTTTCTTACACACTCACAAACAGGAGATCTCCAGTGAAATTGTGGATATCCCTTTATTGATGGTGCATGGAGAGTGGGGCATAAAATATGTAATATAATCTTATTAGTCGCCAAACTCACTCTCTTCCATTTGTAGAAAATCCTGAATCCCAGAATGACATGTTCTATATCCATTTAGTACATGGATAAGAAATGGCAATAAGAATAAAAGGGCATATGTTGTTTTCACTAAAAAGGAACCTCTTAATATCATGCCAATAGTAGAACAGATTGAGAATCCTAACGCACAAGTCCTAGCAACATTTCAGGTCTAACACTATATAAGTACTGTAATTCAACATTTATCAATGACAGATTGGTTAAATACTTTAAATTTAAACCTCTAAGGAAGGAAAAAAGGGGGGTATATATTACCCATTACAGAATATTACAATCTTTATTTGATTACTTGAAGCTGAAAACAAGTTGAAAATATTACCCCAACATTAGACAGGATTTTTAAAACATTCAATATAAAGCACAGGGGTTATTTGTCTCCCCACTTGATTGGTCTTTCAGACTCATGTGTTTGCCCTAAATGCCATGCATATGGTGCTTCTTTCTTACACTACATGTGGGAATGCCCCTATATCAAACAGGTATAACAATATGTATCTACCTACCTATTAAACTTTGTACCAATAACCGCTGCGTGAGCAGTATAGGAATAGACAATACCTCCTGAAGACTGACAAGAGGCAGTAAGAAATTGTTACTAATTATCTCAGTGTTTGCCAGAAAGAATATTGTACACATACGAGAACAGCTCCCAACTATTTCTTTTCTAAAATAAATCATTTTTTTATTTGTAGACTGGACTGGGTGGTATCATCTCTACATAAACAATTGCACATACACTTAAATCACAGTTTTCCTTTTGCTTTAAAAACAGTACATGGTACACAACATGGATACTCCTTGAAGAACCCCCAGCACTCCTTCAACAAGCAAAGAAAGTAAGAGGAGAGGAATACTGTGTTATTGGCATCTATAACAAAACCATAGGGTGTGTTATTATCTTTCTTTTTTTACAGTGAGATTCTAGAAGGAATGTTTTGCATATTGAGAGGGTGCATTTAAAGAACCACTCCTGGAATCAAAGTTATTTTAAGTTTTGTTATTAATATTTTTGACAGTATTATTTCTTTTTTACAGTTTAAAAGAAATATTTTGAATATTGTAATGGTGCAATTAGTTTAAAAGTCCACGCCTGAAAGCAAAGTTGTTGTAACAAATAGGTTTGATTGTTAAACATTTTTAATTGTAAACTTTTTCATTTCATATAGCTTTTATCCATTTTTTTATAATTGTATTGCTCCAATAACGGTAAATGAAAAATAGCTAAGTAAATATTAATAAACTTGCAGTCTAGAATTATTATGGTAATTACAATATGTTGGTTGGTGGCATAATACATGAAATGGTTAATTACATATATGTTTACATTTGCATTCATTATTGTACAATTTAAAGGATGTCCTTTTAAAACTTTATTATAAAATAAATGACTTTCAATCTATTTGCTATAATATCAACAAAATGTTATTTAATGTTCCAGACAAGTGTTTCCAGTATAAGATGTACTTGTTTACTTCTAACACATAACAAGTGTATTGTTATTGGAATATAAGGTTTAGGATGTACTAAGTGTGTTTGAAGCATATGTATATAAGTGGTTTAATTGTTTTTTCTTTTATGCTTTTTTAAATAAAATTCTGAACCCTTAAAAAATTGACTACTGGTGTTTTCCATCATGTACATTAAGTATGCTTTGAAACGGTACATTACATGTGCAAATGCTTGTACTATCAATCACTTGCTTATAGGTGGCACTAGTCACAAAGAAGTTCCATTCATAATCATTGAAAAAAAGTCCTCTTGTTTCTATTAAATTACTTTTTCATATTCATTTTTTAAACCAAGTACAGATGTTTGGACTACATATATGTTACACGCAGAATCCGGCTTGCACTTATGATGCTCCTGTGATGTGAACTTATGATGCTCCTCTGGGTTCTCTGGTGCCTGTCAGTCAGGATGTAATTTTAAAGCAGTCTATTTAAACAGTGCACTGTTCACTGCCTGAGTGTTGGGTGCAAAATCTCCTGCATATGACAGATCCCATGTCACCTTTCTAAAAAGGGGAGGTGTCATGATAATAGCCTAATCAGGATAATTAGGACAATAAAGATATTGTTATAATCTCCTTGAGAATGAGCTTTAAATAAATTAGTTTCCAGCAAATCATGTGTGTAAGTAAATAATAAATTAATGTATTTTGATGAAGGACGTGTTTCTAGGGCCTGTTTATGTCACCTTGCTTCATTGTTCACTCAGATATGCTCTGTAGACACTATTTTATTGCTTAGTTAAAAGCCCCATTGATCCTACACCAGTGATGAGCAACCTGAAAAACTTTGGGGGCTGAATAGTGCTTCCAACATAGCAGATATTTTAAACAAGTGTTGCAAACTTTACAATTCTGGCAATAAACTAAGACGGAGCTTCTGGCTGCAGGTGAAGGCTCAGAGGGCCCCCTGTTGCCCACCACTGTCCAATACACTTGGTTAAAAAATTATTTTGCTCATAAAAGACCATATTTGGGTCACTCCAAGTTCAGTGTATAATCCTTATAGGAAACATAATGGATCAAAGCAGTACTTTCCATAATCCATGTTTGAGAAGACCTCTGTGTAAATTTGTAATCACTGGAATTAGCCAGCTAATATGTGTCAATGACATATACAGGCCTTTTAGGTAATCGATATAATGTAATTATGTTTCACATGTATATGTGCAGAAAAGAATAGCATGTTTACTGGAATTACTGCCATATCTGCTAAATTCAATAAGAGAGTTATAATAAATTTGTAGAAACCAGTACTAGAACTGTTCTTGGACAAAAGTGCAATACAACAACTGTAAAAAGCATGCGAGCCCATGTCTTATAGTGGTTGGGGTTTTGGCAAGGGAGACAGTTTAAAAGAATTGGGATTTTAGAAATTGTTAGCTTTTGGGGATCAGACCTCTACTGATGAATTGTCCATACCTTGTAGCCTTCCCAGGCAGCAGATTATGCAAAAGAGCATTTGTGTGTAATTCTTCTGCATTTTTGTGTTATTTTAAATAAACTGTTTTGTAATGATGTTTCTATATGTCTAGCCAGCAAATAGTACAGAATCCGTATTACTATAAGTAAATTCTATTTAACAAAACATCAATTGACAAAAATACAGGAATGAATAAGAGATATCAAAAGGATCTTAGGGAAAGTCATATTTTTATTGACAAAATGCATCAGTTAACTTTATATCCTGTATCCGTGGGCGGGTCCAACAAGCAGGCATTTGTTAATCTTTATTTGTGCACATCAAATTACTGCATATGTGAAGAAAAGGACTGTGTTATAATACACAAGAGCTGTGCTGATTCAGCGTGTAGATTACTGTGGAGAGACCCTGATCGTGAACTATTTCTGGCTGTGTGGATAATATGAATGGGAGTCCTTCCCTAACAGCTACCACGTCTGATTGGGTGAATTGGGGGCACAACTGTATAGCATAATATGATTTGGGGGCACTATTGTGGCATAATATGAATTGGGGACACTACAATGTGAGATAATATGAACTGGAGGTACTATTGCATGGCATACTATGAATTGAGGTTAATACTATGTTTCATAACATGAACTGGGGGCACTACTACTACCTTCCTCCTAATATATTTTATGATGCTTTATGTGACATTGCAGTTTTGGGCACTGCACACATCTGCCAAAGGGGGGTGGCTAGTACTTTTCACACACAAGTCTATGTCATTGAGACTATGGAGAGGGCCCAAAGAAGTTGCTGTACTGGGGACCAAAGTTCCTCTTGGTGGCCCTGCCTGTGAGTCAAGTCTGTGAGTAGACTTATAATCTAAATGTTTCCTATCTAATCAAAACTGATGGATCACATCCAATTAGCTTTCACCCAGCCCCTCCATACCCCTTAATTTATATACTGTGTTATTTAATATTAATAGGCATATCCAATTGCTGTAGTGAAAAAAATATTTTCCTCTGACATTTTGCTGTAGATGGAAATACTTTTAATGTGGCAGTGTAGGTTCAGGTGATCGTTCAACGTTGTTTTCTGATAGCTTTGTTAGCGTTTTATTTCATGTGGAATGATTCATGAAAATTCCGCCATTCTAAATTAATTGAGAGAAAAGAGTTCTTGTTAATAATA
The DNA here is from genome assembly GCF_038048845.1 of Mixophyes fleayi. NCBI lineage: Eukaryota > Metazoa > Chordata > Amphibia > Anura > Limnodynastidae > Mixophyes > Mixophyes fleayi. The sequence continues at coordinate 264,847,630 of NC_134403.1, forward strand.
TGTGTTTAACTACTCTGTTCATGCTATTTTATGGGAGATTTGAAAAAAGCAGAACGTTGGTTTCTTACAGTGGTGCCCGTATAATAGGGGGTATTGCTGTAGTGTGGTGGTGGTAATCTTCTAGTGTATTTGGGGTGGGGGTTAGTATTGCTAATAACTGGGAGAGAGTATTGCTGTAATGTGGGGGTAATGCAGGTTGTTGTAATGTGTGGGAAATGCTGGTTGCTGTAATTCATGATTGTGGTAATGTGGGAGTTTTGCTGTTAAGTGTAGGGGTGTTTCTGATTGCTGTAAAGTGGGTGGGTATAGATGTAGTACGAGTGTGTATGTGTCAGGAGGGTTATTTATAAATGTGATATGGGTACTCAGGGGCGAACGCAGGGTTTAGAAGGGGGGGTTTCCGCCCCCCCGGGAAAAAAAAAATTGAGCGAGAGAGAGCAGCAGCTCCAATTTAGCGAGGCTGAAACCTACAGCAGCCGCGGCGCTGTCAAGAAGCATCCGCGGCAGTGCTGTATTATACTACAATACAGCACTGCCGCGGGCGCTTCTTTGACAGCGCTGCGGCTGCTGTACAGTATCGTTGGTTCCCGGAGGGGGGGGGGGGTTTCTGGAGAACCAGAAACCCCCCCTGCGTGCACCACTGGTACTAATAATGTATTGTCATGGTATTTATTGATGTAATGTGGGGTGGCGGTCATTAGGAGAAATAGGCCTGTTTGCTAAATGCATATGCTATTGATTTAATATTGGAGCTGGTTGAGGTGCCTAGACTGTTTGTTAGTTGTGCAGCTTTCCAGGAGCTGAACAGTATCTATTCTTTCCTAAACCAGTGGCGGATCCGGGGGAGGGCACGATCAGGGCAATCGGAGATGCACACTATATTCTTGTCCCTGTCAGCTGAGAAGCAGACAGAGATCCTGCCTAGCTGCTCTCATTGTGTTTTAAACACAATCAGAGTGGCCAGGCAGCATTCTCTGTCTGGTCTCTGCCAACTGGGACTAGAATATATTGTGTGTGGCTGACAGAGAAAAGGGTGTGTGGCATAAATCCCCCCTCCCCCCAAAGAAAAAAGCTAGGTCCCCCCTGCTCTAAACAGGTTGCCAGCATTCCAGGATTCAGACAAGCAGTAACTGAGCTTAAGACAGCAATTAGTGTAAGCTGCAAGAACAGGTAGAAGAAAGTCTATCTGCCAACTGTCTTGATTGTGGAGGGACTGTCTCACGTACTCAGGCGTGAAGGACGTGTGAGGAAAGGGGAATGGTCTTAATATAATGTGTAATGTAGGCTATCATCATCATCATCATTTATTTATATAGCACCAGCAAATTCCGTAGCACTTTAGGCTATTCATTTAATAGTGGAGTGTTGGTGGGGGCTAATTATTTTATGGGTGCTTTTATTTGTGGGGTCATGGGGGTTGCAATTTCATTTATTGGTGGGGCTATTTAATTTAATAGTGGGGCCTATCAATTTCAACTGGGGTGATTGGACCTTTAATTTAATGTGGGGCTGTTTAAGGGAAAGGAGATCTATTTATTAAATGTGAATATGAATTATTTCACATCCTCCTCCCTGTTCCCTTCTCACTGACTGTTGGGCGTGACGTCATCACGTCCAGCAATGTCAGTGAGGAGCGGCGTAGAGAGGAGCCACAAGCATGACGAAAAAAGACAGAAGACAGAAGAGAAAGAGAAAAAAGAAGGCCAAGTAATAAGTAAAGGAACAGTGGCACAGTGTAATAAAAGAGAAACTGATAAAGGGGAAACTGTGATGGAGGGCACAGTGTCATGGTGAAGGGGACCAGGGGCACACTGTGATATTTTGGGGTGATGGTGGGGTTATTTTATTTAATAGTGGGGCCTATTAATTTAAGGTGAGGTTATGGGACCTTTAATTTAATGCTGGGATGGTTTGGGGCTATTAATTTAATATGGGGTTACGTTTGGGGAGGAGAGCTATTTATTAAATATGAATATAAATTATTAAATGGTTGTGGGAAATGGTTATATTTATTAAACGTAAATGCTATTTAATTTATTACTGGGGCTGTTTGGAGGGAGGGAAGTAGGTCTATTTATTAAATGTGAATACTATTATTTTAATGCTGGGGCTGGTTGGAGTTTTCTAAATTTCATGTACTGATTTTTTTCCAAATAGGGCAGCCAACATTGCAGGATCCAGACAAGCAGCAACTGATCTACAGAAACCAACAGCCACAGGTGGTGAAAGTGACATGAACAGGCAGGAGAGAGCAGGACAGTCTGCCAACTGTCCTGAATCTGGTGGAGCAGTTGGGAGGTATGTCTCGCTTCACACTGTACTGCTTGTGAAGGCAGAGCTGCGTGCAGTAGTGCACATATTATTGCCTGTGTATTTGTCTAAAACTTGTCTAAGTGATAACCATGTTACATCATCTGGGCCCCCCAGATCCCTAATCCAACTCTGGGCCAGTGTGTCAGATTGACACCCAGTGCTCTGCTCAAGCCCTTTTGCTAGCAAGCACATCAGTTTTTAAAGCAAAAGCTCCTGTGTTCAGTACTGTAGTAGAACAATATTATATAATCTATTGCTATAACATGATATAAATATATACCCCATTATAATCAGCCAGGTATGCAAAGAAAAATGTGCTGTGGGGGGAAGGAACATATAAAATAAAATGCAATATAAAGTGAAGTTTGTTTTTGTTGCATTATTTATATTTATTAATTAAGATTTATCATTTATTAGATAAAGTACCACTGGATTAAGCAACACTAAAATAGCCTTGTTTTTTATATTGATAAATATATATTGTACCAAAAACCACTCTTTAAGGATGGGTTACTTATTGGCCAGTGCTGTGTGCTTGCCCCCTGGGCTAAAGTCTGCCAGCCAGCTCCTGCCTTGCCGCCAGCTCTTTTGAAACCACAGAACTTGCTGCCACCTCTTTTGGAACCACAGAACTGGAGACTAATGTCAGCTTGTTTCCTGAGTCCACCAGGGCCAAAACAGTATGTTAATTTATTAAGACAGTCACCTGAAATAGTAACAAACTCCCTGTAGAGTGGGACATGGTGCAGCAACTAGGAAAGGCTGGTGCCATCCAAGCAAAAGAAAAAACCATTGGTTCCTGGCGCTTTGGACATTTAGCACGGAAATGCCCAGGCGACATCTTTAGATTCCCTTCTGGAGACTTAGATGTGTGTTGCAGTGCTGAATAATGTTCAGAAGGAGATATACCGACGCACCAGATAATCATATACCCAGTCTATTATTGTAATATTTATTATTATATGGCTGGGTTGGTGCACCCTACACACGTTAAACTAATATTCACAAAGAAGAGGTAGAGAGTAGAAGACGTGTATATTAGGGGCACTCTATGATTGTTTATTTATATAAAACATACATTTTAATGGTTCATTTAAAACGATAATAAAGTCCCAAATTAGTACCTTAGTACCACTAGTAGCGAAATAAAACCAAAATAATAATCAAAATAAATTTGTTAAAAAGGCAGAACCAACTGCCTAGCCTCGCTGTGTGATGTATTTTACAATTCCCTTAATTATATTATATCTGGGTAATATCGATCGTCATGCTGTCCAGGTGTCTGGCATAATAAGCAGTTTAACCAAATCAGTATAGGCACTATTCAAAGTGCAAGAGAGATAAGCTATATCATTACAAACAAATCCTATTTACATATATAGTGTTATAAATCTAGTTCAAATGAATTATTTCCTTTCAATACTTTATTAATAGAGGGAGAGACAGTTTGATAAAGTTGAATATATAACATTTAGGATCAAATCAAGACCATTATGTTTTCTTTTATAAAGTGAATAGGTCTTTTTACACCACTGTGATCTTGTTTATCACAGAGAACACCAAATTAGCTACCTTCCAATGTCACTCCCTAATGAGATTGATATGGTATCCCTCTTTGAACTGCAAACACTTCCTAACAGATTGGTTGTAATCACGTTCCCCTCTATACAGAGTTGTGGGGTAAGGTGAACATATAGTGCAGACCACCTCTGTTATATTGTAGCCCCTTAGTATATTGTAGCGTATCTCCCTAGTTTATACACAAAACGGCAGCATGAGTCACACATATAAGCAGCACAGCGAGGCGGACGCCGACGCGCGTTTCGCTTACTCGCTTTAACAAGTGGTGTAAAACGGGATATAATATAATCGCGCTACCAACTCTCACTATATAGGGATATCTAGACCTATTCACTTTATAAAAGAAAACATAATGGTCTTGATTTGATCCTAAATGTTATATATTCAACTTTATCAAACTGTCTCTCCCTCTATTAATAAAGTATTGAAAGGAAATAATTCATTTGAACTAGATTTATAACACTATATATGTAAATAGGATTTGTTTGTAATGATATAGCTTATCTCTCTTGCACTTTGAATAGTGCCTATACTGATTTGGTTAAACTGCTTATTATGCCAGACACCTGGACAGCATGACGATCGATATTACCCAGATATAATATAATTAAGGGAATTGTAAAATACATCACACAGCGAGGCTAGGCAGTTGGTTCTGCCTTTTTAACAAATTTATTTTGATTATTATTTTGGTTTTATTTCGCTACTAGTGGTACTAAGGTACTAATTTGGGACTTCATTATCGTTTTAAATGAACCATTAAAATGTATGTTTTATATAAATAAACAATCATAGAGTGCCCCTAATATACACGTCTTCTACTCTCTACCTCTTCTTAGTGCTGAATAATGGTCTATCTTCATGGCAAGCTTCTCAAAAGACTGTGGATCTGCTTGTAGCACCCACTTCTGTAAGCTCCGGTCAAGTCCACACACACAGTGATCAATTACTAGACTCTCCACCATACGGCCAGGTGAATTAGTACTTGGCTGCAACCAGTTCTTTAACACTTTAGAGAATTCTGCCAGTTGTGACCACTCTACCTTGAGAAAAAGCTAGTCATGATAGCGCTGAACTCTCCCCGATCCCAAAATCTCAGCCTTCACTTGCTGAAGCCTGTTCATCAGACTAATCAAAATAAGTCTGCGAAGCTTCACCACTCAAATATGGTGCTAGTTTTTCTGCCCAGACTCCTGGAGACCATTTAAATCTTGTGGCAACTCTCTCAAAGGCTAAGAGATACAGTCAAGTCCATAAATATTGGGACATCGACACAATTCTCATATTTTGCGCTCTATACACCACCACAATGGAGTTGAAATGAAACTAACAAGATATGCTTTAACTGCAGACTTTCAGCTTAATTTGAAGGTATTTACATCCAAATCAGGTGAACGGTGTAGGAATTACACCGGTTTCTATATGTGCATTACACTTTTTAAGGGACCAAAAGTAATGGGACAATTGACTCAAAACCTATTTCAGCTTGAATGTGCAGCCAACAAATTAGCAGAAACTGTCTGATGCTATGTCACCGGAGTCTTTAAAGAATGTTTCCTCCACCTTGTTGAATTCATGCCACTAAGAATTAGGGCTATTCTGGGGGGTAGAAGGTGATACTTTCATATGCAGCAGTCAGGAAATTACATGGAAGTCCAGTCAGGACAAGCTGCGTGCACTACACATAGATGCAAGCAGTTTGCCCTTAATAAGCAGTACAGTGTGAAGCAGGTCATACATTCTAACTAGTCCTGACTGAACAGGACAGTGACACAAAATTGGTACTGCTCCACCAGAATCAGGACAGTCGGCTACCATTGCCCATATATTTGAAGAGGATGGGAAGAGTTGGAGAACAGCCTAGCACTGTCTAAAATTATAGCTATGCCCATTGCATACACTCTAGCAGCATGGAAAAATATCAATAGTGAAGGTACCCTTCAATGGCACACCAATAGCGGCAGCCTACACACACACCCTAGACTAGTCTCAAAAACTAATCACTATATGTAAACCAAAAAAATTAAATCGGGCAGGACTGGTGCTTCCAATACATAAAATATAAAACTACATGTATGTACTCCAAATAGTAAAATCAAAATAGTCTGGAATCAATGCAATTGATCTGTAGCAGTTCAACAGCTCTCCCTTATGTGCTTCTAGTCACTAGAAATAACTGGATAAAGTGCAGTTGTCAATTCCAATAAATGTTGCTATAACTCTCACACAATGATATCCTGCAAAATAAAGCTGGATTTTCTTTTTCAACTTTCACAGGAGACAAATGGTGTTCTTCAAATCTGGATGTTTACTGCAAGTCACCGCTTTTGAGGTTTTATTATGATCCTTGCTACACGTGCTGCTTAGGTGTTACTTGCACAATCTCCCCGTATTGGTAGCTCAGAACTAGGCTAGTATGCTCTCTCTCTTCTTTCACATGTTCTTTTACAAATGAAGACCAGGGGCCTGATTCATTAATGATCTTAAATGAAGACGATTCTTATTTCAGTCTGCTGGACAAAACCATGTTATATTGCAAGGGGTGCAAATGAGTGTTCTGTTTTGCACATAAGTTAAATACTGACTTTTTTTTACATGTAGCACACAAATACTTGATAGCTTATTTATACACTGAAATTTAAAGTTGATATGTGTGTGCTACATGAAAAAATAGTCAGTATTTAACTTATGTGCAAAACAGAACACTCATTTGCACCCCTTGCAATGTAACATGGTTTTGTCCAGGAGACTGAAATAAGAATGCTCTTCATTTAAGATCCTTAATGAATCAGGCCCAAAGTCAGCAGGAAAGTTGCATCTGGATGCACATCTGCTTAACTGGGTGGGGTGTTGCTCCTGAGTAGTTCCTTGAAGTAGAGACTGATGGTGGTTGTCTGTCTTGGATGTTCTTTTTGCTCTGGGTCTTGGGTTGGATTTTCTCTATGTTGTCGGTTGGGCTGTTCAGCTCCCGCTGTTGAGTGCTGTTAGAGTTCTCCTTTTGAAGGAACCATTAGCATGCTGGTTGAAAGGATCGGAATTAAATTCTTGCTTTGCATTCCTTATTTTCAGCTGTGCATTAATGTCTAGCAGCATGTTTTGGAAACCCCCTCTAGAAATCCTGCGTTTGCCCCTGAGGGAGACCTAACAGACCCAAGGTTACAGGCAGGTTTGTCTCACTTGCAATAAGCCAGATGTCCCTCTCTGTATATGCCCACAACACTAATGTAATTATCTATTTATTTTACCTATTCCATTAACTTTTAAACTTAAACATTAACATTTTAATTAAACAATTACCTACGGTTACAAGAGTTAGAATATCGCATCCAGGGAAAAGAAAGAAAGAAACTCGACAGAGTTCTAAATATTCATTTTAAAGTGGGCAGAAAATGCAGCAGTGGGGGTAGGCCATACTTACCTACTTTCTCCTGGCTTTGTCCGGGAGAGGGGCGTGCCCGGAGGGCGGGAGGGGGCGGGATGCGGCCAATCGCGTCATTTTGGCCCCGACCCCGTGATGGGAATGCCGTTTTTGACGCGGGGGCAAAATGACGCGATTCACCGCGAATCGCGTCATTTTGGGGTGCCAGGTGCGGGATGCGGGAGATTTGTCAGCTCTCCCGGGAGTCCGTGAGACTGGCCCGAATTTCGGGAGTCTCCCGGACATTCCGGGAGAGTTGGCAAGTATGGGGTAGGCTGTATGTATATTTCCCAGTTCTGAAAATTCCAAATATCTCATATGGTTGTTTTTTAAAATGTATTTGCTATATATATTTTTTTTTTGCCATATATATATATATATATATATATATATATATATATATATATATATATATATATATAGGTTGAGGCAGTAAAAAAAAACCAACATGTAGCATACATTGCTGCCAGGGATTAAAATTGTGGATTGGCCTTTCACATATATGAATTGTGGGGAAAAACCAGTTGCTTTAACTGTTAATACGTCAGTCTAGTTCTGCTTTAACAAGTTTAAGAGTAAATATATCTTCAAAATTGGCCTTCGGTGTCACAGAAGACAATTGCACCTTAAAACAATGACACCAGTTATTGCAATGTATGATGATTCTCTTTTCACTGCAATGTGAGCCTTAATTATTTGCCTTCTGGGTATGTTACAATGTCTATGTAAATAAACTCTGTCTGTAAAACCTAATTACCTGAACAACTTGTTTGTTCCCTTTGCAAGAAATTCAAGAAAAGGGCAGAAAAACATTTTATTTCCTGATAGACTAGTTTGTGATGAATCACACTAAATATAGGTTCAATGTCTTTTATGAGTGTAATGCGGAGCTCAGACTCTGGGGAGTTAATCTGTAGTTTTAGTGGTGCTTATGAACTGCTTATGGTGGACCACATACTATACCATCTTTAACCTTTACCAGAGTTAACTTAACAAACTAAAATAACGACACAGAGACTTGAATTGGCGTTTGAAAGGTCAGGAATTATTAGAGGCGAACCTGCTGGGGAAAAATTGGTGGCCAAACTAAACAGACCAATCAGCATCCAGGCCACACCTACCAGTTGTTAATTCTGTCCAAACTAATTTGGACCCGACTAGGCGTAAAATGCCAAACTCTCCCATTTGGCATATTAGCTGAGGCCCGCCCGCCTAAGCGGAGCCCCTTAACCCCGAAGGGCTATTCTGACTAATTGCCCAATCCCTTTAAGAAGAAAGTGCCTACTACGCCTTCAATGTAACAAAATGGCCGCTGATTGGGCTGCTTACCGCCACTTGTGAACACAAGTACCAGTACCAATACTACAAAATAGGGGATAGGTGGGTGGGTAACAAGTTTATCCGGCAAGAGGAAGTCACATCTTTTTCCTATATGTTATAAGCTCCTTCTGGAAAAACTAACCCCTCCCCTTCCGGCTCTACTGATTGGATAACTCAGGTTTCTACCACAACCCAGATAAGTTAACTCCTGGTATGCCTGTACTTTTTCCTCTGCCTACCCCCTCAGCGTTTATATCACCTCGGTCTCATTCAATTCCTCTGTTGTATTTACATGAGAGTGATGTGTGCGATTTTGGCAATATATATATACATATGCAAGTATAGTCACAATAATCTTAATACATTGAAATTAGATCACTGATACCAATTAGTAAAATAAAACAAAACACTATAAGCTTCCATCAGTCCAATCAAATATTTAAAAATATTCATTCCTGATTGCTCGGGTTAGATGCATTAACTGAAATCCATTCACCAAGCAGGTAGTCTTTATAGGGTGCTGCTCAGGAAAGTGGCCTCAGTAGACAGCAGAAAGTTATCTCTGGTAAGATAACTCTCCGCCAGGACAGCCACTTTTTGCTGGTGTTTTCCCAACTAAACTAATTAATAATTGATGTGGATATCTTGAGGGTAAATGTAGGATAAGTCCCACTCATAATTAGCAGACAAGACTTTGGACAAATAAGCACAATGACATCATATAATGCAGTGAACCAGTTGATCATAGAAACAGCCTGTAAATGTGAGAACAGATTATGCTTTGATTAGCTATATCAGTGTGGTACCAATTATTTCACTTGTGACCTGGAAAACCTACACTGTAAGGGGTTCCTGAGAACTGGGTTTGGGAAACAGTGAGCTATATGAATACTATGTAATTTCACATATAGCCAGTAGGGGAAGCTGTGAAGCTAATTTTCAGAGCCCATGCTTTCCTAACTGAGTTTAGGTTACTATCTCAACAGTGTATAATCCTCATTCTCCAGGCTGCAGTCATCTACAGATTTTCAGCAATAATACAGGATCAAATGCCAGCCTGTCACATCCTCTTCTTCCTTTCAGTTTAGCCTTCAGACCCTCCAATATTACACCTTCCACCATAATGCTTTCACAAAATTATTCACTCAAGAACTTCCCATTTGCCTATTGCATTCACCTGGGCTAAATTCATTAACCTAAATTCATTAATTCATTATTATTACTGGTTATGTTTGTGTAAAATTGTCTAGTTGTAGTATGGCAACTCCCACCATGGCACCACATACACATATATATTGCTCATCTATTTAAATGCAGAGATGCTATATACAGGCCATACATTAATTACTTATGTTTGCCTCCCACTCAATGTAATAAACTATTTGTAGAAAATAATGTATATTATAACTTATACTTATCAACATTTCATAAATATATAATTTCACTCCACTGTGGAATTATTTTAAAATGTTATTTGATAACATACTTCTAGATATTATGGGTCATTATAAAAACCACGGCACCAAAAAGGGCAATGAAATCCTGAGCAACCACTAAAATTCTAGCAATCATTTTTCTATTGACGTTTAGAAAAATTAAAGTAACTGTCTAATGGTTGCTATGGGTGTCAGCAATTTTTTCCTGTGCACTAGGTTGTATGTACCATGTGTTCTTAATTCTGGTCCTCAAGTATCTGGAATATATCATGTTTTGAATATTCCAACAAGTGGAATATTTACTGATGTGTCAAATGTTTAGTCACCTGTGCATGATTAAGAAAAATGATCTGCTGGGGATACTTGAGAAATGGAGTTGAGAAATCCAGCCAGATACCATCCATAGGCCAGCCAAGTCACATGCTCCCAAATGATGACTAATTGCGCCCCATTTTTTAATTTTTATAAAACACCATTTGGTGAGTCTGTTACACCACGTGCTAGAAAAGTAAGGTGAAGAAAAAAGATGTGTATGTATATATACATATAAAACCATGGCATGCATTGACATCTATGTTGCACTAAGTACATTCTTTTTTTGGAAAACATTGCAAGTCAAATATATATTGTTTGCAGTAAAATTTCCTGTTTGGTATTCTTTGTGCTGTGATAGATGCTAATGTAAAACTTTCACACCATAGTGCGTTAGCAAATTTATTAGTGAAGTGAACATGCTCTAATGGCACTAATTTAATATATTCATTTAGCAGCACGTAGTACTAAAGTAACATTGTGATGTGAATTTTAGTCCCCAAGTATGGAGCCTCGCTTCACACACCACAAATTATTTCAATATCTCATTCGAAGCAGTCAGGTTTGTAACCATATCAGGTACACCAACATAAAAGAAAATGCATAGTTATTTTCATTTATATGTCCAGATGACTATTTCGTTGTCATTTAATTTTCAGATGTTCAGTTCTATTATGATATTTCCCTGTGTACAGCAGCTTTGAATGAGTTAAACTTTTAGAAAGGTATTGTGCCTCCACCTGTCACAGATTACCCTCCTAACCTTTCCTTCTAGAATCTAGCCTGTAGCAGATCCTGCTTAGCTTGTCAGATCTACATTCCAAGGCTTCCTAAGACTCGCTTAGCAACACAGATTGTGTATACATTATTAGACAACATCTACTTGTATTAAAGCACATGCTAGGAGTCATTTATAGAAGGAGTTTAACACATTTAAAGTTTTCAAAAACAGTGGAACAACTGACCTATTATAATGATCCGTTCTACCCAGTGTATCATTGAGCCGTCAGTGCCTCCACCTGAATCTATACTACACTTAGGGTAAATACATGAGATATAAATACCAGGGGTGATTCAGGAAACCCCAGACAACCAAAAATATGTGTTATATTGTATTTTTGATTACGGCAATGGAAAGTATTCATTACACAATAGTAACAGTGGTAAATATCAGACAGCACATCCCAGAAATGAATACATTGAATATATACAAAAATCAGCATGTAATCTATGTAATTTAACTAATCTTCTGGATCGTACCATATTACTCCCTAAATCACTCATTTATAACTAGTCAACTTACAAGTGACAAATTTGATTGTTTCAATATTAATAATTCTTATTTCTAAACTGTTACTTTAATACTATGGGCCCGATTCATTAAGGAAAGTAAAGCAAAAAAAAAATAGTAACTTGGCAAAACCATGTTGCACTGGAGGGGAAGCTAAATTTAATATGTGGGGAGAGATTTATAGTTGGGGAAGGGCATGTCCTAGATAAACTTTACATTTCAGTGTAAAAATAAAGCTATCAAGTATTTCTGTGCCACATGAAAAAACAGCCAGTATTTAACTTATGTGCAAAATAATTAACTAATATGCACCCCTTGCATTGTAACATGGTTTGTCCAGGAGTAAACTTACTCCTTTCCTTAATGAATCAGGCTCTATGTATGAAATTACTGGTCTTATACTATAAAATATATGTTCTTACAGAGAATATACTGTATACATATATACAGCCATTCAAGGTGATATATACAGTATATATAAACTATGACCACTTTCAATATTGTTGTCACATTAGATAGCCTTTAGTCAAATCCGTCTATAAAGAAGTTATAAACCATATAAATGAAACCTCACTTTGTTTCTTTAAATTTGCAAGAGGTTGTTGGTGAATCATCATTTAATGTTTCATAAATGACTGGTAACACACAATTCTGTGGAAAGATGTACACACTCAGATTCATCAAGGCACGCATTCTGAGTGCAACCCGCGTTCAGTATTAAACGCACGCATTTAGGCTTTGCGTACTCCCAAAATCAGCAAGGCACAGATCTTAAGATGCGTGCGCTTTTGAAATCAGGGACAGGTCTGCTGTGCTCTACTACACCGGACGCAGCTAGATGCGTCCAATACATATGTGGATTATAAATTCGCAAAAGAATGCACAGGAAAATAAAAACAATCTTGCATAATTGCTACCTGATAATAAAGGCATTAATGGTAAAACAGTGAAACACATTTATTAGAATGTTGTTAATGTCTACTGATCATAAAATACATTTTCACAGTTGCTTGTGGTTGCAAACACGTTATATCATGGATACTAATTGGAACTTAGACTAGCCCTTTAGCTGGAGCAAATGATATGGGCGAAAAACAAGTAACATTGAGATGCCCAAAGCTTGAATCTAATGTGGCAGCGCACGCTCGAGTTTAGCACGCCCTTACTGTAAATTCACTATGGCAAAACGCTGCTTCCCTGCACAGTTCACTCCCTGAAATCGGAGGCTGTAGTAAGTGGTCTTTGCGCTCGCAGGTGCATGGAACTGGACTGCTTTCATGGCTGGTTCTGGGCATGAACAGAATGATTTGCATACGATACGCTCAAAATCGGTAGATACGTGCCTTAATGAATTAGACACTATATATTTATGTGTACATTATTTTACTACAGTGAGTGAGGTAAAAAGTTATTATAATTTAATTGTCTCTGTTTGAAATAAAATTTAAGTCTGACTATCTCGAAGTCCAGTTATTTTTTACAGAAAGGGAAACTACTGTTATTCAGTTAAATAAATATCTGTAAGCAAATTACACACAGTGTTTACTAGTGGACTGTTGATTGATACACTTATCTCTTACAACTGATGTATTACCGGCACACAGATTCTCATACTTGTGATCTGAGGTTTCTCTACAGCTTATCCTTCTTCTGTATCAATCGCTATCTTCTTAGTCTGTCACAATACTCTCATTTCATATAATTTATTGCTAAATTCTCCTCAATGTTGCTTTTCCTCACCTCTCACATGTCCTCCCCTTTCTCTCTTGTTCTCGTCCACTCAGCTGTCTCAACTGTATTATCCACTCCTGCTCCCTTTCACCTGACCATCTCTAATCTTACTCCTTCTCACTCTTTATTTCAACACTTTCCTCATGCACACTCATTTCTAATGTCAAAAACATTTTTTCTATATTAGTGTTAGCATTATTTAAACAACTTCAGTAACACTGGTAACATAAACATTCTCACAAAATGTTGTGCTCTTATCTTCTTATTGTATTTATCTGGGCTGAAATAATTAATTAACTTAAAAAAAAGAAAGCGTCTCAATTCACTGCATGTTAATGCATTTTTGTACTGGGTGGCTTAGGTTATGTTGAAGCATTAGCAATAGCTTTAATAATCATGTAAGCGCCACAAAATTCTGCAGCTCCAGTCAGTTTGAATGATACCAAATGCAAATCAAATATAAAAGCAGAAAATGTTCATATGTATGTAAGAGGTAAGACATAAGCTAGAGGGTAAAGAGGGCCCTGCTCGTGAGAACTTATAGCCAGTGAAATTATTAGCATAAATGTTCTAAAATTATAAACCTTCCTTGATGCTAACATAGTTTGCACCTTGAGCTTTTTTTAGGCCAGGCGTGACATAGCTCGGTGTCTTTATAATACCAGTTTTTTTGTAACTTGCCAATTATAAATGTGTCCCCTCCTGTTCTGCCCATAAGCTTCACTGCTTTTTCATATTGAGCTGCTGGGACAGGCAGGTGATGAAAATGACGTGCGTACTGTGCGTCATTGGTATAGGACTATCCCATTATTGGGAATGAGCTCTACAATAAAGTAGTTTTATAAATATAACCATTGTGCAATAATAGTATTCTTTACAAATAGTAATTTCTTTGTGACTTATTTTCGCACTTATTTGATTATTATAACATAGCAAAACCATAATCATGCTAAAATACAGTAATCTATAAGACAGACGTTTGTGACTTAACCCTCCACTAGCCATTATTATTAGTTGCTTCCAGTGAAGCATCTTATAAAAGTACAATAAATTAAGCATTGCAAATTAATAGTTTCACTGTTCAAAGCTTTGATAAAAGTTATATTTAGAGTAGAGATGGGCGGGCTCGGTTCCCCCGAGATCCGAATCCATCCGAATTTCGCCTATCAGAGTACCGAGCCGAGCACGCTCGGTACTCTCCCGCCCATTCGGAATCGAAATAGAGGCAAAACGTCATCGTGATGTATTCGTATTTCTGAGCTCGGTTCTCGCGAGATTTCAAAAGCATAAATGCCAGCCACACAGCAATCCATCGCCATTTGACAGAGGGAGAGAGCAGGGTTAGGTCACAGGCTATATCAGTGCAGGGACAGAGCAATAATTGGACACATTATTGTTTCTATTTTATACAATTCTAATATTAATACCAATTGTTACAGCAGTAAGAGGAGGATAGAGGAGGTTTTTTTTTTTCAATTTCTGGCAATCTAAGTGCTTTTGGGGTGTCCCTTATTCCCCATTCTTTTGCAGTAATTTTTCTGGCTGTCAAAAGCCATATTTGTCTGCAGTATAAAAAAATTTTTTTTATCACTACAAGTGCTTTTGGGGTCTCCCATATTCCCCAGTGTTTTACAGTAATTTTTCTGGCTGTCAAAAGTCATATTTGTCTGCAGTATAAAAAAAAAATATTTATCACTACAAGTGCTTTTGGGGTCTCCCATATTCCCCAGTGTTTTACAGTAATTTTTCTGGCTGTCAAAAGTCATATTTGTCAGCAGTATCTAATACAATTTTGGCACTAAAAGTGCTTTGGCCTCATTAAAATGGATTCAAAGCAGTTCACATATGAGCAGAATCAGCAACCCGGTTCTGTCACCAGTCCTGATGGTAATGTTCCCAGTATGTCATCTGGGAAAGGCGATGTCAAAGTACATAGTCTTTTTAAATCAGGGGAAAAAACACAAACTCAAAATTTTTTTACCGTGTTGAAGCGAAAAAGAAGTGTAACTGAGGAAAAGTTAAGTGCCGATAAAAAAACAATTGCCAACATGCCATTCTACACACGCAGTGGCTAAGAAAGAATGAGGCCTTCGCCTTTCTCTATTAGTGGCAGATTTAAAAATGTTACCGAGCCTTCTTCTTGTACGGTCACTCGTGAGCAAGCAAACCAAGTAATTTGGAGTCTAAAAGTGGTGCACTACTACTGTTACGCGTCAAAGCCGAGCTGCAAGAAAACAGTAAGGCATTAGAGGATAATGTATGCTCAGAATCAGAAATGACACCAATCCCTGTGGAGAGTCCATCCACCAGTGGTATGTCTAATCGTGAGCATTCTGATAATGTACCCATAAAGAAGCATAGGCAAACCGAGTGGGGGTTTCCTAGTGCCTGGAAACCCCCCTCCAAGCCTGGGGCACAGTATAATTGAGGTGGCAGAGCTGCCCCCGCTTCACACAGCTCTGCTTGCACCTAACAGTAGTACATGCAGCATTGCCCATGTATATTATGGGGATAGGAAGAGTTGGAGAGCAGCCAAGCACTGGCTAAAATTATAGCTACGCCCCCATGCATGCTGGTCACGCCCACTGACGGCGTGGTATGGAAACCCCCCTCTACAAATCCTGCGTTTGCCCCTGAGAAGGGCCCTTTCAGCAGTTCTGCTGATGTGTGCCTGAACAGCCCGAGTGTAGCCGGTGATACACCAAGTGATGATGACACTTTGGAATTAGAAGAGGATGAGGGGGAGATTTGGGTAGCCAACGAGGGCGCTGATGAGGATGCGGTTGATTGTGTAAGTCCTGCGCCAGTGGCAGCAGGGTGGTACCAGTGGCAGCAATTCTGGCACGTGAGGTTTTGGCACCAATTTGCACTTTCCAAACACAAGCAGAGGTGACGCAGGTGGCAGACCACAACAGTTTGACATCTGGGCTGGTTTGAAGGATTTGACAAAAAAATGTGTGACCTTGCCCATAACTGCCACCAATCCTACTATTAACATGCAAAGGATGGTGGAGGGCCTAGCAGGGATTTAACCGTATTTTTCCTAATTTGCACTAATACGGTTTGGGTGTAATATACTCCCAAAGTCGAATGCTCAATTGCTAAGAGTCATTGATGAAGAGGAAGACAAGCAGGCTTGTCTGTAGAATTTGCAGGCAAATTCTACTGCATTATATAGGTAACACCCAAAGAGAAGAGCTCCATTGCTCCATTGCTAATTGTAATTGCTGAAATTGAAATAATAGGGCTGACACTCTTGGTCTAAATCTGCAGTTACATTTTATTGTACCATAGCTCACTCAGAAACAGGAGAGGTGGCAGGGTTCAGTGCTAATCTTCCTCAAACAATACTAATTCATCCCACCATCATAGAAGTCTGTGTACTATGATGTAATTGCCGATAATGTCCTTCGAAATGGAATTAGTAGTTCATTATAGGGCAGAGCTGTCAGGATTTTTGGCCAATTCTTTTACAGCAGAGCAAATATCTAAATGTTGTGCGGAATCATCTGCATCACCACTGCGTGTCTTGGGAAAGCAATTTTTTGGTACAACAAGCAGTTGCCAGAGAAACTGAAGGAAAAGACGTCTAAACAAGATGTCGATAGGTCTTGGATCCTTGCGAAGCAAATTAAGTATTTCGTCTACAATTAAAATATAGTTAACACATTTACTTTGTTTTATGTCACACGTTAAATTTCTGTAGCTCCTTGTCAAAATGTATTATTAAGGCAATCACTTGACTCAAGCTAACCATGTCTGCACTCTCTTCACAGGTGACTACTTCGATGGACTAAAGTACATTACCCTCAAATGCTAGTATTCTTTCAGCTGCTGCATTCTCCTACATGCTGTTGCAGAAAACAGAAATTGGCCCTAAATTTTTCCGGACACAAACAGCAACTCCTGCATGTCATTTTTTAAAAGTTCTGTAACACCAGGTTGATTGTGTGTGCAAAACAGGAAATGTGATGGAATTCAACCCTGCTGTAATGCTTGAACAATATTGGGGTCATCATCAGAAATGACATATCCTCAGGATAGTCAAAGCAGGATTTGCCATCTTTCAATAACTTCCCTTAGTTTTTGGAACAGATTGTCAGCTGTATGTCTCTTAGTGAAGCTACTGATTCACAGAGTAGCCTACTTCTGAAAAATGTGATGTACTTGGGTACATGTTGCTGCTGTCCCTGCTGGTGAAGGCGAATGACCAACCCAGTGGCCTGTCACAGTTCTATAATCTATACTTTGCCCAGCTCCGCTTGCCCACATATCTGTGGTTAAGTGTACAGTGGGTAGAATGGCATTTTGTAGCCTAATGATTACATTTTTAAGAACTTTCTGGTAGATGTGAGGAATAGCTTTTCTAGTAAAATGGTGTCGTCATGGAATTTGGTAATAGGGACAGAACACCTCAAGTAACTGTCTTAAACCAGCTGCATTAGTAATGGACATTGGATGCAGATTTAATACTAGCATAGTCCTTATGGCGTCTGTGATCCGATTTGCGACTGGGTGACAGATTTCATACTTGCTTCCTCTTGCAAAGGATTGTTTAACTGTAAATTATTGGTTCTGGGGATATTGATGATGAAGGTGGGGGGGGGGTAGATTTCAGGTTCTGGGATGTAGATAGAGAAGGGAGGCAGATGATACTGGACTGCTTGTTATTATTTTTTTTAACCTGAGTTTTTGATTTTCCCAACAGCTTTCCAAGAACTCGCTGAAAAATGACGTAACATGGATGAGGATCCCAGATGGTCAAGGTCCCTACCTCTACTGAGTGTGGCTTTAAAAACGCTACAAATGGCTAGACAACTGTTGTCAGGATTTGTGTAAAAATAATTCCACACTTAAGAGGTGGATTTTTGGTCTTATGCCCAGGCATGACAATGGCCTTTTTCTTATCACTGGCAAGAACTGCAGCAATTTTTCTTTGAAAGTGTATGAAAATCATATTGTGACATAGGAGGTGGTCAAAATTGAATGGAAATGACTGGAAATTAGTGTTAGTGAGGTTAATAATAATGTAGGTACAAAATAATACCTAAATTATGTTATTTTAGCCCAAAAAATTTAATTTTTTTAACAAATTGCAAAACCAAACAAAACCAAAACCAAAACCAAAACACGCAATGGCGGTTTGGCAAAACCAAAGCCAAAACACGACGGTAATCCAGATCCAAAACCAAAACACGGGGGTCAGTAAGCATCTCTAATTTAGAGGAAATATTAAAATATAATTTTGCTGAAATTCCAGTAGAATTTTGAAGATATTTTCTAAGGTCTGCTACAGTAGACAAAACAGTGTGAAATGTTATATATGGCCATACCAATATAGAGTTACCAGGCCAGCAATTCATTATTTAGAAATCACATGTTCCATGGCTGCATCAGTTAAAATGCATGTTGTGTGCCTGCAGTTTTATTATGCAAATATAAATGTAAACTGACCACAGTGCAACCCTGTAATATGTGTATTCCATACATGGCCAGTATTAAAGGAGCCTGCACCTAAAATTTGTATCTTACTAATCCTACCCCTTTTCTACACTATATTATTGTAATATTAGCCAGTATCTATACTTCCTTAACAACTGCTTTCCAGAACTGGCCACTATTGCTGTAGACCGTGCTCTAGGGTCCTGGATTTCAGCCTCACCATGCTCCTGAAAACTGAATACAATATACTATATTGCGATATCGCCTTATAATATGGCCTATACTATAATGTGCTAGCACAATATAGCACAATGGAAGGGAAGTGTAGGAAAGGTAATTACTCTGACTAAAACTAACCTTATAGCCAGGATTTGGGACAAATGCACAGTGTTACAGTCAGGAGTGCAGAGAGGGTTGAAAGGGTGCAAAGTACTGAGGGCCAGGCCTGCCTGTGTAGTGTGAGGAGCGTCCAACTTGATGTGGTCCCACCCCCTTCGGTGGCCATGGAATGGTGCCCAAGGAAATGCTCTACCGGTGCCGAAATTTCTCTTGGCGATCCTGGTAGTAGCAGTCAGTGCTGGACAGCATTTGTAAGGAAAGCATAAGTACTAACATTAAAATAAGGTAGTCCACAAAAGGGGGTAGAATAGGTAACATAGAAGATTACAGTTTGTAAGTGAAGAATATCTCTAAATCACATTCACATATGTCCCAACATTTCAAATGATTGGAGGGATACTTAGGGGTTGTTATGGAAGCACTTTTTCATTCATTCAGACCCAAGTGTATATTTTGGCTACAGAATTATGTAAGGACACAGGGATTACAAAACATACTTATATGTGTGATATATAAAGCTTGTGTTTTATTTACTTAATCATATTAATGGGAATGCTGGGATGTTCTATTAATCTAAAAAATACTGGAAAGGTTAATGTGTCAATCTGGTGTAAGGAGTCGAGTGTGGGTGGGGTGGGTGGTTGAACAAACAAATGATTATGGGAAGATATAGGAGAGGGAAGGGTGTAATTTCTGGCCACAAGGCCTTTCAAATATGTACCTAATAAGTCATGAAGAAAATGTCCACAAAATAAAGTATCTAATAAAAAGAATACAGGAACAGAATGGAATCTCAGAGGTATTTTTGTCCCACCTCAGATTATCTTCCTACATTTGAGTCAGGATGATTAAGTGCTGTGGTGTAAGGATATGAAACTGCAGATATGGGCTATAAATTTACACATACTTATTTTATTGTGATGGGTGTGAGCATATGTAAAATTAACTAGAAAATAGTAAGCAATGATACTGGTCTATACCACAGGGAATTTAAATGGTAGCATCCAACATTCACACACAATGTTCTTCTATTTTATATCTTCCTACTCATTTTCCACATGCTTTCATAAATACTTCACATTCACAACAGGGTAACAAAATAGGCCACAGAAACTTTCAGTAACCAGGAGCAGGGAACAGATAAGTATCCCTAGTCAAAATTATAGAAATGTGCAAGTTTTTTTTCTTTTATAAAGCCCACAAAATAAAGAATATAATAGTCTGTGAGGAGGTTTGACTGACTTTCATGGTTTTATAGTTTTAGCTCAATATATGACAAGAATTAAAGTAATCAAATGGTAGGCAATGCTCGCACTGTGCTGCAGGCTTGATGCTTTGTTCCTGCACCAAAAGGTGAATAAGCTCTTTTAGCCCTTCAGACCCATCTCCATCACAACACTTGGTGGGCTCCTTTTCCCAGGGGTCAGCCAAAGCCTTCCCTTGGGATTGGAGTCTTAAGCACCTCAATAAGGAGCATCTCCAGCAACGTAGCCCCTGGTGCTGCCTCTTGGTCAGAGGACAACATGATGGGCCATCACATGTAGGGGTCACTTTTAAGACCCACTGTGTACATGGGCGTCTACACCTGATCTTAATGAAAAGGCCAAGCAGCGACTTATGCATTAGTTACCACAATGTATACCTAACAAAGGCCTGATAATTATAAGTGTGACAGCCCCAACATTAAGTGCTCAGTCTATTTCAGCTGCTGCTTGGACCAGATCTGACTGCATATTAGCACTAATAATGATTTACAATACACATCATACAGGCTTTTATGCTATGAATAAATATAATGAATAATTTGTGAATCTACGTAGAGCTGCTTACACTATAGTTAAAAATAAGCATACCTCACCAAGATAGTTGTCATTTAACATTTTTTTATGGCCTCTCTTTACAACCAGGTTACCCTGGATCTACAGATCTTTAGAATCATTCCAATATGGTCTTTGAGTGTAACCAACTTGCAATTGTATCACAAAAGTGGAGTGCATCATGTTTTCTCAAATGGCCTGTACAAGACAAAAATACTAATTGGATAATCATATTTCCTGAATTTTGGGAGGTTAGATTACAGTTAAGACTTAGGGCTGGTTATAGGTTTATGGTTAAGCAAGTTTAGGTTTAGATTAAAGCTTGCACTAATGGAATGTTTAGAGTTAATGTTTTGTGTGTTCAGATGCCTGGCTTAAATTTAGTGCTAAGTAAAGGTTAACATGAAGATGATTAGTTTACTGCTGATATTTGTTTTTGAAAGAGACTCTTGTCTTCCTATGATACCAGGTTAGTGAGATAAAATCTTTTCTTTTGCTAGGGCATACCTTATCCAGGCACCATTACTAGAAGTCTAGTGGTGCTTTCCCCATGTCCTGGTGGGCTCAAGGCATATGTCCATTTTTGAAACAGCCCTGTAAGAAGTGAACAAAATGGTTCCAGTTCAGCAGGGCCGTATTAAGGGTGGTGTGGCTGGTGCAACCTCCCAGAGCACAAGGCAGAGGTGGTATCATGGCAATTCACTAGTTGTACTGGCAACTTAGCTCACACTCACAATGTGACACACGCATATATGACATACTTGCCAACTCTCCCGGAATGTCCGGGAGACTCCCGCATTTTGCGAGAGTCTCCCGGACTCCCGGGCGAGTGTGGCAATCTCCCGAATTCTGCCCACTTCACTAGGAAGTGCCCACTTCCTAGTGAAGTGGGCAGAATTAGATCCCAAACGCCGCGATTCCCGATGAATCGCGGCGTTTAGCCCCGCCCCCCGCTGTCAAATGACGCAATTTGCGTCATGACGTCACAGGGGGCGGGGCCTAAATGACGCGATTTTGGCCGCCCCGCCCCCTCACGCCCCCCTCCACTGGCTGGCTCCCGGAAGAGAGCTGAAGAAAGTAGGTAAGTATGATATATGACGCGTCTGTCAGTGCACACCGGGTGCAGAGTTCACTAAGGGTGTCAGCTGCATCACCCCAATATCTTTACATAATGGGTCATATTCTGCCTATTTCTTTAGAGAAGCGACATGCACCACTGATCACACAGGGGGAGCAGCCTCATCATATGCTCACTGCACATGCAAGTCTCCTGACATCATCTCTCTTCCTCCTCTACATTATATGCGCTTCCTGGGCAGATTTCCTCCCCGCCCTGCATCACATTCATTGATTTGCATACTTCACCCACCCCCTGCTGTGTGTGTGTGTCTGTCTGTATCTATCAGCTGTCTCTGTGTCCTCCTTTTTGTTTCCTCTCTCTTTCCAATTTGTATGTGTATCGCTCCTCCCATGTGTACCTCTGTCCACCCTTTGTGTGTCTGTGCATCTCTGTCTTCTCTGTGTGTGTCTGCCCCTTTCTTTTTCCCGCTTTGTTTGTCTGTCTTTACTTTGTATGTGCACCACTTGTCTTCCTGTCTCTCTATGTCCCCTTTTGTGCTGTCTGTTCCCCTACCTTCTTCTACCATTTGTCCGCAACCCCCACTTTTCCCATGTACCTCTTATGTCTCAAGCTTGTGAGCAGGGCCCTCTTACCTCTCTGTCTGTATGTATTGCCAAGTATTGTTTTATTAATGTTTGTTCCCAATTGTAAAGCGCTACGGAATTTGCTGGTGCTATATAAATAAATGATGATGATGGGCTTGATTCATTAAGGATCTTAAATTAAGAAGTTTCTTATTTAAGTCTCCTGGACAAAACCATGTTACAATGCAAAGGGTGAAAATTAGTTTTCTGTTTTGCACATAAGCTAAATACTGACTGTTTTTTCATGTAGCACACAAATACTTGATAGCTTATTTGTACACTGAAATTTAAAGTTGATATTTGTGTACTACATGAGAAAACTTTCAGTATTTAACTTATGTGCAAAACAGAAAACTAATTTGCACCCCTTGCATTGTAACATGGTTTTGTCCAGGAGACTTAAATAAGAAACTTCTTAATTTAAGATCCTTAATGAATCAGGCCTGATGTCTCTCCAATTTTCTTCCATTTCTTACGTTTATCCCCTCTTCACCCATTACCTTTGTTCTCCTCTTCTGCTGACATCGATGAAGTCCCGCTGGCTGCCGATCAGAAAAGACATGGAAGAACCTGAGGTTAATAGTTAAGCACAATCTTCTGATTTTAATTATTTTTAGTGAGATACTGAATAGGAAACTGTTGATATGTTGTAAGCTTTCGAGCTCGGCTTACTTACCTCTCTGTTTGTATTACCCAGTATTGCTTTATTAATGTGTTTGTTCCAAATTTTAAAGCACTAGGGAATTTGCTGGCGCTATATAAATAAATGTTGATGATGACATGCTTCAGGTTCTATTCATCAAGCTCAAAACCCTATTAGCACATTGTTACACCTGAGAACTTGTCTGTACCCAGACTGGGTTGCGTCTCTGGAGCTGAACTGGTGGCTATGTGCACAAAGCTGGCTGGCCTGATTATGTTCCTTCGCATGACAATAGACCAGGGTTTCCCAAACCCAGTCCTCAGGGCTCCCCAACAGTGCAGGTTTTCCATATCTCCATGCAGGAGCACAGGTGTATTCATTACTGACTGACACATTGTAACAGATCCACAGGTGGTCCTAATTATGTCACATGTGATCCGGAAAACCTGCACTGTTGGGGAGCCCTGAGGACTGGGTTAGGGAAACCCTGGTATAGACTGTAGACTGCTAGAAACCAAGTTAGTGTCTAAGGAATCAGCATTGCACTGGCCACAGGTTAGGGCTCCAGGAAGTCCTTTAATAGTAACTTCTATCCCTTGATTGGAGGCTGTGGTCAGCTAAGCTGAAGCAGCACTCTGATAGCCTTTAATTAAGTTGCTGTTTTGAATCTGGCCGGTACTATCTCTGAATATCAGCGATTTGCCAATATCGCACTTTGACACATTTACCCATTTGTTTTTCCTATTCCCTTTAGATTGTAATCTCTCTATAACCTTTCAATTTTACTATTTTTAGTAAACGCTTACTATTTTACTGATTTTACAGTACTATTATTATACAAAACATTGGAACTTTAGAATACTGTATATTAATGATTTAAATTATGTCAAACTGTTCTTGAAACAGATTTAGTAGAAACTACAATAACAGTCTGGATACTGGAGCACAATGCACCCCATACACATTCCACTGGAATAAACATGGCATTAGTGACAGGGAGGATGGGTAGCTAAATTCAGGCTTTAAAAAGCACAGACATATTGATAGTTGCAAAGCTGTCGTTTATATTTAGCATCAATGTTTTTCTGATCTGTTACACTGAATAGGTTATCTAACAGTGACAAATATATAATTTCCCTAGTCATAAAATATAAAAATAGACTGCTCAATCCAGACAGCAGCTCTCTTCACTCAGACAGGAGATACATCTTAGCCTTGCATCAGTTACATAGTAAGCACATTTTAAAGTTGAGCAACATACAGACTGAAACTGAGCAGTGAAGTAACTAAATTTATGGATGATCAAGATTAGTTAAAATCTTTCTACCATAAAGAGAAGGAAGTTTGGTGTTCCCCAACTTGGAAAAATATCAGTTTGCATGCCTCTGAGACCAACTAAAAGGCTGTTATTCCCCAAGCCCACAAAAAAACTGGGTTGTTATTAAATATGAGCATAACATTTCCTCTGGCAAATCTATTCTGCATCCCAAATAAAGAGAAACCAATGAACAAAACTACTGTCAGGATTATTATAGACTACTTGTAACCTAGGTTAAAATGCTCTCTATTACAGGAGAGCTAGCAATACCAGCCCCAGCCTTTCCTTGAAAGGGCTAGCAAACCTAATTCCAAATTTAAATCTAGATGATTGGTAAGGAATCATCTATTTACACAACATTCTTAAGGATTCAAAATTGATGTATTACTATCAAATTCAAACTAACTTTCAAATCTCCGCCGGGGATTTGTGTAAATTCCTCCAAGTAAGATACTGATTAGGAAGCCACGTTACTCTAGGCTCCCAGTTTTGTATATCTTCTTCCTTAATTACATCTAAACTATGCTCTCATACATCTAAAACTGGTGGGGAACCTTTTTTCTGCGAAGGGACATTTGCATAGTTATATCATCATTCGGGGGCCATGCAAAATTGTCAACTTCATCCTGCTTTTTCTCTTCTTTATCTGTCTCCCTTCTATCATTCTGTGCCCTTCATCCTGCTTTTTCTCTCCTTTATCTGTCTTTCCTCTATCATTCTGCGCCCTTCATTTTTCTTTTTCTCTCATTTATCTGTCTCCCCTCTTTCATACTGCCCCCTTCATGCTGCTTTTTCTCTCCTTTATCTATCTCCCCTCTATCATTCTGTGCCCTCATCCTGCTTTTTCTCTCCTTTATCTGTCTCCCCTCTTTCATACTGCACCCCTCATGCTGTTTTTTCACTCCTTTATCTGTCTCCACTCTTTAATACTGCGCTATTCATCCTGCTTTTTCTCTCCTTTACCTGTCTCCCATCTATCATACTGTCCCCTTCATGCTGCTTTTTCTCTCCATTTATCTGTTTCCCATCTTTCATACTGTACACTTCATCCAGCTTTTTCTCCCGTTTACTTTTACTGCCTTCTTTCTTCTCTTCTGTCTTCTTCTATTCTTCTTGTAGCTTCTTCCTGGGTATTCCGCACTTGAACTTTCATCACGCCCAACATTCTGTGTGCGGGGAGGAGTGCACTACTACGGGCTGTCAAATAGGTTTTGGGGTTTTTTATGTTTGTTTTTTTAAAATTTCTATTGGGATGGAGAATCGGGGGATGCCAGAGGGCCAGAACAATGTTAATGCCCTATACAGCCCACTAGCCAGATGTTCCCCACCCCTGAACTAAAAGGAGGAATTGCCCTCTGGTATAAATGCATTCTCTCACCTAAATACCCCAGTAAATCCAATTCACAAATTAGGTGGGAAATAAATGTATGAAATACATTTACAGAGGAAGAATATGAATACATTTCTAACTCTGGTCACTGAATATCTAAGAGGTTTATTTATCACTGGTGGCAAGTGGGTGGCAAAAAGAATTATTTTGTCAGGCGCCGTCCCTGCTGTTCCTCCATGATACGGGGACAGCCGCCTGACGAATCTGGCCGGGGGCGTCCTGTTGCTAGGCAACAGAAACGCAGCGTCCCGGGCCGTCTACACGCCGCTAGGCACATCTGCTCTGTTTGTCCCGTTGCTAGGCAGCGGGACGCTCCTCTGTTCGGTCTGTCAGCGTGTCTGACCGCCCCTGCTCTCCTCCAATCCCAGAGCACCAGCCTCTATTTAAGAACTGCTCTGGCACCATTAGGGTGCCAGAGTATCAGATCATCTGTTCTTCAGCTATTTGTATTCCTGCTCTTGTATTTGGTTCTGACCCGGCATCCCTGACTTCCCTTCTGGATTGAGTTCTGTTCCTGTTGTGACCTCGGCTAGTTTGACTATTCTTCTGGATTCTGCTTCTTGTCCTTCCGGTTTAACCCTGGCCTGTCTGACTTATCTGTGGATCTCCCATTGGTACCGCCTGTCTCCATTTGGCTTCTGACCCGGACCGTTCTGACCAATCTCTATCGCTACACTGATAACTGTCCTGGATGACTGCGACCTGCGTACCCTGTGCAGCGAAGCCCAAACCTTCTTGCGGGGGTCACTGGTGAACACCAGAGGTACGTTAGACTATGCACCTCCTGGTTCAGTGGTGCTAATACCGGTTAGTGGTTTCCCTACTTCGAGTCTATGGGGACTGCAGTGACCAGCATTATGTAGATTAAGGCCAGGAGAAACCTCTGATTTCTCCTGCTTTAAGCCCTTGATGATTTAAGAGAAGAGCTGCGATGGCCATTGTCTCGACTTTATAATCATCGCAGCTTAGTAAATAGACTCCACAATAAACAAACTATATTGTATGTTATCTATAATGATTCCCAGACTGTATTTAACACCTAGTAACTACATAAGATATGGTCCAATCTAGCTCGGTTTTAGAAATTGTGGTTCTATTCTGGGGGGGAGGGGGATTCAATTCAGCCGCGGCTTTAATTGTATTACCGTTAATACAGTAATTTTAATCCTGATTTCTGCTCGCAGCTCAGCGTTAAAGATTACCATATTAACAGTAATAGTGCGCACTAATACCGTAATATTGGTAATAGAGCGCAGGCTGTGTTACTTTCGGCAGTGATGCAGCCAATTAAATTCCCCCCCATTTGTATTATTAAGAGTGTGGAGGTTCATTGAGACTGAAAGGTTGGGGCTCAGAAACTTTTTCAGGGTCTGGTCTTGTTGAATCCTCTCTTTCAATAATATATTGTAACCAACATATTATCGAGGCTATAGATGCAATAGCTCAACATTAGAAGAAATCAATGCCTCTGCATTTAATCAAAATCATAACAGCAAAAAAAAAAATCAACACAGCATTCAATTGGCAACCTCTGGACTTTTAATATTCCATGTCAGTGTCATCTCCATTGCAGTAATTCCATGAAAACATGGACATAAAGTCCTAAAATCGAAAACAACACAATTACAAGATTTTGGCCAGTTGAAGTGCTATATACCAGATGTGGGGCTAGGGGAGAAATAACCCCGGGCCTCCTACTGGCAGGGGGACTCAAAATTTTCCAACTTATTGGTTTTGTGTTTTACATTTATCCATTTGCTGATTTGGCTATTTCCAAGTAATAAAACTTAGCGCCTAAACATGGTGGCATGTAAACTGGAATAGCAGGCAGCGGTGCATGCGGTTATTGCTCTCTGGGCATGATGCATCTATCCACACAGACACATGAGAACTTCACTTGTCCTTGAGATTTGCCTGGGTGAGTGATTTGCAGTTTTGCAAGGGAATAGGTTGTTTATAGTTAGAAAACTGGACTGGACTCGTACGGTATTTTCTCCAGCTGTGGAAACCACATACTAAACCTTGTG
The DNA here is from genome assembly GCF_038048845.1 of Mixophyes fleayi. Taxonomy (NCBI): domain Eukaryota; kingdom Metazoa; phylum Chordata; class Amphibia; order Anura; family Limnodynastidae; genus Mixophyes; species Mixophyes fleayi. The sequence continues at coordinate 264,875,712 of NC_134403.1, forward strand.
GGTACTGACTGCGCTAAATCCTGTAAGGAGACAATTACTTACTATGGAACTGTGCAACAATTGTACAACATTTTCAGTTGCTCTTCACAAAGGAGAGAAATTCCGAAAGAGCATCTCCCTGCTTCACTTCATAAAATATCACAACTACATGGTCTGCACACATTGATTATGTTAAACCAGTTGCATATTATTTGCATGCTATGGGAACGGCTTTATCAAATATTTAAATTCTCAATCTCACTGCTCAAACTCGATCAGAAATTCAGTACACTAAATATTACTTGTCGAAATTTGAATTTGTTATAATGTCATCTTTGTTAATAAATCTACTTACAATAATCGACCAAACTACCCTCCTTATTGTAGCACACAACGCTACATTGAGCTAGACAACATCGAATGTCTTATCAAAGACATTGAACAAATGCACGATAAATGGGATGACATCGTGATAGAGTACAAAATTGTACTAAAAAAAATTGAGATTCCAACCAAGTTCAATGTTTTCTATGTAGTCGTAGACTCCATTCTGTCTGGTCTTCATCGTTTGGAAGTAAATAGTAACTTGTTTACGCTTCTTTGGGAGTTCAACAAAATAATGAAAACCTGTGCTCCGCAGCTGAAAACCTTCAGCAACAATACAAGAAAGATATTGGCCAAGATTTCAGTGACAAACAAATTTTCCTGAAGCGAATTTATAGTACAAACTTTAAGTTGGAAAGCAAGCCAAAGAAACTTCTTACAGAAATCCTATCATTGCTCAACTATGGATCAAGAGCGACTGAATGGGCTCGCTATGTTCAATATTAACTGTGATGTGGCACGAAAGTTGGAGTTTTCCAGCACAAAAATCTAGAAAACCACTTCTAATTTGATATCTCCAATTATCCAGTACATCAGTATATGTATACAGTATTTATTTGTAAATTGTAATGAAGTTAAGCATTAAAATCAATTTAAAATACATTTTTAATGGTTTGTTTTTTTTAAGAAAAGGGGGATGGGAAGCCTGTATATAAGTGATGCCATCATGTGCACGACAATGCTATCTAAGGTATCAACAGATCTTGTGTACTATTCAGTGGCAGAATGGTGCGCCAATCTGAGTGTATCTCTTAAATGAGTCTCGTCAGAAACGCATATATATGTAACACTTGTGTAACGGGCAGTAAACAAGAAATAGATATGGAGTACTTGCCTTATTCTAGATTAGCGCTGGTCGGTCAGTGGTGCGGAGTCTAACGAACCCCCTGGTGTTCACCAACAACCGCCGCAAGGTGGGATGGGCTTTGCTGCGGAGCAAAGCAGGTCGCGGTCCACTGGTCTGCCTCTAGAGGTAAGGATGTGGGAGATATAGCCGTGGTCAGCAAGCCGGGGTCTGGTACACTGGAGCAGAGATACAACATGGTCAATCAAACCTGGGTCTGGTACACTGGGAGCAATGAGGTAACGTAGTCAATCAAGCCTGAGTCTGGTACACTTGGAGCAAAGAGGTAACGTAGTCAATCAAGCCTGGGTCTGGTACACTTGGTGCAAAGAGGTAATGTAGTCAATCAAGCCTGGGTCTGGTACACTTGGAGCAAAGAGATAACGTGGTCAAACAAGCTTGGTCTGGTACACTGGAACAGAGTCAGTAGGATCAGCAAGATTCACTGGGAAGCACAGGAAACGTTTAGTCAGGAACAGGAGGAAGTTGCTCTGACGCTGCCCAGGCGTCGGAGGAGACTTTTTATAGAGCATCTTTGAATTCCCCGCCTAGCGTGTCATGTGACCGACTGCCGAGACCCGGAAGCAGCGGGGATCGCAGCGCTGGAACAGGGACAGGTAAGTGTGTAACAATATAGTATCTTCATCTCATAACAACCTTCTTCACTCACCTGGCCTTTCAGTACCTTTTCTAAGCCTGGTTCTCTAAAGATGTTTTAAAAAATGTTCTTTGCGAGAGAAAAAGGTAGTGTGTATTGTTGGATTGGTTAAGCAGTAACTAGTACACTGCAGTATTGAGTATTGTTTGGAGGTGGAACAGATCACGACGGATGGCTGGCATTTTTACAATGAAATTATCTAGATGACTATACAAGCCTTCTTCACAGTAATTCTGTAGACCACAGTCATTTCTAGTCCAAGGCAAGCAAATGGGTGCATTGAATAAACTAATACATCCCTAAAGCATACTGGTAGGTTAATTGACTACTGACAATATTAACCCTAGTGTGTGTGACTGTGTCATAGGGAATGTAGATTGTAAGCTCCTCTGGGGCTGGGAGTGACATGAATGATAAAATATTCTCTGTAAAGCACAGATCAATGTGTAGGTGGTATCTGAAAACCGGTCAATAAATAAATCTTATATTATAAATGCTAAAACAATCTCAACTATACTTCTTCTATCTTTTGATGCTAAAAAACGTGTTCAATAGAATATTGTGGAAATTCGTGTCCCTCACTCTGGAAGCGGTTGGCATCTGTGGAGATTTCCATACAGACATATTTGCTGTATATTCAGCAGTGATAGTGATCAATGGCACACCATTCAACAGGGTTAATATCCAAGACGGTACTAGACAAAGATATCCGCTGTCGTCCCTGATCTTCACTCTGGTTATTGAATGCTTACCTGCAGTCATTAGATTTTCATAACTATACCAGAAACATTTTCCTCCGTTCTCTTTCAGATTATAAACTGATCTGGCATTGTTGCGCCCCTTTATAATTTTGTGCCGGGCAGTATAATTATGTATTTCATGTATTCCTTATTTATCTTTAGACTTTAGTCTTCTTGTCCTAATACTTTTAAATGTGTGATTATTCTGCACCATTTGTGCAGTATACATTTTACATGTACATTAATCCCCTTAATACCTAACAGATCACAGGAGACCAAATTCTGCTTATTTTTTTATTCCATGCTTTTTAACAGCACCTAGATTATCCTACATGTTATCGAACTTAATGGTAATGGTCCTATGCAGAAGAAAGCTGACACTATAGGTGGGACTAAACCTTGCACCATAACAAACTTATTTTTTTTTCCTTTTCTTCTTATTTTTCTTTTTTTGGCATTTTCTGAATGCTCTTTAGAGTCAGGTGAGGTGGCTGTTTAGGGTCAGATGAGGTGACAAGCTGACATTGTCAGTTTGTCATGTGGGTGTGGCCAATGAACTAGTCATAAGGGTCATACTAAACATTAACATCTGAGATCACATCAATAATAAAACAGGTGTCTGCAATATATGTTCCAGGAGAACAAATAAAGAACCAAGCTTTATATTTGGTTTGCAAACACAATCACAAAGGCTTTGTGATGGCATGAAGAACAGCTCAAAAAGACCTACACGTAGTGGGAGGGTTATTAGGTACAGCCAGGGTTTCCAACAGTCAGTAAATTTATTGACAATAAAATAACTGTATTTGCTACCAGTCAATGTCGGCAAAAAAGCGGACCTGCTTCACTTCATAACATAACCACAACTAGATTGTCTGTACGCATTGATTCTATTAAACCAGTTGCCCATCATTTGCATTCTGTGGGAACAGCTTTATCAAATTTTGAAATTCTCAATCTCACTGCACAAGCAGTAAGTGGAGGATAGAGTAGGGTTTTTTTTTAAATTTCTGGCACTCCAAGTGCTTTTGGGGTGTCCCATATTCCCCAGTGTTTTACTATAATTTTTCTGGCTGTCAAAAGTCATATTTGTCAGCAGTATCTAAAACAATTTTAGCACTACAAGTGGAGGGGGGCCTAGAGAGACAGAAACCAAACTGGCTTTATCCATTTCTCTTAAAATTGTACAGTCTATAACGGCTGAATTGTTTTGTATTTTGTTCAAAAATCAATGTTTTTGGTCATAAAAGAGCCAAATTTAGTGCTCCACCTGTTTCTTGGATAAGTAATGTAGTTGTAAAGTTAATAAATTATCAAAAAAAACTGTTTAATTCCTGGTAGGCCTTCATTACTACACACAAACCAGATTGTCTTCCTCTCCATCTATGCATATTGGCAATGCAGCCATCGTCTTTGGAAGTATATATATAGTTAAATATGTAAAGAAATGGACAAAGCCAGTTTGGTTTCTGGCTCTCTAGGACCCCCTCCACTTTTCGAAAATACAAAAAAATTCAGCCGTTATAGACTGTACAATTTTAAGAGAAATAGAGAAAGCCAGTTTGGTTTCTGTCTCTATACCCCCCCCCCCCCTCCACTTGTTGAAAATACAAAGAAATTCAGCCGTTATAGACTGTACAATATTAAGAGAAATTGACAAATCCAGTTTGGGGTCACTCTGTCTATGACATCCTACCCTTAAGGAGAAAATGCCCAAACAGCAGCCTTTCAAGATGGTGCGTGATATGGAAATGCCACAAGTCCCTTTCCTCTTTGGGGGTAGATTGCACCCTACACTTACATAGAAAGTTTTTAAAAGATGTTATCGTCATCAACTTCAGCTTCATCCTCACCCTCATCAGTGTGTACGTCATCATCACAGACTATCAATTCATCGCCCCTTGAATCCACCATTAGAGAACAGTCAGTGCTTGGATGTCTTGGATGGTGAAGGCCTTACTCGTGGAAGATGTAGTTCATTTTTATAAACATCATTTTCTCCACATTTTTGGGAAGTAACCTTCTACGGTGATCACTGACTAAGTTCCCTGCTGTGCTGAACACTCGTTCAGAGTACACACTGGAGGGTGGGCATCAAGTATTGCAAAGCAAGTTTGTACATGGGTTTCCAAATGGCCTGCTTTTCTTCCCAGTAAGGAAAGGGACTGTCTGACATTTCCATATCAACTACCTCTTGAAAGTAATCCTCCACCATCCTTTGCATGTTTATACTCGTATTGGATGGAGTTATGGGCAAAGTGACACATTTTTTTGAAAAATCCTTCAAACCAGCCCAGATGTTAAATTGTTCTGGTCTGCCCCCTGCGTCTTCCCTGCTTCTTTTTGAGAAATGTATTATTTTACGAGCAGCAGCAGCTTGAGAAAGTGAAGGACACGTCGTCAAGCCGAGGCCCAGTTCAACGGCCAACTTGCTGAGCAATAGCTCCTTGCAAAAGTTCACATCTCGCTCATTTACAAGTAAAGACTCAATGTAGGTCTTAAACCTTGGATCAAGCACAGTGGCCAAAACGTACTGATCCGAGTTCAAGATCTTAATAACTCAAGGATCATTGTGAAGCGAATGAAGTACTTGATCGACAAGGCCAACATACTTTGCTGAATTGCTTGCTTTCAGCTCCTTCTTCATTTTCTCAAGCTGCTTTTTCCAATAGTCTAATTAAAGGAATGACTTGGCTCAAACTAGCAGAGTCTGCACTCACCTCACACGTCACAACTTCAAATGGTTTCAGCACCTTGCACAGCACTGAAAGGATTCCCCACTGTGCAAGAGTGAAATACATCCCCCCTCCTTTCCCAATGTCATGGCTTGTGCAATATGCTTGGATGGCTTTGCGCTGTTCCTCCATCCTCTGAAGCATGTACAGGGTGGAATTCCACCTAGTTACCACCTCTTGCTTAAGTTGGTGGCAGGGCAAGTTAAACTGCTCTTGGAGCTGCTGTAATCTCCTACATGCTGTGGCTGAATGCCTGAAATGGCCTGAAATTTTACGGGCCACCGAAAGCATCTCCTGCACCTCACGGTTATTTTGTAGGAAGCTCTGCACCACCAAGTTGATGGTGTGAGCAAAACATGGAATGTGTTGGAAATCACCCAGCTGTAATGCTCACACTACATTGTTGGCGTTATCAGAAATGACATACCCTGGGGAGAGTCCAAGTGGTATAAGCCATGCTTCATTCAAATCTCTCAGTTTGCGTAACAAATTGTCAGCTGTATGCCTGTTAGTAAAGCTGGTGATACAAAGAGTGGCCTGCCTGTGACAAATGTTACGTAGTGGTGTACATGCTGCTGCTGTTCCTGCTGGTGAAGGTCTATGACCAACCCAGTGGGCTGTCACAGTCATATAGTCTTTGGTTTGGCCACTTCCACTTGTCCACATATCTGTGGTTAAGTGGACAGTGGGCAGAATGGCATTTTTCAGCGCAATCTCTACATTTTTACACACTTTTTGGTATAGTTGTGGAATTGCTTTACGGGAGAAATGGTGTCGTGATGGAATTCTGTAACGCGGACACAAAACCTCAATTAACTGTGAAAAAACAGCTGCGTTTATTGTGGAGATTGGACGCAGATTTAACACTAACATTGCAGCCATGGCGTCTGTGATTCGCTTGGCGACTGAGTGACTGCTGTCATATTTGCTTCCCCTCGCAAATGATTGTTTCACAGTTAATTGCTGAAATGTAGGACTGCTCATTTTCTTGACCTGCCTCTGGGATGACGATTCACCCCCAGCAGCAGCAACAGCAGCAGCAATGGGACTAACATTTTATCAGAGGAATCAATAATAGTGCAGGAGTCATCCAGCCTTAAGTGGGATGCCGGGCTAACTCCCAGCGCTACTGAGGATATTGATGAGGATGGTGTGGTGGATGTATTTTGTAGCCATCGGGATGTCGGTGACCGGAGGGTCTTAGCTGATGATGGAGTGCTTGTAATTTTTTTGGAAGAACTTTCAGCTTTTCCCAACACTTTGCCATGAACTCTCGTTAAATGGCGTAACATAGACGAGGTTCCAAGATGGTTAAGGTCCCTCCCTCGACTGTGGTTTGACATACAATACAAATGGCTATACAATTGTTGTCTGGATTTGGGTAGAAATAATTCCACACATAAGAAGTGGATATTTTTGTTTAATGCCCAGGCATGACAATGGCCTGTCACTTGCCAGAACTGCTGTCACTGGTGCAGGACTTACACAAACAACCTCATCCTCATCAACATCCTCATTAGCGCCCTCGTCTCCTACACAAATCTCCCCCTCATCCTCTTCTAATTCCAAAGTGGCATCCTCAATTTGTGTATCACCGGCTACACTCGGGCTTTTAAGGCACACATCAGCAGAATGCTCACAGTTAGACATCCCACTGTTGGATGGACTCTCCACAGGGATTGGTGTCATTTGTGAATCAAAGCAAATATTATCCTCTAATGCCTTACTGTTATCTTGCAGCTTGACTTTGACGCGTACAGTAGTTGTGCACCAACTGTAGGCTCGGTAACTTTTTGGGATTTGCCACTAATAGCCAAAGGTGAAGGCCTCATTCTCTCTTTGCCACTGCGTGTGTAGAATTGCATGTTGGCAATTTTTTTTTATCGGCACTTAACTTTTGCTCAGTAACACTTCATTTTCGCTTCAACACAGTAAATTTATTTTTTGTTTTTGTTTTTTGGACTGATTTCGAAACACTGTGTAGTTTGACATCGCCTTGGCCAGATGACGTACTGGGAACACTAACATCAGGACTGGTGACAGAACCTGGTTGCTCATTCTGCTTATATGTGGACTGCTTTGAATCCATTTTCAGCCCAAAGCACTTGTAGTGCTATAAATTATTTGGTAAGATACTGCTGACAGGTAGTAATTTTGACAGCCAAAAATATTTATGCACAATTATGGGGGACACCCCAAAAGCACTGTGGAGTGCTAAAAATTATTTGGTAAGATACTGCTGACAGATATTAATTTTGACAGCCAGAAATATTTATGCACAATTATGGGGGACACCCCAAAAGCACTGGGGGGTGCTAAAAATTATTTGGTAGATACTGCTGACAGATAGTAATTTTGACAGCCAGAAATATTTATGCACAATTCTGGGGGACACCCCAAAAGCACTGGGGAGTGCTAAAAATTAATTGGTAGATACTGCTGACAGATAGTAATTTTGACAGCCAGAAATATTAATGCACAATTATGGGGGACACCCCTAAAGCACTGGGGAGTGCTACAAATTATTTGGTAGATACTGCTGACAGATAGTAATTTGGACAGCCAGAAATATTTATGCACAATTATGGGGGACACCCCAAAAGCACTGAGGAGTGCTAAAAAGTATTTGGTAGATACTGCTGACAGATAGTAATTTTGACAGCCAGAAAGATTTTTGCACAATTATGGGGGACACTCCAAAAGCACTGGGGAGTGCCAAATATTGAAAAAAAAATCCTCTATCCTCCTCTCTTCTCTAGCGATTTTTGATAGCTCAATTGGAATAAGAATATTGTATTATCTGTCCCTGCTCTAATCAGCCTGTGACTACACCTTGCTCTCTCCCTCTGTCAAATGGCGATGGATTGCTGTGGAGGCGTGTATTTATAATCTTCAAGTATCGCGAGAACCGAGCCCTGAGATCTGACAACGTCACGATGACGTTCGGCCTCGATTTGGATTCCGAGCGGGCGGTACTCGGCTCGGTACTCGGATACCCAAAGTTCGGGTGGGTTCGGTTCTCGGGGAACCGGACCTGCCCATCTCTAATCTATTCGGACGTAGAATATCCTATATACCTCACACAAGGGGGTGAAAGACTGGAAAGTTATGCGACCACATGGACATTTCAAATATCCGTTGTGAACCTGTATACAGACAGTGACGGAGGAACCTATGGAGAAGGAATTAGATGCCACAGCAGCATAGAATTTAAAGAATTTCTCGTTTAATGGACTAGTTAAGTCAGGCTTTTTATTTTAACTTAATTTTTTTATCATATTATTCGGTGTTACATTGACATTACTCTATCACACACATTTATGTGTTTATATGGTACATCTCTTGTTGCTGAAAAGAAGTGCTAGTTTGTTCCTCTCCTTTTTTGTATATTTAACTATTCTTTTTGACATTTTGTGGGTATGAAGTGTTTTGAGGAATAATAGCTGCATCTTTTATTAGAGCTTCTGTAGAAACTGTTACACAATATTTTTACCAGTCAGCATTCATGTGTCTGTCCCATCCACCTTTATATCTTGATGAAACCTCTCCCCTTCTTCCTCACTAAAATCATGAAGATTATCCGGAAATCTGTGTAAGTGGCTATGAAGAAAGTGTACCTTTATAATTATATTAGTATCCACATTTTCAAAGTTTGTGAGCATGTTTTGCCCCAGTTCTTCAAATTGTCTGCTCTGTGGTTACCCAGGAAGTTCTTGACATCTGAGATATAACCACACCAGGCAGAAGCTTCAACACCATTTATTAAGTTTGTGAAATTAGAATCCTTGATAAGTTTACGAATTTGAGGGCCATCAAAGATTCCAGCTTTTAGTTTTTCCCATAGTTAATCCAGGGGACGATCTACAAATGTATTCGAAAAAAACGGCGTCTTTGTCCAAGGCCTTAACAAATTGTTTCATTAGCCCTAGCTTAATATGTAATGGTGTAAGAATTTTTTTTTTCCTGTTAACCAATGGCTCGTTAATGATGTTTGCTGCCCCTACAGTCATGTTTTCTCTTGAAGGTTATGCCAATTTTTTCCAATCATCTTGCTTCATCCTAATATCCTACAAGATATATTCATGGACGAGAAATAAGAAAAATACAACAGACAACGCAAACTGCTCGACTGCCAATGGTCAACTGACTGCTGGTTTGGTCACTGATCACATATATACAGAGGGGGAATATTCTAGAATGATTGTGGAATGAATACCTAGAATATTCGCATGTCTCACATTCTAGAATGTTCAGGAAGATTCCCATATACACACGTTGTCGCTGAATTCACTGCTAATTGAGGGAATCCATTATCTCAAGAACTAGAGCCAATTTGAAAAAAATACTTTTGAATTCAGCAACCACAAGATACCCTAAATTAATTCAAATACTCTTAGCAAATAAAATGTATTTAGATCTATCTAAATCAATGTTTGTATGTTATATAGCATTTTTACCAGTTCCCAAACATTAATAAATTAAATTACTAAATTTGTGCTTAACTTTTTTTTTAAATTAGTTGTAAATAAATTATAATCCATACACGTTACTCTACTGATACAAACTTGATAATTCCGTTACCACAGCATGGATATCTGTTATTTCATCAAAAATGTGTCTAGGCTAGACAAGTTATCATACTTATACCAAAATTCTGTGCATTTATTCCTCAAATGTCACCATCAAGCTATAAAATAGTGCAAATATACGAGTCAATTCTGAAAGCTAAACTTATCATTCTTGTATACTTCTAATGACATGTCTCACGAATGGTGATTTTGTTACTGAGTTTGAAGGTAGACTGATTTATGATGGATAAATCATACAAAATAATACTTCAATTATTTTGATAGTATTTTACATGGGCTTTATTGTGGGCTATTGAATTATGATTAGTTGTTCACTTTAGTGGTAGTATGTCACTCACCGGACTGTGAGTGCTACTTCTCGTGTGTTTAGGAACCGTGGCCGTCCGCCATCCTGAGGGTCTGCGCATGTGCAGCCCTTTCAAGCCTTCAGTATCTGTTACTTTTCATTAATTGGCTGATACCTCGTTGCCTGATCTTGGAGTCTCATTCCCATGAGCCTCTGAAGGTGTTCCTGTGTTTCCTCGTGTATTCAGCTCCTGCTGATTCCTGTTATTTCTATTGTGGTTTCCAGACCACTTCAACTCTCCTGTGTTCATCGTGTCTACACCAGCTGATTCCTATCCGCTGCCTTCGTTGTTTCTACAGAGTTCCTACTCACTTCAACTCTTCCGTGTTCATCGTGTCTACACCAGCTGATTCCTATCCGCTGCCTCTGTTGTTTCTACAGAGTTCCTACTCACTTCAACTCTCCTCTGTTCATCGTGTCTGCACCAGCTGATTCCTATCCGCTGCCTCCGTTGCTTCTACAGAGTTCCTGCTCACCTCAACTCCCCGGTGTTCATCGTGTCTGCAGCCAGCTGATTCCTATCCGCTGCCTCCGTTGCTTCTACAGAGTTCCAGCTCATCTCAACTCTCCTGTGTTCATCGGTTCAGCGCTCCGCTGCTTCCATCTCTACTACTGGAGTTCAGACCGCCTCAACTCTCCCGTGTTCTTCATGTTCCAGTTCCATTTACTACTGCTTCCAGAGTATTGCCTCATTCATGATGGTTTACCTGCCGTGCGCTGCACCAACTTGATTACCGCTTCCACCTTCCAGTGATCTCTCCTCCTGCCGGCCTTCAGCCGTTCAGGTCTGCACGTCTCTTTGACAGCCTGCTCTCCTGAACCGCGGTATGCATACTTCTCATTGACTTTACTTGTGTATTGCATATCTAGCTGGACTGTGTTGTGTTCTCCTCCGGAGTCCTCTATCCACTGAGACTATTGCTACCATTGACTTTGTCTCCTATTTGCCTGGATTGTTATTGTGACTTTGTATACTTTAGCAGTGCTGCTCTGTTATCATTGTATTGTGATATCATCGTGGGATCAAGTTCTGTGTACCCGTGTATACTCTGCATAGCATTCATCTCCTCGTGCCCTCCTCACATATATATTGCAGTGGTATAACTTGCTATATGCAGACCACTGATTCCAGTTCCCTGTGACACCAGTTTCAAGTATCCTCTCACATAGCAGTGGTACAACTTGCTATACGCAGACCACTGACTTCCCTGTTATCTACCTTCACCTGGATCATCATCATCATCATCATTTATTTATATAGCGCCAACATATTCCGTAGCGCTTTACAATTGGGGACAAACGTAATAAACTAATAAACAAACTGGGTAAAACAGACAAAGAGGTGAGAAGGCCCTGCTCGCAAGCTTACAATCTATGGAATCCATTCCTTTACCTAGACAGCGGTACAACTTGCTATACCCAGACCGCTGACTCTCACTACCTCCTCGCTACCTCTGGACATTCCTCCTCACTATAGCAGTGGTACAACTTGCTATACGCAGACCACTGACTACCCTCACGTTTCCTTGTCCATCCAGTTCCTCGTGTTCAATTATATACTCTCTACCAGTGCTGCTAGTCATAGACTTTCCTCGAGCATTCTCTCACCATCTGCTGTTCCTCCAGTTCCGTAGTCACCCTGCTACCAGAGTACCTATTACCATCTATATTACTCTGGCAAGCCAACATCTGGTGATTTCCTGGGCAAAGACTCCTAGTGCCCGTGACATAGTAATAGTGTAATGAATGGAGTTTTTCAATGTAAAAAGGTGATTCTGTTACATTGGAATTGCCTATTGCTCATATGGCTCATAATGGCACGTGTAGAGCACAGAAATAGAACATTGAGAAATTATACTAATTCCCACAATACAATATGATAATAGAAATAGTGTAATCTCTGGCACATAACATCGAAAATATCAAACAGTATTATGGAAGTCAGTTCAAATCTTGAAATGTCATATGCAATGGTACATGTTGAAAAAACATAGGATCCCTTGGCTTGGGCAGCACGGTGGTTAAGTGGTTAGCACTTCTGTCTCACAGCGCTGGGGTCATGAGTTCCAATCCCGACAATGGTCTTATATCTTATCAGTTTGGAGTTTGTATGTTCTCCCCGTGTTTGCGTGGGTTTCCTCCGGGTGCTCTGTTTTCCTCCCACACTCCAAAAACATACTATTAAGTTAATTGGCTGCTATCAAAATTGACCCTAGTCTCTCTCTCTCTGTCTGTGTATATTAGGAAATTTAAACTGTAAGTTCCAATGGGGCAGGGACTGATGTGAATGAGTTCTCTGTACAGCGTTGCGGAATCAGTGGTGCTATATAAATAAACGGTGATGATGATGATGATGAAAGATAGTCAAGGTCATTTTGGCTGTAATTATTTTGAAAGAGGATACTAATGGTTTGGTTGATGCTTTGTCTCGGTCACAGATGCAGCCCTTTAGGAGTGGCTTGTCTGTTGGACCTTTAGAATATAATATGGAAGTAATACTAACATTATCCAATGCATAGGTTATTTGGGAGTCTTATGTGTCAGCATTGACTGATGTTTTTTTGATTTTTCATTTCAATTGAAATACCTAACCTATAATTTCTTGAATAGGTAATTGTTAATATATTGCAACAAATAAATAATTAAAATGGATAACAGAAATCCAGTAGGTAGTTCCGCCACTGATCATTTGAAGTTACTTTGTTTAATACAGTATTTAGCTTTAGCATATCTGAATTGGTGTCAAGTAGTAAGGCTTCATCCATGTTGGCGGCAATGATTTAGGAAATCAATAGAGTTATTGCATCGCATCAGGTGTCAACTAGAGCAAATTAACTTTAGGTCATCTGGCACAGTTTAATTTAGCCAGATTTGATCCAAAGACGAGTTTCATTTAATGAAGTGTATCAGGGTTTGGACAGAACTAAAATTAAAATAAATTTAAAAGTTTGTGAGTTTTTTTAGGGGGTTTCTGCCAGAGGCATGAAGATCTGGAGGGGTAGGCATACTGTTTTTATAAATAACTTATTACATTTTTGTGAAATGGGGCCATTTTTTTTTTAATAATGGTTTCTTGTGCATGTTGGTAGGAGCAGCTTATTAATGAATTTCTTTTAAACGGATTGGAGTAAGAACAAGAGTCATCTGGATGAGGGGATAACTTATAAAATGTTTCAGTTGTGTTTGGGTTGGTAAGACCAAGCAATAATAACGTTTAATATTTGGCATATTATATTAATGCATGCATGTGCACAGATGGGTCAGAGCAGTAACCATGGTGATCATCACATTTATATATTACTGTACGTAATAATGACAGGATCGGTTGTCCCTTGAGTACATATGTACAAAATTAGCTACAACTTCCGCAATGATTATTTCCCTAAGTAGCACAAAAAGTGTCAACTAGCAAGGTCAACCTTGGTCTCTCAACTACCATCATGAATAGTGCTTTCTGTAGTGGCGGGGGGTAATTGATTCCAGGCTACCGTTATTACCTTTCACAAGGTGTCACCAATCGATTTTTAATTCTTTCAATTACCTTCATAAATGCTACTTTCTGCACTTGCAAGGAGTAATTGATTGTTTCCCTGTAAAAGCTAATTGTCCATTTTTACGGCTGTCTTTCTATGCTGCAGTTATGTTAACCATGACACAAGCCAATAGTATACATTTAACAATAGTTCACTTATTCACAATTATACAGCTCCTGTTATAAATTATTTTATCTTTGGTTTGTTACTTTTTTGTTTTTAACACACTTTACTTTTGACATGGTCCCATATGATTACATAAGTTGCAAGTTCTCTTCATTCACTACTATTTATAACATAATACCCAATAATGTAATACAATTTGTTCTAGTTTAGTTGAAATAATGTGTATTCCGCTTTGACATCATTATATTTAACAAGACACACGGCAGTGTTTTGTGTCTGTAATTGCACTTTTATGGATTTGGGATTGTTACCAAGAGCCTATAAGCATGCATACTTAGCTGTCATGCTACAACTCAAGACTTCTTTGGAGGTTGCAAAATATGGCTGCTAGTTACACAGACACAGGCTCACACCTCTCAGTATGTCATGCGAAGGCAGAGGGGGGGGGGAGTAGCGGGAGGATTTCATATTACACAGAGCATTCAGAGCTCAGATGCCATTCCAAATTGATTATTTTCAGGGGATTGCTGCTTTAAACTCTGCAGTGATATAAATTCTAAAATAACTTCTATGTAATCCCTGGTACTTCCATGTAAAAATAGGGAACACTCTGGGCACTATTTGTGTAGGAACTAATTAACTGTGGTAACTGCCCTTAATTGTAATGGCACGGAAATGACTGGGAAGGCGTGGGCTGCCAGTTAATCTCGAGGACAAGACAGTTGTGAGTGGGAATTGAGTGAAGTAATGGTTAATCCTTCTGACAAGATGGGGAGTTAATGTCCAGTGCCCAGAGAGCATAAGGAAAGGAGAGAAATATAAGATAAGAGCAACTGATATATGATTGGAGGTAGAGGGGAGAGCTGGTAAGAAGATGGGGAAGTTGATTTATATGAACAATACCTGGAGCAGAGTATACACGAAGCAAAGAGTGTAGTACCTGTCAACTAGCATATATGTAACCCACAATCCTGCTTGTAACAACATAATGGTAGAAGGAACTGAAACACTATGACCACATACGCGTCAAAAAGTGTATAAAGTGCTGAATGGGAAACAGATAAGTGCAATTACATCTGTGGCTGTTACCACACCTGAGTTCATCATTAAATGAGTCAGTTAAGATAATGTGATAAGAGAACTCATGTCTGTCTGATAACTTAGCTCATCATCATACTTATATAAATATTAAGATATAGACTAGTATTTATCTAGAGAGAGTATTTAAATTGCAAGGCTGGCCATAAGTCCTTACTATCAGTTAATTTCTAAGGGACTATGAAACATTATTAACTAAGACTACATTAATTCCAACAATATTAGTACGCTATAGTACTATAACAATCTATAGTATGTTTTTATTAATATATAAAGAGCACAGTCATAAACCTAAAAGGAAATATTTTGTACCAACATTGCTCCTCATCAAAACTAGCAACTCTTCTGGTTACAAGTGCACCACAATAATAGATAATTAGATCTGTTAAAATCAGTGTGTTCATTCACCATTACAAGTAAGGGACATTTGCTATTGACCACACAATAAAACATTTGCTAAATAACTGTTAGTATAAGTATGTTAATGTAAAAAGAGAAATTGAGTAAAATCTAATGCTAGTGTTATTGATGGTTTACCAATATTTAATTGTTGCAATATTTAATCCTGTTGAGAAACTACAATGGTCATGTAATTGCCCAAAGAGGTTACTAATCTTCTAATCTTCTCAATGTTATGAGTAGTTCTGAAAATATGTGGAGTGTGGAAAAAAGAGCTATTATTTAATCCTCAAGACTGGATATGGTTGAACACTTTTCATATATATATATATATATATATATATATATATATATATATATATATATGTATATATATATATTGTGGCAAGAGCCCGCTACTGGTGAAGCACACGCGTACAACTTCTTCCTTTTTATGGTTCTTTATTGTCAGGATGGTAATAATGTTTTGACACCGTATACTTGCACAGCAATTATGGAGACCCTCAATGCTTTCTAAACATAGTCCAGCTCTCTGTCCAGATCAGCCAGCTAGCCCAGCGTTGATCTCCCTGAACAATGAAACAAGCAGGGTTTTATACCTGACACTCCTCCCACAGCCCTAGCTTGATGGACAGGTGACACACCCACCTTCTCTTTAAAAGGAAAGGCCCATCCCTGGCTCTGTTTAGACTATCAGACCCACCCTGTCTGTTTGCTGAGAGAAAGCAGCTTTTAAATCATGTAAGTAAACCAATTTTAAACTACACATATGTTTTTACCTGGTTTAATCTCCACCTAGGTACATAACTGTGCCAATGTTTTACTCTACTTCCCTGTTTTCTCTGCATATTGCCAGCTAAATGCCTCCGTTTGTTACAATATATATACACAAGTTAACCCATGCATGATACTCATGCATTCTAGTCAAATCAAGCTACTTAAGGTGTTAAAAAGGTTCTTGTCATGCATTTGGGCCTAGCCCAGGCCTCCTCAGGGGAAGAGCGTTACTTCCCGACGCAAGCGCCCTTTTTTAACGTGGTTTTGTCCACATGTCACCACCTCATCATTCTTCTCCATCACCTCATCCTTCATCTTCATCGCCACATCTATCCAGATGTCTATCAAGACACATAGATCTCTCTCAGCAGTCCTAAGTATCACACTCCTCTCGCTCTGTCACCCCCGGCAACCACTCCCAACTGTCACCCCTGGCAACCACCAACCACTCCCAACTGTCACCCCCGGCAACCACCAACCACTCCCAACTGTCACCCCCGGCAACCACCAACCACTCCCAACTGTCACTTCTCCTTCAAGAAATATATAGGTCAGTGTATAACTCTGCCCAGCAGGTGGCGCTGCAGCTTGTTTTTTTTTCCCCACACACGCCACTAGGCATTTATATAGTAGATATCATGATAAAGTGCTATTGTAATGATACTTGCTACTTAAATAAATAATCCTGGTTAAATTGTTATGGTGGCAAATCTAATGAATTAGTAAATAACGGGTAAAGTAAAATCCCTGAGTCGACCCTTGAGTGTTTAAACTCTGGAGTACTAATCCCAAGTCTAGGAGGAGTTAGGTGGAGGCACTGTTCCGTATTTCTAAAAGGTACACTAATACTTGGTGACCTGGCCTACCCCTTTATCCCAGTTACATCTAGAATAAATATGAGGTTCTTAGTGCACAACTGTGGATGTATTGTTTTTCTAATATTTGTGTCATTCTCAAAACATTTGGCCATGACTGTACACAAAACTGCTCCAATTTGACTTGTAAACAGGCCCCTGTTTGACCAATTTAAAGTGTTCTACCCAATTAACCAGTAATTAGTCCTCCAACATTGTTCAACCCAGCTGCTGCAGCTACCGGGTCATGAGAGCTGACGGTCTAGTAGATTTTGTATGTTTATGATAAGAGTTTGATCTGCCCTGTATGAACTTACACTTTATGTCAGAAGTTTTGTCTACTCAAAAGACAGAACCCAGTGACAAAAGGTGTCATACTTCTGTGAAAGTATATCCAATATTTCAAGTCACTAATAAATCTAAATAAATATACTGCCCAGGATGCGGATTTCACAAAGTTTGCTGCTTCAGTGTTTTTAGACCTTTTTGCCAGATGTTGCTATGGTACACTTAAGTTTAATCACAAGCATTTGATAAGTGTTAAAGGCTTTTCTTGACAATTACATTAAGTTTATGCAAAGAGTCAATATTTGCAGTGTTGATCCTTCTTTTTGAAGACCTCTGCAATTCTTTCTGGTATGCTGTCAATCAACTTCTGGGCCACATACTGACTCATGGTCGCTCACTCTTCCTAAT
Source organism: Mixophyes fleayi (assembly GCF_038048845.1). Lineage (NCBI taxonomy): Eukaryota > Metazoa > Chordata > Amphibia > Anura > Limnodynastidae > Mixophyes > Mixophyes fleayi. The sequence continues at coordinate 264,893,470 of NC_134403.1, forward strand.
CAATGCTTGGAGTTTGTGAAAATTTGTTGGTTTTTGTTTGTTCTCCTGCCTCTTGAGGATTGACCACAGGTTCTCAATGGGATTAAGATCTGGGGAATTTCCTGGCCATGGACCCAAAATTTCAATGTTTTGATTCCAAAGTCACTTAGTTATCATTTTTGCTTTATGGCAAGGTGCTCCATTATGCTGGAAAATGCATTGTTCATCACCAAACTGTTCTTGGATGGTTGGGAGACGTTACTCTTGGAGGATGTTTTGGTACCATTCTTTATTCATGGCTGTGTTCTTAGGTAAAATTGTGAGTGAGCCCACTCTCTTGGCTGAGAAGCAACCACACAAATGAATGGTCTCAGGATGTTTTACTGTTGGCATGACACAGAACTGATGGTAACGCTCACCTTTCCTTCTCCGAACAAGCGTTTTTCCAGATGCCCCAAACAATCTGAAAGGGTTCTCAGCAGTCCAATCCCTGTACCTTTTACAGAATATCAGTGTGTTCCTGATATTTTTCCTGGAGAGAAGTGGCTTCTTTGCTGGCCTTCTTGACACCAAGCAATCCTCCAAAAGTCTTCAGCTCACTGTGCGTGCAGATGCACTCATACCTGCCTGCTGCCATTCCTGAGCAAGCTCTGCACTAGTGGTGCCCCGATCCCGCAGCGGAATCAACTTTATGAGACGGTCCTGGCGCTTGCTGAACATTCTTGGGCGCCCTGAAGCCTTCTTCACAATTATTGAATCTCTCTCCTTCAAGGTTGATTTAGGTGCAATCTTACTAGCAGCAATATCTTTGTTGTGAAGCCATTTTTCTGCAAAGCAATAATGACTGCACGTGTTTCCTTGCAGGTATGCATTTTTAACTGGGGAAGAATAATGATTTCAAGCACCACCTTCCTTTTAAAGCTTCCAGTTTGTTACTCTAACTCAATCAGCATGACAGAGTGATCTCCAGCCTTGTCCTCGTCAACACTCTTACCTGTATTAACGAGAGAATCTCTGACCTGATGTCAGCTGGTCCTTTTGTGGCAGGGCTGAAATGCAGTGGAAATGTTGTTTTTTGGATAAAGTTCATTGTCATGGCAAAGAAGGACTTTGAAATGAATTGCAATTCATCTGATCACTCTTCATGACATTCTGGAGTATATGCAAAATGGCATAATAAAAAATGAGGCAGCAGACATTGTGAAAAATAATAGTTGTGTCATTCTCAAAACTTTTGGCCATGACTGTATTTGTAAAATGTGGGTGTTTACTCTTTAATGGCTGTTTCATTGCACACTGGCCAAACTTATTTTGCAATGCAATGTAAACACTCCCAGTGGGGCTGTACAATCATCATCATCATCATTTATATAGCACCACTAATTCTGCAGCGCTGTACAGAGAATTCATTCACATCAGTCCCTGCCCCATTGGAGCTTACAGTCTAAATTCCCTAACACACACAAAGAATAGGGTCAATTTGATAGGAACCAATTAGCCAACTAGAATGTTTTTAGATAGTGGGAGGAAACCAGAGCACCCGGAAGAAACTCACTCAAACACTGGGAGAACATACAAACTCCACAGAGATAAGGCCAAGGTCGGGAATTGAACTCATGACCCCAGTGCTGTACAATGGATTTGCATAACAAAATGCAATGCAATATGCATGCTGGAATGATGGGTGAGGTGAAAACAAAAGACAAAAACACTTTAAGACTGTATCTTTAAATTTCCTGTCAATATAATTTTGTTTTTCCTGAGAAACACTGTACTTACATATACATGAATGTGATATAGCTTAAAGTCAATGAAACAAGTGGAAACTAAATTGCATGGACCCTGATTGATATTATACTAGAGTGCTATAATCAAACATTGCTGCATACTGTGTATTGTCATAGATTTTATATAGCTCCTACATATTACGGAGCGTTTTATAGGGAATATTTAATATTCACATCAGTTCCTGCCCCATTGGAGCTTATAATCTATATTCCTTACCACACGAACATCCACGCACACTGTGGTTAATTTTTTCAAAGCCAATTACTTCCTAGTATGTGTTTGGAGTGTGGGAGGAAACCAGAGTATATTGTAAGCTGTAGCAGCAAGTCATGTTATTTCATATATATAGGACCAGGGGCGGATCCACAAAAAAATGACATGGGGGTGGATAATACAAATATATTGCTAGCAATGGACCAATTACCAATATCTGGTTATTATAGAGTGAAGTGGCACTCAGTGATATGTTGAGGCAGTAATCCATAGGAAGTGCTCATAAGGGGTCGTACAAACATTTTGTATATATAGTTTAATTATAGTTCTATCATATCAAGGAAACGGCAGAGAGGCTGGTGCAGGCAAGGGAAAGAAGAGAGACTGGCACAGACAAGGGAAGAGCAGAGAGACTGGCGCAGGCAAGGGAAGAGCAGAGAGGCTGGTGCAGGCAAGGGAAGAGCAGAGAGACTGTCGCAGGCAAAGGAAGAGCAGAGAGGCTGGCGCAAGGCAAGGGAAGAGAAGAGAGACTGGCGCAGGCAAGGGAAGAGCAGAGAGGCTGGCACAGGCAAGGGAAGGGAAGTAAAGAGAGACTGGCGTAGGCAAGGGAAGAGCAGAGAGGGTGGCACAGGCAAGGGAAGAGCAGAAAGGGCGGAGCAGGCAAGGGAAGAGCAGAGATGGCGGAGCAGGCAAGGAAAGAGAACAGAGGCTGCTGCAGGCAAGGGAAGAGAAGAGAGGCTGCTGCAGGCAAGGGAAGAGCAGAGAGGCTGGCGTAGGCAAGGGAAGAGCAGAGAGGCTGCTGCAGGCAAGGGAACAGCAGAGAGGCTGCTGTAGTCAAGAGAAGAGCAGAGAGACTGGTGCAGTCAAGAGAAGAGCAGAGAGACTGGTGCAGTCAAGGGAAATCACTAAAATATTATGGCACATCATGCCATGAATGAATAGGCTGCAATAATAGCTTAGTCCATAAAATGGCTGCATTCAATATATGTAGGTGATGGGTGCACTTTATTACAAGCTCTATTGCCACTGTGACCCCGTGTTCCTCACTACACTGTGCTGCTGATCCTGTTCTCTCTTCTTTCAGTTTCAAACATAGTCAGCTAGCTGTGAGCAGATGTATATAGCCTAGTTTGACTCTCAAATGTCAAAGAAAAAACCCAAAATTAAGACATAACGGATATAAACAGCAAACACCCTATCACCCCACCCCATACAATCATGATCCTTTGATTCTAAGAGATAAATGTATCAATCAGTGGTTTGCCATCACTTTCTAAAACTAAAATTTTATTAAAGTTAAACCCCGATAGATGCAAACTACAGAGAATCAGCAGATTTTAAGAAACTGCCGATTGATACTTTTACCCCTTAGAATCAAAGGATCATGATCTAAATAAGGCTGATATTATCTACACATTTGCCATCTCTACAATGTAGTGAGGGGCGGGCTGGCCCGGGGGGCAGCGCCCCCCCAAGCCGCTCGGTCAGATCGCTACTCGGGCCGGGGGAGTAGGCCGGCCGTCCGCCTCCCCGGATGCAAAATACAAAACTTTCCTCCGCGGCCGCATCTGATGACATCAGATGCGGCCGCGTCAGCTCACAGGCGGCCGCATCCCCTGTCATGTGATGTGGCCGCCTGTGTGCCCTCCGGGCTTCCCTCTCCCAGCCCGCGCCTGAATGTAGTAATAATATAAAAAGCTAATATTCTCATATTTAGGTAGGCATCTTATTATGTAATAGTTTTACTTTATATCAAGTCATGATACCAGTGGGCAGAGCCTGTTTACAAAGTGCATATTAAAAAGTTTGGATGAACCAGTGTTTCATGTCTTTTGCAGAAAATAACAAATCACTATATTTATTCCTAGAAACATGGGAGAATGTACATTTAAAGTGGAAAAAAAATGATCAAACACTGCATAAGATGGTAAGTAAGACACATCATCATTTATTATGCCAAGGAAACACCTGGAAAAAAAATGTGATGTTTATTAAACCTCTAGGACAGACTGTCTCTGTAAGATCAGAATATAAAAATAACTATACAATATTTAAATATAAAAAAAAAAACCAGAAAACGTTGTTTAAATTATTTTTTTTAAAAAACAGTTTTGTTTTCAGAGGTTACAGCAATGACCGCCTTGGATGTGTGGCAACCTATGAAAGGGACTCAGTCAAGGTAAGCATAAAATGAAGAACATGAAAATAAAGACTAAATTATAGCAGTGCTACTTGGCTTTTGTAAATAACATTGTGAAGGCAACCGCTTGTGTCAGTATGATTTACCACCAGCAGGACGTTACCTCCAAGCCACCAATCTAGAGCTTCAAAAAACAAACAAAATCCATGTAAAGAATCCCAGTCCTGGTACATACAGTATACTTTGGCCATTCTAATTTCCAGAAGTAAATTTAGGGAAACTATCAAATACGAATATAAATAACTATATTGTGTACAAAAAAGTATAACTTTGATTATTTTTAATCTTTTGTAATGATGTGCCTCACTTTTCAGTATGTTGGCTATATATCTATTAAAAAAACTTGTGACTATGGGCTAGATTTACTAAACTGCGGGTTTAAAAAAGTGGAGATGTTGCCTATAGCAACCAATCAGATTATAGCTGTCATTTTGTAGAAGGTACTAAATAAATAACTAGAATCTGATTGGTTGCTATAGGCAACATCTCCACTTTTTCAAACCCGCAATTTAGTAAATTTACCCATAGATGTTGTCCACATATAGCAATGTAATTAAGGAATGTGGTTTTCTAGTCAAAATAAATAAAAAAAATTGAATGTTACTTATGCATACATATATAATGTAATAATAGTGTCAAATGGTGTGGTATACAACTGGCTGGGAAATCATATGGTTCTGACACTCCCATAGTGACCACTATCATTGGGAAACAGCTTCCAGAGTCTGAATAATCTTGCAGCCAAATCAAATACATTCAACTGCTTCAGTAAGTCCTTTATTTCAAGCATAAAGTGGCAAGACATTTAATAAAAAATTATTTGCATATCATTTCCAAGACTTTCTGGGTATAGATTACTCGAGTGCAGATGGCAAATGGTTTCTGTTTTCATCACATTATATGATAATTAGAAATAAAAAGTTTATAAGGCTGAAATGTTCTGTATTCCTAGACAAATGGTGACAAAATGCTTTCAATGATCACTGATAATTTTGAATTTGGCATACAGGAAAAAATGTACCGCTAAGTACTAGATAAAAATGAGTCCTTTTACTCATTGTGACACTATAATAGCTTAATTCAGGCATTACAGTTCCCAATGATAGATTCCCTTTGATGAATGCAATCATTAGTGCCAACATAATATGTTCCATATAGTTCTGTACTGAACACACACTGCACAATGGATATGGTGCAGGAATATTGGGCATCTTCATAAGAGTCTGACACTGCAACTTGGAATTGTACCTACTGTACTGCACTCGCTTTGTCTTGGTTGTTGAAATGTTGTACATAGTTGCCAATAGAGATATTCCTTGAAAAGTCTACATTTCTTAAGGTGCCATAAAACATATCCAAAATAGTATTTAACATTTTCCACAACTGTCAACAGGCAAAACGCAATTATTTCAAGAGAGCTTGTTTCTACTGGGTTTAAAGTTTTTGTTTCAGGCTGTCAAGGTACTGTGTGCAAAAGCCAGAATATTATGAAACCTTTGGAAGACTGTGGAGTTTTGTAACAGAATCAAATTCCAACCCAAATGCTGTAGAGTTATGTATAGGTCCAATCGTTGACCACTATAACTTACAACCTAATCTGCTATTAATAAGGACAGTACATAATGTAATTAGAATACAACATTGCAAGAAAACTAAACATGAAATCAAAGTGTATTATAGGAGAGATCACCTAGCAACATTCGTATAAGTAACAGTTTCCATCTGAACATATTTGACATAATAGAGTAACCAGCAAGTGATTGTATCTATGCACAAAATTAAGTCCTTTTATAAATATATTGAAAGACAAACCAGAGGTCACTCAGACTTGTATGGAGGATCAAAAAAGACGTTGGGTATGTGAACACTACGTTCATCAGACCTTAAAGTGGATACCCATTGTTCACTATGAGGAATGCTATGTCTATACTCATTGCAAGGACCCTCAATGGAACTTGTTCTATATTTGGTCGGTCCAGTGCAAAAAGACAAAGCATTCTTCAGTGAACTATTTTGTGGTCTGCTTATGCTGCTTTCACCTTCCGCAGTACAGGACAATGTAGAAATATAACTTGCTGTGAGTTCAGGCCCGTCTACTAACCATCTAGACCAAGATTACTTATACAGTCATGTGAAAAAGGAAGCACAAGATCTTTCAGATGTGCCTTTTACATATCCGGTCATAACTGAACAATCTGGGAAAACTGGCAACTGTCTTCAGTGTTCTCCATTTCTAAATATTTCTCACTGTAGCATGATGGACTTCATTTTGTGTTCGGGGCAGCATGGTTGCTTAGTGGTTAGCACTTCTGCCTCACAGCACTGGGGTAATAGAGTTCGATTCCCAACCATGGCCATCTGTGTGGAGTTTGTATGTTCTCCCCATGTTTGCGTGGATTTCCTCCCACAATCCAAAAACATGCTAGTAGGTTAATTGGCTGCTATTAAATTGACCTTAGTCTGTCTTTGTGTGTGTGTAGGTTAGGGGATTTAGACTGTAAGCTCTATTGGGCAGGGACTGATGTAAATGAGTTCTCTGTACAGCGCTGCAGAATTAGTGGCGCTATATAAATGAGTGTTCATGATGATGGAAATTTCCTTTTAACCCTTTCCAGTTGATGAGCAGCAACAGTTGTTCCTCGAGATCAATGCAGATGTCTTTCCTACTTGGCATGGTGTTAACACAAGCCTTAATGTTCAAAGACCAAACTGACAAAGGTGCTTTATATTGAGGTGGTACGACTTTGTGATGGTCAAATAATGAGGTGCAATTAATTAGCAGTACCGGGCCAAAATGACAGTCTTTATTGATATGGAAGCAGCAATGTGGTACTTACTTTTTTCATACTACTTTTGCATGTTGGGTTATACTTTGTTGCATAAATAAGTAAAGTTATAGTCTGTTTGTCACATGACATTAAGTTTATTAAATTTTAGGACTTGGCGAAGACTAGATGATTGTTGATTATGTGCGGATAGGTAAAACAGCTTTGAAAGATGGTGTAGTTTTTCACAAGACTGTAATTAAAAATTAAAGTTTGTCATGGAAATGTTTCCTTTTAGACATATCTGAATCTACTAACAGTATTGTTACATAAAAGTCTTTTAGATGTAAGCAATAGTTTTTAATGAAAGCAGTTAAGAGGCCACCTTCAACAGTTAAAGTTTAGTGTTAGTTTAATATAACAATTAAATATTTTATCTGTAACAGTTTCCAGTGTGTATGATGTAGAGAAGTGTATGTTTATGGTATGCATACAGGTTATTTTTCTTTTTTAAGTGTACACATTGTACATAGTGTTTTTCCTTCTTTTATATGCATTAATAAATGCCCATCTTACTATGGACAACCGATAAAAAAAAAATAATATACAGTATGTATACCTGTTTTCATACAACAATGGAGTCTTGGTCACACATATGTATGTGAACAAAATACAACAGTGTAATAAAAGTAACAGCATTTAAAATATGTAAAATCTGTACAAAATTACAGATGACATTGTACACGAGTGTTCTGCTTGTCAGGGAACAGAATGTAACCCAGCGGCCAAATAGTCAATCAACAAATAAGAGGTAGGGTAATATTCACAGGGATTCATTGCAGAAGTCTCTGCACATAGAAATAAAACAAGAGACTTACTACTGAAAAATACTCAAGTAAAACTTAATATCTTGGCTGGAAATTAAGATTACAGTCAGCGGTCCCAGCAACTCATTGTCATATAATACCTTACAGGCCCCACTGATCCTAACCATTAGTTTGCTACAGTAATCCTTCTTGCAGTTTATATCCAAAGCCTCAAGAAATGTTATTGTGGAAGCAGCAAGTATTTCACATTGCCAGCTGGTGTAACTGAGGTGGGGGGGTGGGGGTTTTAGGAAGTTAAGTGCTGGATCGTGGTGTCCGACATCCCCCAACCCTCTGGCCACGGTGTATCTTCATGTGTTTGGACAGATGGTCACTGCGGGCAAATTTCTTGTCGCACACAGTGCACTGGTATGGTTTCACCCCAGAATGAGATCTCTTGTGTCGAGAAAGTTCATCAGAGCGGGAAAACCTGCAGAGGACACACAAAACATAACATAAAGGTGATCAACTTTCCACCTTCTGCTAACCTACAGGTAAAAAGAGTGCCGGTCATTTCCTGTGAGGCCCAAATGTTGCACTGCTATTAAATGGCATGGTCATTTTCCTGGGAGACACTAATGTGTTGTCGATATATACTAAAGGAAAGATGTAGGGACAGTTGATCTCTTGTCATAGGTGCATTAGCACTTCACATCCAGACACTCCTTCATACACACACACACACACATTCTACTGGAGGACAGACCTTGCTGCAGGATTTACCAGGAGAAACTTATCCTCCAGGTCAGTTAACCTCGCATATTGCATTTTCCCATCATGCAACACTCTCTGTAATTGAACCTTCTTTATGCAAAACAACCTCCCTTCACCTCAGTCACAAGTGTGATTGGGGTTTGTATATAATAATTTACCATTTCCATAATAGTATTTGTGTCTTATTTTTAATGGGTTTCTCAAGCCTCTACTTACTAAGGCTGTGTGTGTTACTACCCATGGTTAGTGATTCTGTCATTTTGGTCAGTATTGTTTGTACATGAAGTGACTTTGGATAAATATATGGAGACTACTATTAACACACTAAGGGCCTGAGTCATTAAGGAGAGCAAAGCATAAAAAAGGAGTAACTTTACACCTGAACAAAACCATGTTGCATTGGAGGGGGAGGTAAATTTAAAATGTGAGGACAGATTTATAGTTGGGGTAAGGCACGTCCTAGATCAACTTTAAATTTCAGTGTAAAAATAATGCTATCAAGGATTTTTATGCTACATGAAAAAACAACCAGTATTTAACTTAGGTGCAAAATAATAAACTAATTTGCACTCCTTGCATTGTAACATGGTTTGTCCCAGAGATTATTTACTGCTTTTTTTTTTCCTTACTTCCCTTCATGACTCACAGTGTTCACGTGCATGACGGTGACCAACTGTGGAGGAGAACCTTCATTTTCAAGACTGAAACTAAAAAAAAAAGAGCTTTGCAGCACAATTGGGCTGCAGCGTTTGAACCAGGGGCGGATCCAGACTTTTGCTATACCCCGGGCGATTTTAGGGGGGCGATTTAGGCCCCGTCCTCTTTCTAATTTCTAAGGCTGCCGGCGGCTGCACAGTATGTGCAGGTCCGCTCGGCAGTGTGCCCCGCTGCTCTGATTGTGTTTAAAACACAATCAGAGCAGCCGGGCAGCACACTGTCACTGCTGAACGGACCTGCACAGTGTGCAGCCGCCGGCAGCAAGCCCCTGCTAGGGGGGGCGATCGCCCCGATCGCCCCCCCCTGGATCCGCCACTGGTTTGAATTGGCTTTCAGTTATGTGTATGGAAAATGACATTCTGAAGACCACTGAATTCAAGCCAATTATAAAGCAATTCTCTGCAAAGAAATTTTGCAAATGTTTGTGTTAAACACTTGATTAATAATAAATAAGTCATAGTATTTTTATACTGTGCCATCTCCATCTGTATGGTTTACCAACTCAGTACCATTTTTATGTTGCATTTCTTGTTTTTCAACTTCAAGGCTCATGTTATATTGTCCAAATGTTTATGTGGATTAAACTCTGCTGTACAGTATGTCTTTTAATGTTTAAACACTGATTTTGTTGGAGGTACTAATAAATATAAGCTTAATCTTATCGGTAAGTTACATTTTTATTCATATAATGCTGTTAAGATGGCCCTGGGAACAAGGTGAGTGCGAAGAGAGAGAGGGGGGGTATCTTAATATGTGTGGGAGAAGGATGGGGGGGGGGATATTAATACAGGGTGTTCGGAAAGTCACTGTGCACTTTTCATAAAGCAGTGAAAACAGTGGTGAAGTGAAGCAGTGGAGAAGTTGCCCATGGCAACCAATCAGCATTGAGGTAACATTTCTAATTTGCATATTATAAATTATACAGAGCAGCTGATTGGTTACCATGGACAACTTCTCCACTGCTTCAGTTCTCCACTGTTTTCACTGCTTTATGAAAAGACCCCATATTTTGTTTCAGATTTTGATCGCAATATGGTTTTAACAACTAAAGAACGTGCATGGCTAATCAAACACGTATTCCGAAAAGGGGATAAATACACAGATGTGGTGCGACAGCGATTTGCTGAAAAATTCCCAGACACACCTGCTCCATATCGTAATGCAGTACGTAACATTATCGATAAGTTTCACGGAACAGGATCTGTGGTTGATGCCAAACGCTGTGGAAGGCCAGCAAAGCTATCGGAGGAGAAACTGTTGGATATTTCTGACAGTATACTGCAGAGTCCATCAAAATCATTACAAAAGTTAGCTCAGCAGCATGATATTGGTCTTGGAACTGCTCATAAGGCCGTGAGAAAGAAGTTACGGTTCTTCCCATACAAAATAATGTCGGTACAAGAACTGAAAGCAACTGACCCTGAGAAAAAAAACCACTATTGCTGATGGTTTAACCAATTTATCACAGAGAATACAGATAATGTGTTGGATGTGACCTTTCTCACAGACGAAGCGTGGTTCCCACTGTCGGGTTATGGTAATTCACAAAGTTCAAGATTGTGGTCATCCAATAATCCTCCCATTTTGCACGAAACACCCAGGGCCGCCGAGAGGGGGGGGAGCGGGTACTATTTACCCGGGACCGGGTATGCCAGGGGGCCAGGGGCTGATGTGGCGACTTTTCTTTTTTAACAATTTTTTTTCTAACAACTTTTTTTTTTCTACGGTCCCGGGGTGTAGGTGTGCGGTTGCGGCTCTGCTTCAGATGGCCGCTGGGTCTGCTGATCCAATGACGTGACGCGAGAGTCCCTTGCTGTGCTCTCGCGTGACTTAGTGGTGCTGCTTGTTTTGGGTATAGCTCACAAAGATAACATAACATTTAGTACGTTTAATGTAATAGTCCAGAGCTATAATCCTCTCCTAGTGAGTTGGGCCTATTCAAACTAAGCGGTGTTGGCATTACCCCTGCCATTTCATATGAATGGGAAGATCAATAGGTAGAGACATCAACAACACAGCTGCTATCAGCAAGCTGCAGTGGATGAGAGTATCAGAGTTTTGGTGACCTGGAGCCTTCAAGGTAACCAGGCAGATTGGGGTAATGACAGACCAAAAGGTAAGCTGAGTTTATTGTTATTATCAGTGGTGGAAACATACATTATTGGCACACCACATGTAGTCACATGCAGCTGCCACCCACACCTCTCTGCTGTCCTGGGTCACATTATGTCCTCCTCACACTCCCCTTATAACATATACCAACCTCCTGCCTAAACCTTGTCACAAATCCCCAACATCTCATTGTAATATCATATATGGCAAAGAGAGGAAGAGCATGGGGCACCTATGACCAGTGGATAGAGAGAATCATGGGGGAATACTGGGTATGGAATCTTTGACAAATATCCTCCCCACCTCCCCTTATCACGTCTTCACCCCACCATTCTCTCATTGCAATGTGTGCCCCAAACTCCAGTCACCACCACCAGCGAGTTCCTGATCTCAAGGTTGGTGTGCGGGTTGCGATTTCCAGACGTCGAATTGTGGGCCCTGTTTTCTTTATGAACACAATAAACAGCGAGTGCTATTGTTTGGAGATTCTTTACCTCTTGATCGGTCAGATGGCAAGGGATGAAATCAATTACTCATGGTTTCAACAGGATGGGGCTACTGCCCACACATCTTACAGATCTATGCAGTTATTAAAGGAATTTTTTTGGAGATCACATTATTTCAAAAAGATAGGTGGCCACCGCGCTCACCAGATCTAAATCCACCAGACTTTTTTCTATGGGGAGCAGCAAAATCTGCAGTGTATCAAGATCATCAGCGCACACTGGATGACTTGAAAGCAGCAATAACAGCATTCATTCAGTCTATTTCAAGTGAGCAACTGATAGAGGTGTTTAGAAACAAAATAAAAAGGATCCAAGCCTGCTTTGATGCTAACGGTGGTCATTTTCAACATTGCTTATAATAATCATTCGTGTTTACATCATGTATTATACATTGTATATTGAAACACGTGTGTTAATAAATTTACATAAGTGAACAGTGACTTTCCGAACACCCTGTATAATGTGTGAGGAAAAGGAGAGGGGGGGGTCTTAACATAATGTGGGTGATAGGCTATTAACTTAATGATGGAGTGTGGGTGGGGGCTAATTTAAACCATGCTATTTTATTTGTGGGGTGATGGCAGATATTTAATGGTGGGACCTATTAAATTAATAGTGGGGTCTATTAATTTAAGGCAGGGTGATGTGACCTTTAATTTAATGCTGGGGTGATTTGGGGCTATTAATTGAATGTGCGGCCGAGTTTGGTGAGGAGTGCTATTTATTAAATGTAAATATAAATTTAATGCCAGGGATGATTGTGGGAAATAGTTATATTTATTAAACGTAAATGTTATTAATTTATTGTTGGGACTATTTGGAGCAAGGGAAATAAACCTATTTATTAAAAAGGAATACTATTAATTTAATGATGGGGCTAGTTCAAAGGAAATAGCATACACATTTAATAAATAATTAAGAAATTTAAAGCCAGGTCTAGTTGGAGAGAAAAAGATCTATTTATCAGATGTGCATACTATTATTTTAATGCTGGAGGGAGGCCTAATTAATAATTAGTAATTATTAAACATGGGTGGTATTGATTTAACACCACGGCTGGTTGGAGTTATCTAAATTTCATGTACCCCTTTTTTTATGAAATAGGGTCTCCAACATTCCAGGATCCAGACAAGCAGCAACTGATCTAAAGACACCAGCAGCCACGGTAGTGAAAGCGACAAGAACAGGCAGGACAGAACAGAGCCATTTTAATGCAGGGGCACACTGGGTAGTTGCCGGGGCACCCCAGAAATATAGGTGCCCCATAGGCTTGCCAGCTTTTCAGTATACTAGTCCGGGAGATTTATTTAGAACCTTCAAACCCTTTTTTATTAAAATGTTTAGGTGGACTAATCATCTCAGTATTAACAGTTATTTGTATATTCAATCTTGCTGTTGCGAATACATATCTTGACCTTGACGAAAACAAGGTACACGTACTAATTTTACATAAGCAAGACAAAAGCAACACACAATTTTTTGAAACTGTAAATACATAATAAAATGTCTTAAAAATATTGTAACAGTCCATGTCATTTGCCTCCCCTTGCTACCTACTAAACGTAAATAATGAAAGAAATGGAACGGAGTGCAACGAAGGTTGAAGACTGTCGTGTCAGGAACTTTGTTTCGGTTTTAGGTAGAGCACCAGTGCACTGCTTGCCCGTGGGCCTATAATGCTGTTAAGACGACCCTGAGAGAGAGCAAGACAGTCTGCCAACTGTCCTGAATCTTGTGGGACAGTCCCAAATTTGGGTGACTCTCTTAACCAGGATTTGGTCTGACTGCAAGTACAATTGGGAGGTATATCCTGCTTCACACTGTACGACTCGTGAAGGCAGAGCTGTGTGCAACTAACAGTAGTTCACAGTATTGTCTAAAATGATAACCATATTACATCATAAGGACCCCACTGTGTTAAGTGTCCCAGGCCCCCCAGAGCCTTAATCAAGCTCTGATCACAGGTTGCTTACCTCTGTCCCCTTCTCTTCTTTTGTGCACCTCTGGGGCTGCATTTTGGGTATAACAGCAGACAGACCAATCAAGTATCACTACAGGGTACAATTGCACATCACACCTTTCAGAATGAGGAATGTATGACCTGATTATATTATAAAGGCTTTTAAAGGCTTCTTTCTTTTTAATTTGCTTTAATTATGGAATTTGAAGTTTAAACAGTAAACAAACAAACAAAAAGGCATGGCAGTACAAAAGTCACATAGGTATGATATAAAAGGCATTTTTAAGATGGAACGGCTGAACTGGACGGGCACAGAAGGTGGTGTACCATGGTGGCCCAAAAAAACTGAAAAAAGGGAGCTGGTGTAAGGTTTATGCCATGCAGCTAGTACAGTGCGTCACTGTCATGGGGCAAAGGTGTGGTGTGGGGGTATACCAGGAAGGAAGCCACTTTGCTGTCCTGGAGACTAGTTATCTACTCCATTCAGGACACAAACCATATATGGTTGACTACTTTCTGGCACAAGGGGGGAAAACGGGTTGTCTTTTTTCAGTTATGAGCTATCTGGAACTTTGCCGTGCAGGATGAGCTTATCGGTGGCTTTGTCAATATGGGGGATGGGGGTGCACAAGCGGAGATTGGGAGGAGTCAGAGTAAGGGTGAGGCCGGTGTTTACGATAAGAGAACAGATGTCAGCCCAAGAGGAGGACAGTGCCAGGCACGTCCACCATATGTGCATGAAATCCCCCCCCCCCCCTTCCCCACTGGCCACACTGCTGCCAGCACCTATCAGAGGTGTTGGGTGAACATAGTGTGGAGGTGGGTGAGGACCAGGTACCGTCTGGTGAGAAATTTATAGGCATTTTCTTTGATGGCTACACTGATGGAAGATTTGGAAATCCAGGTAAAAGGCTCCTATTTCTAATAAGCAAGTCATGCAGTCTCTGGCCTATGTGATTATGATTTGAATGCATTAAGATGAAGTAATCAAATAATGCTTCTAAAATGCGATGCTGCTGCTTTATTCAAGACGTCTCTTCTTCTTGCGAGAGCCACAACACAATACCTGGATAGCATTTGTGCCCCCAGGAGCTACACCATCTACTTGGTCTTACTCCTTTTTTCTTTTTTTTACTCCTTTTTTACCCCATTGCACAAAGCTACTGTGATATTATGGTAGGGCTCCAAGCAATGGAGGGATAGAGTGTATGTATAATATATATATAACTATATATTATATTTTTTTATTACACACATGCACATGAGCACACACAAATACATACACATCCAGCTTTTAAAACTAAGTCAAAACATGTTGATAGGGCCACATGCTAAATTTTTTCCATTGCCTAAACTAAGTAAAGCTGCCACAAACATTGCAATAAGGTAGTTCAGACAATCACTTGAACATACATGGGGTCCAAAGTGCATCTTTACCTTTGGTTCCATGCTGTACGTTATTTGTCATGATTCCCTCAATGTACAGCAATGCATAATAAGTTGGTGCTTAACAAATAAAGGATAGCAACAATTATAGAAATTGTCTCGGCTGTTTAGGCAACAGGTCAAGCATTGCTTTGGGCTACCATCTGCTTTTAGGTCAGCCGATTACATCACAAGTGAACCAATTTCACACTACTGGATCAAATCGTGATATGGCACTCTGGGGCCGCTCAAAGTATACCAGGATCAATAATTCGGTCATGAATTACTAAACTAGTCAAATGGATATGAATGCGTGTGGCAAGCTTTACTTTGTGACTATTCCATACAGTGAATTAGGAAAATAAATTATTGCATATTGATGATCCTCTCTTTGTATTTGAAGCCAAGAAGTGTTCCCTTACCTCCATCCACACTCCGGCCATGTGCAGACATAAGGCTTCTCTCCTGTATGCCGTCGGAAGTGGGCTTTAAGGTGTGAGCTTTTGGTGTACATTTTGTTACAGCCAGGGTGACTACACTTATGCACCCTGATCACAGCTGGTGCTCCCTTCTGCATCCTTGGCTGCCCTTCACTCACAAATACTCCTCCCAATGTCAAGGGTCGGACAGCCACTGGCAGGGGGGCAATTCTAACATACTTTGGGTCCCCAGGAGAGGCAGGACCTGGAACTGGGGCCAGTGCCAGACTTTGACCCTGTACACTGATTACTAACTGTGTGAGGCGTACACCACCTGTAGAGCTCTGTGGCAAAGCAGCAGCACCAGGAACAGACACAGGTTGGATCTGAAGGATAACCGGAATACTGCCTGTTGTGGTAGGTGAACTGGCGGAAGTATCTGGTGTTAATTGAGTAGACACAGTCTCACTTGGCTCAGTTGGGTCTGTGGCTGAAGTCTGCTCACTTGCAATGCAGCCCTGAAGCCATGTGCCAGGGATGGGCTGCTTCTCAACCAGCTCTTCTCTGATAAGATCCATATTGTCCTTTAAAAACTCCTCAATTTCCTCTAGTGTGGGAGAGAAGTCCCCAGAAATTTGAGCACAAAAGTCTGGGAGCTTTAAATGTGCCATTGGAGTGGCTTCCTTTGGGTCTTCCACTGCTCTCACCAGTTGCGATAAAACAATTCCTTCCACTTCTTTAAAATCACCTTCATCTTCACCCTCTTCCAATATGGAGACAGATGTTTTATTAAGTTGTTCTGCCAGAGATGGAGAACAAGGGCTGGCATCATTTTCAAGAAGTGTGTTCTGTCCACAAGGTGAGGCAGCACTGGAGAGAAGATCGGAGGCAGATAGTGGTTCGCTGCAGTTTAATGAAACCATTTTTGATCTCCTGTACCCCTTGCCAAGATAGGGGTACCAGGAAAATGGTTAAGTGGTCTTTAAATGAGATCAGTTCACAGATCTGTAGAGAAACAATAACTAATTAGACTGCAAAAAGAAAATAGTGTGATATTACATTAAAGAAATAACATTATGTTTCATCAGACTGAAGTTTAGTTAAAGAGATGTAATTAAGATTTTCATTAACACTGGTCCCTGTAAACAATACATTTGTTAAAAACTAAATTTGCTGTGAGTGCTCATTAGATTACACTTTTATCTCATTCATTTCAGGAGTGCGCAGCTCTGATGCAACACTGATGAATGTCCACTTGTGAGCTGTCTGAGCTGATTCAGTGTTTGAAGAGTTACATTCAGTGTCGGACTGGGGCATGAAGGGCCCACCGGGGAACTGCAATGCTAGGGGCCCACCAGAGGGGGTGTGGCCAGTCATCATAGAGGCGAGACTAGACGCTAGAGGGGGAGTGGTCAGCCCACGAAGGACAGCTAGCACCATAGTGTAGTATATAAAGAATGCAGTGTGTGTATAAAGAGTACACAGTCTGACCTGCCCCTTAGATTGGGCAGAACAGTCACCATAAATCGGGATTGTCCCACTAGACCAGGCTTGGCTAACCTGTGGCACTCCAGGTGTTGTGAAACTACAAGCCCCAGCATGCTTTGCCAATATATAGCAGCTTATTGCTGGAAGGGTGTGCTGAGACTTGTAGTTTCACAACACCTGGAGTGCCACAGGTTAGCCAAGCCTGCACTAGACTCAGAATTTTTGACAGACTGTCCTACCTGTTGTTGTCACTTTTACCACCTGCAGCTGCTGGTTTCTTTAGTTGCTGCTTGTCTGGATCTTGGAATGTTGAGGGCCCTATTTGGAAAAAATAATGGGTACATTTAGAAGATTCCAACCAGCCCTGGCATTAAATCAATAGGACCAACAATTAATACTTAGGCCTTCCTCCAGCCCCAACATTAAAGTTATAGTATTCCCATTTAATAAACCTATTTCCCTCCCCCCAGACAGCCCCTGCAATAAATCGCATTTATGTATAATACGTATAATAAATATACCTATTTCCCGCAACCGTCACTGCCATTAAATAATTCATATTCACATTTAATTAAAAGCCCCCAAACCACCCCATCTTAAATTAAATTGCCCCACCTTCACCCTACAAAGAAAATAGCACCCATTATTTAGCTACCACCTACCACACACACTTTACATTGCCACAAGCATGCTGTGCCATCACACACACATTACTGTGCCCCTTAATCACCATGCTGGGCCTCCTTATGATCAGACTGCGCCCTCCATGCTGTTTTTGCCCCCCCTTCATCACCCTGTGTCATGCTGCTTTTGTTTCCCCCTTCTCCTGGCCCCCCTTAACTCTGCCATCATGCTCCCCCTTCACTCTGCCTTCATGCTCCCCCTCCACTCTGCCTTCATGCTCCCCCTCCACTCTGCCTTCATGCTCCCCCTCCACTCTGCCTTCATGCTCCCCCTCCACTCTGCCATCATGCTCCCCCTCCACTCTGCCATCATGCTCCCCCTCCACTCTGCCATCATGCTCCCCCTTCATGCTCCCCCTTCACGCTCCCCCTCCACTCTGCCATCATGCTCCCCCTTCACTCTGCCTTCATGCTCTCCCATCATGCTCCCCCTTCATGCTCTGCCATCATGCTCCCCCTCCACTCTGCCATCATGCTCCCCCTTCACTCTGCCATCATGCTCTCCCATCATGCTCCCCCTTCATGCTCTGCCATCATGCTCCCCCTCCACTCTGCCTTCATGCTCTGCCTTCATGCTCCCCCTCCACTCTGCCATCATACTCTGCCTTCATGCTCCCCCTTCATGCTCCCCCTTCATGCTCCCCCTCCACTCTGTCTTCATGCTCTGCCTTCATGCTCCCCCTCCACTCTGCCATCATACTCTGCCTTCATGCTCCCCCTTCATGCTCCCCCTTCATGCTCCCCCTTCATGCTCCCCCTTCATGCTACCCCTCCACTCTGTCTTCATGCTCTGCCTTCATGCTCCCCCTTCATTCTGCCTTCATACTCTGCCATCATGCTCCCCCTCCACTCTGCCTTCATGCTCCCCCTTCATGCTCTGCCATCATGCTCCCCCTTCATGCTCCCCCTTCATGCTCTGCCTTCACGCTCTGCCTTCACGCTCTGCCTTCATGCTCTCTTCTTTCTTCCATTCCCTCACTTACCTTTTCTATCTGATTCTTTATTCTCTTCTGTCTTCTGTCTTCTGTCTTCTGTCTGCGGCGCTCCTCACTGAATGTCGGGCGTGATGACGTCATCACGCCCGGCATTCAGTGCGCACGGAGCCAGCGCCGCAGACACGCAAGGTTTTTTTTGTTTTTTTTGTCTTCAGTTACTCGCTCCCCCACCAACGAAGAGGGGAGCGATCAGGGTCGGGGCCTACCGGGGGATAGACCGGTCCCCCGGCGGGCCAGTCCGACCCTGGTTACATTAGCCGACATCCTGGAACTTCAGGAAGTGGCTCCATAGACATATGCTCAACAAAGAAACAGTCAGTTTAAACCATCTGATAAAAAGATATTGTGTATTACAGCTGGCAAAATCATAGATTGCCTTATAAAATAGAAATGGGTTGTTATTATAAACATTTGAATGCTAACTCCTCTGACACTTTGCTACTTGATATCGGCTAACATGTCACATGAGCACCATATCAATCAGTAACAAAACTATTCCTCCACACTTGAGGGCCCACTCAAGAAGTAGTAATCATGATGCAACTTTCTTCAATATACTCTTTTGAGAGTCCAATGTAAAGATCTATAGTCCAGGGTTTCCCAAACCCAGTCCTCAGGGTTCCCTAACAGTGCAGGTTTTCCGGATCACATGTGACATAATTAGGACCACCTGTAGATCTGTTACAATGTGTCAGTCAGTAATGAATACACCTGTGTTCCAGCAAGGAGATATGGAAAACCTGCACTGTTAGGGAGCCCTGAGGACTGGGTTTGGGAAACCCTGATATACAATGATGACACAAACAGCACTTTTTAGTCACTTCTGATTGGCTATCTGGTTATTGACAGCCAACAGTGGATCATTTATTAGCATTGTGGCTATTTAAGTCAGTGTACTCTGAATTCTTATTTGTCATCTCCATTTGAAGTACAATACAAAAGAAGATTCCAATTGCATTTATAAAGCGGTAAATGACAGATGTGCAGGTGTTTGTACTTAATTACATCTTATATGAAAAATCTGACATTTATTAATAACAATGAACACAGCATTGTTTTTTGTGTATATACTTCATTACATTATATTGTGTATGAATAGGGTAATGTGACTATTGCAGTTATAACGGACAATTGCATCTGTATGCTATAGTTGGGCATAAGTATATGCACTGTACGCCCAACATCGAAATTCTGCTGTAATTTGAGTTAGTTTGATCTTGAGGTACGCGAGAGAAACACACATGTAAAACTGCAATATAATTGAATTTTATTGTATGTTTGGGTTGCATAATGCAACAAATATAAGAGCCAAATTGTATAAAGTAATTTATTGTTTTCAATATTCTCTTAAATCCTGTAAATGCTATTAAGACATGACATGTTTTGGGGTATCTGAAGTCACCCAACAACCTGGGGAATGACCCCTGTGAATAAAAAAATAATAGAACTGCAAGGCAGGAACTGCACTTTATATCCTGTATATGAAGAGTAAGACTTTGAGAAGGAAAAAAGCACAGGCCTAGCCATTGCTACTTTCACTACACACAAACAAAATACACAAACATAATTAAGGTTATACAAATAGGTGAACTCAACAGGGGTCAAAGGCAAACCACCTCATTAATAAAGTGAATGGAAGGGTTACAAAAACTAGGTTGGCTAAGGCTGGGTACACACTACAGGGTTTTCAGGCAATTATTGGGCCAATGACACGACAAACGACTGTTCGGCCTGATATTGTACTAGTTTGTACACTGCACCGATGAGCGATTATCATCCCAAAGCATCATATCATTTCATTTTTAAACTGAACTAAAAATCTCGATGGAACGATGTTGTTCCAATTATGCAGTGTGTATGCACTTATGACCGGCAGTGTTCATAGATCTCTATGGAGTGTTCAGAGTCAAGATTTTCAGCCAATGATTATGACAGGTAAAGAGCACAGATCTGAAGGTAAATCTTGAAAGATTTGTATAGTGTGTACGCATGAATCAATGCACTGATTGTGACTTTTTATTTTTTGTTGTTGGTAAAATCGATAAAGATGTCGTATCGGGAGAAATTTTCTGCAATGTGTACCCAGCCTTATTACTTGGTTGCCTTGGAACTAACTATGCTTTATTTCAGTTGCAAATGGAAGAAAGGATTCGCCATCAGCATAGGAAGGTGTATTTTACCATAAGCGTGGTTAAGCTATGAAATTTGTAACCACATGAGGTGGTGGCAAAGTCTGCAACAAAAATGAAAAAATACAAAAATAAAAAATTAGATTGGAGTTTTTATTAGTGTCTGTAGCCATAATTGAATGAGAACATTATAGGAATGCTAGATTCTGGGAGTTTGCCCAAGTGCCAATTTGGGGGCTAAGAGTGATGTATTTCATCCTTCAACCCAAGAGGCTGGGTTGACAACTGTCACACTGGGATTTTGCTTGTCTTCCAGTGGATCAATACAAATAGTATTTTTTGAGAGATTGAAGGACCTGTGTCTATTTCTCTCATTATATATATATATATATATATATATATATATATATATATATATATATATATATATATATATATATATATATATGTAGCTTTGAATTTCCCGTTTCCCTACAAATATCCTAAATTTAATAAACAGTAAAAAAAAATTGCAAGACCTACATTTGATTTCACAACCCCCACTCAGCAGCTATATATTAGAAAGTGTCGACATAAAAAAGTAGCAACCTGTAGAATTTATATATTTGTCAGGTCAAACCCCCATAGTTACAAAAGCTTTGATGTAGAAATCTCTCAATCACAGCACTCATTCAAAGGATGGATTGTAATGCATTCAAGTTGTTAACACAATACATTTGAATTATATTGGGGACAGGAGTGTAATCTGCATTATCTTGACAGGTAGTGATTTACTGCTGTTTATCAGTATGTGTATTCTTCAGTGTCTAAATATATGTACTGATACATTGTATGTTATATGATTAACCTCAAAAGCTGCTAATTTTGGCAGGTTGCTTTCCTCTAACACTGCCTTGTGACTAGATCCAGACTTACCCTCATTCATACCAGCGGTACAGCTGCTTACTGTACTTAACCCTCTCCAACAGTGTTGGAAATACTACAGGAGACTTCGTTCTATTAATGGGACACAGGATAAGTGACACTGGATTCTTTTAGGAAAGACATGACTCAGCAAATGTAGAATATGGACATAAAGTGTTCAAACAGAATGAAAAGTACATAGTAAATCTGATGTTTCTTTTGTAACAGTACACTCAATTAAATTACATAGCTAAAATGCTTCCGAGATCAATTTATTTACACTTGAAAAATAATCTACTGCTGAGCTTCATGTTAAAGCACAGAGTAAATGATGAGAGCTGAGAAGAATCAAAACCAAATTAAATTGTGATACAAAGAATAATAATAATAATAAATATAATAATAATAATAATAATAAATATAAATATATATATATATATATATATATATATATATGTGCCGCACGGTGGCTAAGTGGCTAGCACTTCTGCCTTACAGCACTGGGGTCATGAGTTCAATTCCCAACCATGGCCTTATCTGTGAGGAGTTTGTATGTTCTCCCCGCATTTGCGAGGGTTTCCTCCGGGTGCTCCGGTTTCCTCCCACACTCCAAAAACATACTTATAGGTTAATTGGCTGCTAACAAAAATTGACCTATGTCTGTCTGTCTGTTTGTTTGTGTGTGTGTGTGTGTGTGTGTGTGTGTGTGTGTGTGTGTGTGTGTGTGTTAGGGAATGGGGCAGGGACTATTGTGAGTGAGTTCTCTGTACAGCGCTGTGGAATTAGTGGCGCTATATAAATAAATGGTAATAATAACAATAAATATATATATATATATATATATATATATATATATATATATATATATATATATATATGAAAAAGAAATAAAGAGGCATTATCAAAAATATATTTTAAAGATAATTTTATGCAGTTTATTAACTTATATTGTTACCATGAAACAATTCATATAATCCCTATTAAATTTAATGTCCTAATCCAGGCATATTTAATGCTCATTCTTTGAACGTTCAAAACAGCTGCTTACACCAAGACGTCCGTCCACTGGAAAATAACATTAAAGCCCAAGAACCCTTGGTTATTTTGGTTTGCCTATCTAGCATAGAGTTCCATTGAGAGCTGAAGCCGTTCGTCACCCCACAGATGTGCCTACCGACATTCACAGAAAGCTTTCAGTTCAGTGTGAGCTCTCCTGACACACCCACCTCTGCTCTGTGTGACAGTGCAGACAGCACAAGTGTAAGGTCAGCTCAAGACAGGACTTGTAGTGCTGGAAAGCAATTCAGGCCTAGAACATCAGCTCAGTCCCCAGTAATGAACCGATTAACAAGTATACTTTTCCAAAACTGGATTTACGATAATAACCCTATTTTTCTGCAGGGAGTGCATATTAACACCTAATGGGTTATGCGTATACTTACACAAAGTACAAGGCACGTTCAAACGTATACCACTCACATATGAGATCACATACATTAGTATGTATGCTCATACACACAGAGCAATTACAGGGTGGGTGTGATCGCCTTACATATACGCTCAATGTAATGTCAAAACATCAACTTTAGTCCCTCAAGTAAACTTTGTACAGAACAAACACTACAACAAACTTATGCATACACACCTGAATATGCAGTCTAGTTCGAAGCGTGCTTATTTCTAGCTTCTCATGTGTCGGACAGTACAATCCCCCCGTGTTACCCAAGGGCCCGCATGGCGCTGCCGCAGCTCCTGTCTTCCATGCTGGCAGTCAGCACTCACATGACTAGGGGAGGCTCGATCACCAGACGCGTCTTCTCATAGGTCACCAACAGGGGGGCTCGGCTACAGGTCTGCAGTCTGATTGGACCAAATATTAAAAGGGCTCGACTTCGGTCTGCATTGTGTCGTCAAAGAACAAAAAGTGTCGGATCGATAGCTTTATGTCAAGGGTGTATTGTATGTTGCGCTTCATCAAAGATATATAGCGTTCTCTTATGACTGTGATAGCTCCAGATCTGCTTCCACTATATCATGCTAGCGCAGAGCCAATGAATAAAGTTCTACGCAGCGTAAGAATAGGGCAGGGCTTGAAAAGCATAGTTACAGTGTATGGGTTTTAATAGGGGGTGTGCCTAAATTGGCTTGTAGCCAGCTTTTTCCAGAATAGTTTAAAACCCTGCACTTCTTAGGCCTACAACGTGGTCTTTGTGTATCTTCCTAAAGCCACGTGGCTAAGTTCATTTGTTCAGCAATGACAGGTTTTAATGATTGTAGAAAGAAGTCAAAATTAGGCATTGGCAACAGCAATATAAATAGGATTTATGTATTTGAATTCTCGTATTGCGTGACGTTTGGTCTGAATACAGAAAAGTGAAGTACTCATGTACTGTACGAGGATTTAAACTTATGTTCTCTCCTGGAGGTTTCCGTAGCAAGTGACATTGTTTAGGTAGTAGGGATTATCAATACAAGTGATGACAGCACTCGGTGGGGTATGACTTGTAGCAAAAAACATTTCACAACTGTCACATCTCTGATGCTATGGGGTCTATGCATCAATCATTTTTGACACTTAAAAGATGCAAAAACAGTAGTTAGTTGCCATGTATTAACTGCCTATCAGAGGAGATTGAAATCCCCGTTTAGGCAAATACTGTTCAGCATCGCAGTCCCCATAGATTACTATGGGGACTACGATGTTCTACATTGCATCAAGCTGTGATAAACTGTATATTGTGCAGACAGATGACATCATCTCAGGATGGTGCTATCTGTCATTTCCTATAGGATTCTGTTGAAGTCTGTTCCGCTTTGCAGAATCCGGTACAGTGGTGCACAGCGCTAAACTGCTGGTAAATAGGAAAAAAAGATTGCATCATAGGGGTCACTTCGCTGGGGCTACTAGAGTAGCCCTGGCATGGTGCATATTAGCGGTACCTAAATATGCACTGCTGCGGTTTGCAGTGATGCATATTTTGCGGTACCGCATCTTATTGATGCATAGACCGACCCCTAAATAAGTACAGGGACATGCTATAATAGCAAATTGAAATTTTAAGTGTTTTTAAAACAAATCTTATATTTATGAATTTTATTTATTGCTAAGATACTTAGGGGCACATTTATCAAAACTCGCAGAATATGTAAAATAGTTTTCAATCCTTATCGCATTGATAAGGATTGAACTATTTCTCATATTTATTAAAAAAGCAACACACGAACAGAAGTTCCGAAAAACTGCTGTTCCAGTGAAGTGGAAATCATACTTACCATGGTCTCTTCGGTTCTGAAGCAGTATGCGATGAACGGGGCTCCTCTTCTGACTCCAGTGCTCATGCGCCGAGTGAAACCCCTTGGGCATGCGCACAGACATCTCTGCTCTCGCTCTGCAACTATAGCGGTGAGTGACAGGGAGGGATCATGTGATCCCTCCACACATGCGCTGTCCAGCTCTGCTCTTCGGAGCAGAGCTGACAGCACTGAAAATTTTCATTAATGATAATGTACGCCAGCTTCAGCTGACGTACATTATCATGTTTGAAAAGTTAATTACATTCATTGTTAAATAGCGTTACTGAGCACTCCCCATACATTGTTATGGGGAGTGCTCAGTAAACCGATAGGAGATGCAAAGCAGCAGATATCTATGACATCTGCTGCGATGCTGCTATCATAAATAGGAAATTAGTGTTTAAACTGTTTTTTTCGGGGATTTTACAGGGGGGAAACCTTTCATAAATAGGCCCCTTAGTCATATTTTGTGTGGAATAACATAGAATGACGGCCGATTAATATGAAATGATGGCTGTTTTATTGACAAACTCAATGTAGAAATGTCAGTAAAAAGTTGCATTCTTTCATAAAAACACCCTTATTTGCCCCAGATCCTCAATCCCTGATCACCTAAATCCTTTGTATATGCACTCCCCCCCACCTGTACCCAGGGCCGGACTGGGACTAAAAATCAGCCCTGGCATTTGAAGCATACAGGCCCACCTCTGTTGGTGCCGCTGCGCAGCGGAGGGGGCGCCATGAGCATGGCCACATTATGTTGGAGGCGTGGTCAACATGGGGCATGATACATACATTATAATAAAACATTACATTTATCACGCCCTCCCCATCCACATCACGCCACCCCCACCCTGGAAACACATTGCAACACCCTAGTCCACTGTACTTATCTATGCTTCTGACATCTATCAGGGTGGGAACTTCCAGTAGAGTGAGCAGGTATGCTCTGAGTCTCACAAGATTAATAAATCTCACGAGACTTAGAGCTCCTCGGCTTGCTCTGCAGGCTCTGTCCTGTTTGGGGACTGGGAGCAACTATCAGATTCCTCCTGCTAACCAAAGTTGGTTTAAGGCTCGGGGAGGGGGGGGGGGGGGGTTTCCTTAGGCACTTAAGACAGGGGGGCTCCTATATGTAATATGGTTACTGTCACTCATCAGACCGCTGGTTCCTCTGGTTCAAGATCTAGGTCTCTCTCTGCTCTGCCGGCGCCTGTCTTGCGCCGCGGTCGTCCGCCATTTTGACCAGGGGTCTGCGCATGTGCAGACCTATAGGACTGATAAAACCTTGTTCCTCTCCTCATTGGATGATTAATTACTTCTCACTATTTAAGACACCTGCTGCCCTACTACCTTTGCCTGTTCTTGGTCCTCATTCCTCTGAGGTAACCAAGGAGTTCATTGCTCCTGTTCGGGGTTCCTACCTGCCTTGGAAGCTCTCCTGCACTGTGGTTATACCTGTCAGCCGCAGATCGTTCCACGCTACCTTGTATCTTACCTGCAATCTGGACAAGTCTCTACTCAACGTTAGTGGTAATACCTGTCAGCCACAGATCTTTCCACGCTACTTTGTATCTTACCTGCAATCTGGACAAGTCTCTACTCCACGTCAGTGGTAATACCTGTCAGCCGCAGATCGTTCCACGCTACATTGTATCTTACCTGCAATCTGGACAAGTCTCTACTCCACGTCAGTGGTAATGTCTGTCAGCCGCGGATCGTTCCTTGTATCTTACCTGTATTCTGGACTAAGTTTCTACTTCGCATCAGTGTTAATAACTGCCAGCCGCAAACTACTCTGTTACTTTGTATTACATTGGCAGTTTGAATAAGGCTTCCTCCACGTTAGTGACGTATCTATCAGCTACAGTTCATCCGCATACTAGCTACTCCTGAACTACCTATTCCCTGCTACTACGGGTCATTACTCTTGCTGTGTCAGTACAGCTCCTACTACCCAGAGACTATCTACTCTCCTGGCGTTCCTCCTGCTACCCAGCTCAAGGAGGTCCTTGCTTCCATCGTGTATAGCTGTATCTGGCAATTTACCATACTCCCCAGAGGGCCGCGACCTGCACAGTGGAAGCCGCTAAAACCCATACTTCCTTGCGGGAGTTCTTGGAGAAGACCAGCCGCTGTGTTAGACTCCGCGCATCTGGTGAGTAAAGCTCTATTCTGGTAAATTATGGGTCGAGACTCCTAGTGACCGTGACAGTAAGAACGGGCATTGACGGACCCAGGTTTGGAACCTACAGCTAAGGATTTACTGCAACACCTGGTGTCTCGGGTGGAATAACAAGATGTTCTTCAGCGACTACTACTCCAATGTTTTCAGTCCCTAGTCTCTCGGGTAGGGTCCTTGAAAACCGCATCTCCTGTTTTGAATCCTCTGTTGACTTCTCATCCCCCTCAGCCACCCCAGGTGTCTACAGCCTCTGCTCTACACCTGCCTACTCCTTCTAAATTTGATGGAGATCCAAAAACTTGTAGGGGCTTTCTCAATCAGTGCTCCATTCACTTCGAACTCCAACCTCAAAATTTCCCTACTCATCGCTCTAAAGTGGCCTATATGATTTCTTTATTTTCTGGACAGGCCCTGGCATGGGCCTCCCCTCTTTGGGAAAGATATGTCCCTCTTCTAAAGGATAGTGCTTTCATTGCCACATTTCGAAGAATCTTTGATGAGCCTGGCCGTGTCATTTCTGCCGCATCTAGTATTCTCCGGTTGCACCAGGGGTCCCGTTCTGTAGCACAGTATGTAATTCAATTCCGCACATTTGCTTCTGAACTCCAATGGAATAATGAGGCTTTAATAGCTGCCTTCTGGCAGGGCCTTTCCGATAAGATTGAAGATGTGCTGACCTCGCAAGAGTTAGCCTCTTCCTTGGATGCTTTAATATCTTTGTGCAACCGAGTGGACATGAGATTTCAATAGAGAAACTCTGAGAAGGAGTCCCCGTCTAAGACACCTGTCTGCTTGGCATCCCGATTTCATCAGTCCTCTCCACCGGTAGAACCCATGGAGTTGGGACGTTCCAGATTAACCCCTGGAAGAGAGGGAACGACGGTTGAAGAATAAACTTTGTATTTATTGTGCTGATCTAAATCATATTCTGATCTCATGCCCCCAAAAATCGGGAAACGCAAGGCCCTAACCTGTTTGGGAGAGGTAAGGTTGGGGTCCCTGGAATCCTCTCCATTTCATATGGATTCTGAAACTTGCTCTTTTTCTGTCACAGTCTCTACTTCTACCAATTATTTTATGTCTCAAGCACTCCTGGACTCTGGAGCGGCAGGGAATTTCATCTCGAACTCCTTAGTACTTCAGTGGTCCATACCTGTGATTCCTTTAGAAAAAGCCATTGTCATCACAGCCATCGATGGGTCACAAATTGCCAATGGAATTATCACTAAACGTACCATCCCTCTATCTCTTCAAATTGGGGTTTTACATCAAGAGCAAATTTCCCTGCTGGTCCACCCAGCTACCACTAGCCCTCTCATCCTTGGCCTTCCATGGCTTTAGCTTAATTCCCCGCAAATTGATTCGAGTTCTCCGCAAGTTGTATCCTGGGGCCCAGCTTGTCATCATAGATGCCTTACTCAAGTTCTTCCAGTGAAATTGTCTAATTCCTCCGTGGATCCTCTTTTTCCTGGCCTTCCTCCACAGTATGCTCCTTTTGCTGATGTATTTGACAAGGTTCAGTTGGAACGTCTTCCGCCTCACCGGGTCTGGGATTGCCCAATAGTATTACAACCTGGCAAAATTCTCCCAAGGGGTCGTGTATATCCTCTTTCATTACCTGAGACCCAGGCAATTTCAGATTACGTTAAGGAGAATCGCCATCGTGGATTTATTCAGCCATCTACTTCTCCCGCAGGTGCGGGCTTCTTTTTCGTTAAGAAGAAAGACGGCTCGTTATGACCTTGTATAGACTATCGAGGTCTTAACGCCATAACCATCAAAAACCGTTATCCTATTCCCTTGATCACTGAACTCTTCGACCGCATCAAAGGAGCTGGGATATTTACCAAGTTAGACCTCCGCGGTGCCTACAATTTGATCTGGATCAAGGCCGGAGACGAGTGTAAGACAGCTTTTAACACCAGGGATGGACACTATGAATATCTTGTCATGCCATTTGTTTTGTGTAACGCCCCAGCTGTCTTCCAGGGATTTGTCAATAAGATCTTCCAGGACCTGCTGTATGTTTGTGTCATTGTCTATCTAGACGACATACTGATTTTCTCCCAAAATCTTTCTTCTCATCGACAACACGTCGCTGAAGTTCTCTCAAGGCTTTGTAAAAATCTACTATTTTGTAAATTGGAGAAATGTTCCTTCGAATTATCTCAAATTTCTTTCTTGGGATATATTGTGTCTGGTGTAGGCTTGGAGATGGACCCCGAAGAAGTGAACGCAGTTCTACACTGGCCTCTGCCAAGGATGATCAAAGCTATCCTATTTTGGGCTTTGCTAATTATTATCGGCGTTTTATTCAAGGATTCTCCTCCATTGTCTCTCCTATAGTTGCTCTTACCCGCAAGGGTGTTAATACCAAGTAATGGCCTCCCGAGGCACTCCAAGCATTCCAGTTCCTCAAAAAGGCTTTCTCAACTGCTCCCATTCTTCAACAACCTGATGTAACTCTCCCTTTCTTCCTCGAAGTTGATGCCTCAAATGTTGGATTAGGGTCCAATCTGTCTCAGAAGTCGGTGCAAAAGAAATTCCATCCTTGTGCCTTTTACTCTCGAAGTCTACTGCCTGAAGTGAAAAATGTACACTATTAGGGATAAGGAGCTATTGGCTATCAAAGTAGCCTTAGAAGAATGGAGATACCTGTTGGAGGGGGCTCGTCATCCATTAACTATATTTACTGACCACAAAAATCTTCTCTATCTTCAGTCAGCTCAATGCATGAACCCCCGACAAGCCAGATGGTCACTCTTTTTCTCTCGCTTTGACCATATCATTACCTTCAAACCAGTTTCTAAGAACAAAAAGGCGGATGCATTATCTTGGGCGGTTACTCCCTCCTCTGACCTTGAAGACTATATGGATCGTCCTATACTTGACCCTAAATGCGTGAGTCTAGCTGCCTCTTCTGCCAATAATCCACCCTTTGGGAAGACCTTTGTACCTCCCCTTCTTCGAAAAAAGATCCTCTCGTGGTATCATTCCTCCCATTTTGCCAGCCATTCCGGAGTGTGGAAAACATTGGAAATCCTCTCTCGAAGCTATTGGTGGCCTACCATCAGAAGGGATGTCAAAGAATTTGTTGCTGCTTGTGATATTTGTTCCAAATTTAAGTCTTCCCATAGAGTACCGGCTGGGCTTCTTCAACCTCTACCCATACCTTCCAAACCATGGACCCATATAAGTATGGATTCCGTCACTGACCTCCCTCCCAGTAAAAAATGTAATACCATTTGGGTAATCATGGACAGGTTCTCTAAGATGGCCCATTTTGTCCCTTTGGTAGGCTTTCCTACATCTCCTACATTGGCAGAACATTTTATCAAGGAAATATTTCGAATTCATGGGTGTCCGTCTGAAATCGTGTCGGATAGGGGAGTACAATTTGTCTCCAGATTTTGGTGTGCCCTTTGCAAGACCTTGGGTATCCGGCTGTCATTATCTTCTTCATACCATCCTCAATCGAATAGACAGACCGAAAGAGTCAATCAAGATCTAAAGACTTTCGTGAAAATTTTTACTTCAGACAATCAGGACAATTTGGCAGACTTACTCCCATGGGCTGAGTTTGCCCATAATAACACGTATCATGAATCGTCTTACAATACACCATTCTTTGTGGTATACGGTCATCACCTGTCTCTCCCAGAATTTCCTTCCCTCCCTCCCACCCAAGTTGCTGCTGTTAATGTGTTACACCGGAGATTTACTTCCATTTGGGCTCAGGTTAGGTCCTCCCTGAAGAAGGCATCCTCGAGAAATATAAATTTTTTGCTGATAAAAAGAGGCGAGCAATTCCGGCATTTAAAGTTGGAGATCGTGTATGGCTTTCCACCAGGAATATCCGCTTGAGGGTTCCTTCCATGAAATTTGCACCACGTTTTATCGGGCCATATAAGATCACTCATGTGTTTCAAACTATTATTGCCCAAGAAACTTCGCATCTCAAACTCGTTCCACGCTTCATTACTCTCATCATCAACCGATTTTCAGTTCCGTCATCGACACCTCATCCAGTCCAACTTCAACAGGAGGAGGAGTTCGAGATCACTCATATCCTTGATTCAAAAATTTCCAGAGGGGTTCCTCGCTTTTTGGTCCATTGGAAAGGTTTTGGTCCGGATTAGCGCTCTTGGATCCGTGCTGCTGATCTCAATGCTCCGGCACTCCTGAAGAGATTCTATACCAAATATCCGGGCAAACCCAGTTCTAAGTGTTCTGGTCCCGACTTTAAAAGGGGGGTACTGTTACTCTCCAGACTGCTGGTTCCTCTGATTCAAGATCTAGGTCTCTCTTTGCTCTGCCGGCGCCTGTCTTGCACCGCGGCTGTCCGCCATGTTGAAGAGGGGTCTGCGCATGTGCAGATCTATAGGACTGATAAAACCTTGTTCCTCTCCTCATTGGATGATTAATTACTTCTCACTATTTAAGACACCTGCTGCCCTACTAGCTTTGCCTGTTCTTGGTCCTCATTCCTCTGAGGTAACCAAGGAGTTCATTGCTCCTGTTCGGGGTTCCTGCCTGCCGTGGAAGCTCTCCTGCACTTCAGTGGTAATACCTGTCAGCCGCAGATCGTTCCACGCTACCTTGTATCTTACCTGCAATCTGAACAAGTCTCTACTCCACGCCAGTGGTAATACCTGTCAGCCGCAGATCGTTCCACGCTACCTTGTAACTTACCTGCAATCTGGACAAGTCTCTACTCTACGCCAGTGGTAATACCTGTCAGCCGCAGATCGTTCCACGCTACCTTGTATCTTACCTGCAATCTGGACAAGTCTCTACTCCACGCCAGTGGTAATACCTGTTAGCTGCAGATCATTCCACGCTACCTTGTATCTTACCTGCAATCTGGACAAGTCTTTATTCCAAGCCAGTGGTAATACCTGTCAGCCGCAGATCGTTCCACGCTACCTTGTATCTTACCTGCAATCTGGACAAGTCTCTACTCCACGCCAGTGGTAATACCTGTCAGCCGCAGATCGTTCCATGCTACATTGTATCTTACCTGCAATCTTCCTCCATGTTAGTGACATATCTGTCGGCTACAGTTCATCCGCATACTAGTTACTCCTGAACTACCTATTCCCTGCTACTACTGGTCATTACTCTCGCTGTGTCAGTACAGCACCTACTACCCAGAGACTATCTACTCTCCTGGCGTTCCTCCTGCTACCCAGCTCAAGGAGGTCCTTGCTCCCATCGTGTATAGCTGTATCCGTCAATTTACCATATTCCCCAGAGGGCCGTGACCTGCACAGTGGAAGCTGCTAAAACCCATACTTCCTTGCGGGAGTTCTTGGAGAAGACCAGCCGCTGTGTTAGACTCCGTGCATCTGGTGAGTAAAGCTCTATTCTGGTAAATTATGGGTCGAGACTTCTAGTGACGTGACAGTTACTAGACACATTTTCAACAAATACACAGGCAATACTGTGAGCACTACTGTTAGGTGCACACAGTTCTGCCTTCACAAGCAGTACAATGTGAAGCAGGACATACCTCTCAACTGTCCTTGCAGTCAGACCAAATCCTGACTAGGCGGGACAGTCACCCACCAAATTCAGGACAGTTGGCAGACTGTCCTGCTCTCTCCTACCTGACTTGTGGCTGCTAGTGTCTTTAGATCAGTTGCTGCTTGTCTGGATCCTGGAATATTGGGGGCCCTATTTGGAAAAAACAATGGGTACATGAAATTTAAAAAACTCCAACCAGCACCGCTAGTAAATCAATATAGCACCCACGTTTTAAAATTAGGCCTCACTACAGCCCCAACATCAAAATAATAGTATTCCCATTTAATAAATATACCTATTTCCCTCCCTACATACAGCCCCAGCAATAAATTAATAGTATTTACATTTCATAAATATACCTATTTCTTGCAACCATCACTGCCATTAAATTCATAGTCACATTTAATAAAGAGACCTCATTCTTCCCAAACCACCCCATCTTAATTTAATAGTCCCCACTATAACATTGCCCCACCATTACCCCGCAAACAAAATAGCACCCATTAATTAGCCATCCTCTACCTCACACACTACATTGCCACATTACTGTGCCCCTTCATCATCACCACGCTGTGCCCCCTTATGATCACACTGCGCCCTCCATGCTACTTTTACCCACTTCATCACATTCTGCCTCTCTTCGTTTCTCCACTCTTTTACTTACCTCTGTATTTCTTTTCTTCTCTTTTCTTTCTTCTCTCTTCTTTCTTCTGGGCGCCGCTCCTCACTGATTGTCGGGCGTGATGCTGCCCGACATTCAGTGCAAACAGAGGGGGGGGGGGGGGAAGGGGCGCTGGCGCCCCGATCATGGGAGTATTTGTATACTCACATGATCGTGGTGCAGGGTACCGGACCGGCCCACACAGCCATCGGCCCTTCTGGCAAATGCCAGAAGTGCCAGATGGCCAGTCCGGCCCTAGTGAGAAGGGGCAAATTCTTTTATATTTTGTATGAAGCTCCTGGTATACTGCATAACAATGGTTAGACCTTTTTAATAGGTTATTTGCTAATAGCAGCAATAACTGGGAAGGAGTATGTGCTTATAATACATAGAGAGCAATCAGTTTCTTAATGTAGAGTTATGTGAATATAGACACCCTATTTAATTAAATAATTCATGAGGACTGCACATGCATTTCTGGTAAGTTGTGTATAAAATGAAAGCTTTAGTAATTTTCTGTTTAGGTTTAAATTGAGTATTTTTCTTATTTTCTCTTAACTTTTATTTCCCATAGTGCTTAAGATCCTTCTCCACCTCCTCCTTAGGCCAGCCGCTACACAAGCTTCCCAAAGGGCGCCACACACATGCACAGCACTGACTACTAGTAATGTGGGGGCCACGGTTTAGTGCATACATGAAGCATTGCATCGCAATGCATCAAACATGTAATGCCCAATACCCTCCCCAGGACTAGTACAAGAAATGTGGTGTTGGTACGGAACATTAAACACCCCCATTGGTGTTTTGCCAATGGGACTGTGGACAGCGAACAAGGAACGTGTATTATTGTGTATAAGACATGTATTAGTCTGTGTGTTTGTGTGTATGAGACATGTATTAAGTGTTTGTTTGTGTGTATGAAACATGTATTAGTGTGTGTTTGTGTGTAGGAGACATGTATTAGTTTGTGTCACGTTTTGCATAATAGGCACAATAGAGGTGAAAGTTTGGTTATTTCTGTCTGTGAGTTCATTTTCGGGGATTACCTTTATAACTATTTGGGGTCGCTTCCCCCCCCTCTGGACTGTACATTGTGGTACTTCCCCTTTTACTTATATGTTCTCCCTCTCCCTGCTGCTAGTCTTCTCATCTGCTAAAACCCCTGTCCCCCCTCCCTGCTACCTTTCACCCCATGCTGCCACTGGCCCCACCAATACATTGCTCCTCCTTCTGCCATACATCACTGCTGCTGTACCTCACCTGCCACCATTCTCCCCTACCAGACGCTACGCTGCTCTCCCTGCACAACTGTCATAGCTGCACTGGAGACATCAGAAGAGAGAAAACAGAAGAGAGAGCAAAAGTAAGAAAGTGGGGGTTCGCCCCCATTTCACTATTACCAGAACTAGGCATTGCCTGTCTAGGCTAGTTGCACTATAGCATGGAATCCTGCTGCATGGGTTCCCCCTGTGATAATAAGATTTCTGACAGAAATCTTAAAATCCATCTTTATTGTGATTAACGTTTGGAACATGTGGAGGACATAAATCAAGCTTGAAAGAGGACATATACATCTTATTAGTCCTTTGTCTTTTTAGAACTGTGAGTGCCAGCTCTGTTACCATCAGTTATTGTTTTACGTTATTTATTGCACACTGTTTGTGGATTGTGTGTGGGCATACAGAGGGCTGCTTATGGTTAGCCTGCGCAGATATACTAATCACTATTTTGTATTACTATTCCCCCTGTGATAATGGCAACCAACCCCAGAGTAGTCAGCACTGGGAAACATTCCCTAGGGAGATGTGACCCTCCAATGTACTTTAGTCCAGCGAAGTAGTCACCTGTGAAGAGAGTGCAGACACTGTTAGCTTGAGTCAAATGATTGCCTTAATTATACTTTTTGAGAATCAGCTAGAGAAATTGAAGGATGAAATGAAAGCAAATACGCTAGCTATATTGTAATTGTAGATCTAGGACTTAATTACTTCGCCAGGATCCAAGAGCTATCAACATCTTGTAATGATGTCTCCTCCTTAAGTTTCTCTGGCAACTGCTTCTCGGAAAAAACTTAGCTTTCCCAAGACACCCAGTGGAAATGCAGATGAGTCAGCACAACATTTTGACATTTGCTCGGCTGTAAAAGAATTGCCCAAAAATTTTGACTGCTCTGCCATAAAATGAACTACAAATTCCACGAGGAAGGCCATTATCGGCAATTACATCAAAGTACAGACTTCTGTTATTGTGGATTTCAGAGGGGATGAATTAGTATTGTTTGAGGAAGATGTACACAATGATGAGGGTGAATATGATGACAGTGTAGATTGCAGGTGCTGAAATCTAGCTAAGAGAAGGGAGCTACCTGATGCTGGTATGCCTGGTAATATTTTGGATAGAATGGCATGTTGGCAATTTTATGTTTTACTACAGTAAACTTTCACCTTTTTTAGAGAGGTTTTTTTTTTAAAAAAGGTACAAGCTTTTTATTAACATTTTTGTTTCCCTGACTTAAAACCACTATGCACTTGAACATAGGCTTTAGCACATAAGGTAGAGGGATTAGTATCATTGTGAATGAGACTGGAGAGTGACAACAACAATGTCACGCCTCCTGTTTCTGTATGAGCTATGGCACAGTAGAATGTCACTGGAGACTTTTAAGAACACTGACAGTCCTA
Organism: Mixophyes fleayi; assembly: GCF_038048845.1. Lineage (NCBI taxonomy): Eukaryota > Metazoa > Chordata > Amphibia > Anura > Limnodynastidae > Mixophyes > Mixophyes fleayi. The sequence continues at coordinate 264,929,679 of NC_134403.1, forward strand.
TTATTACAATTTCTGTTTCAGCACTGAACCCTGCCACCTCTCCTGTTTCTGAGTGAGCTATGGTACAATAAAATGTAGCTGCAGATTTAGACCAAGCCAGCCAGGCTTATAATTTATCTTTCAGCAATTACAATTAGCAATGGAGAAATGGAGCTCTTCTCTTTGTGTATAACCTATATAACGCAGTATAATTTGCCTGCAAATTTTACAGACAAGCCTGCTTGTCTTCCTATTCATCAATGACTCTTAGCAATGGAGCACTCGTCTTTGGGTGTATATTAGACCCTACACTTAGTAGTGCAAATTCAGAAAAAAAGACTGCAAGGACTGGTAGATTAGTATTACAGCAATGACAAATTCAGCAATGGACCTCTTGTCCTTGGGTGTATATAACACCATACACTTTTTGTACACTACACCTACTTTCTTTCTCAATGAATCCTACCCCTTCTGTATCCCTCTCTCAAATGGCGCTAGATCACTGGGGAGGACAGTATTTATACATTCCAAAACTCGCGAGATTCGAGATCTGATGATGTCACAATGACTTGGCTCGGTACTCGGATCCCCTAAGTTCGGGTGGGCTCGATTTTCGGGAAACCGAGCACGCCCATCTCTAGTTCAGAGTGAAACACTGAGATGTTAAAAGCAAAAAATATATTCATGTTGTAAGGTGTTTCTCAGAGTCAAAGAATACCCTATTTTTTGGCCGCTTATTAAAGGTGTCAATGATACTTCCTCTCAAACAATTCCATTTAGATTGAAAGACTTGGGATGTTAAAAGCAAGAAATATATATATTTTTGGGGAGGTGTTGTGCTCAGAGTCAAAGAGCGCCATGGTTTTAGTCCGATATATTCTTCAGATGTCACTGGAACAGCCCCTCACACAGTTGCTTTATATTGAAACACTTTGGATTTTAAAAGCAAGAAACATATTTGTTTATTGAGGTCTGCTGTTCAGAGTCATACAGCACCCAGCTTTGTCTCCAGTCAGATGTCTAATCCTAATACATGATTAATCATTCAAGTGTCAAAATAGTGGCATTTACATAACATGTGACAATATATAGTGGAGAAGAAATATGGGAAGCTACTAAATGTAGCAATTTTTAGTAATTGAGCTTTTGATTGGAGAGTTTGTCCATCACAAGAAGGACACAGAACTAGCTGTTGCAGCAATGATGGGATCAGTGAGCATAAGGGTGTAAGCTGTGTACATCTAATGGAGGAAAAGAGTGAGCCAATGGGGGAGTTTGTACATTAATATGTACAGGTAGAGAATCTATCACTGTAAATGCTCAGGACTTTTATGCATAAGAGATATTCTTATAATTTGGAGCACCAAGCCCGTCACCTACATTTTACAAAATACCTATTGTCTTCCCTTCTTTATGAAATTGAATAGCTACTATTACTTATGGTGTCATTTTTTTGTTTTCAACTTTTTTTTGGATAGACAAGTAGGAGATCCCATACTTTTTCATTTATGATATTGGAAATACCTTGTCTGTACTTAATTTTATAAAATAGTTTATAGAATATTACTGTAAGTTTGGCAGTATTTGCACAAACTGTTAAGGTGAAAAGTGTCCCCCATATTATATTTTTCTGTTTTACTACTTTTTCTGTAAACAATGTATTGTGCCCACATGAGGGGCAGTTGTGACGTGTTTCCCAATCTTCATTTTCCTTAAATGCTGAGTGAATCACTTAGTACTGTGCACTTCATGTTAGGGAAGATGGGAGGGAGATGTAGGTGGTTGGAGGGAGGCGCTAACTAGGCCCATGTGACCCTTAAACTGGCCCTGCCCATAGCAGCCATACCCTCTGCAGTGGCATTAGTTACACCACTGCTGATACCATTTATGAATTGATGCGAAAATGCCCATGATCAGGGACCTAAAATAGATCAATTGTTAATGAAAGTTATTTAGATAACTGTAGATTAGCTGCAGTGACTTTCTAAAAACAGAAAGACTGGAGTGCATATATTAAATTCTTCAACCATAATCACTGCCTCATGTCAAATTTGTGATAGGTTCCTAAATAGAGTTGATAGATTAGCTAGATATGTAAATGTGTAAATGTTACTATTAGTTCCTTTATATAATGCAGCATTTAGCTCTAGTGGCCCTTTAAGTCTAGTTGACGCCATGGCAACAGCATTAGAACCTCAGTCATCATCAGTGCAGGTGGTCAAGGTGATGTCAGTTGTATATATTCAAACTGGCCGTGAGCTCTGGTGGCAGACAGCTCACACATCACTGTGACTGGCGAACCTTGGATTCATTGCTATACTGAGAGATTTACTATCTGCGTATTGTATACTATATTACTGATTTTATACATATATTTGTATATATATATCTTTATCTTTTATTACATAGTATATTTGTAATAAGATTTGTTAAGTTATCTGTAGTATAGCATTTATTTATAACATATATTGTGGTTTTAGTTTACTTGTTTAGTATTTAATCTTGTATACTATAGTGTATCGTGCTGATTGTCCCTATATTTCTATATTTATTGCCCATTTTAACCCCCACCTTCTTTTTTAACTTCTTTGACGTTGTTTGCCGGGTGTGACGGAGTTGCTGAGAATGGACAGGAGGTAAGTGCAATAAGTCAGTCACTACAAATAGTAGGTTATGGGAGGAGTAGAAGAAGGGGTCACTCTGGTAAGAGGCTAAAAACATTGTGATGTTAGCTGTGGGTATAGTGTCAAATATTATGCAGACACATAATATCACTAACTGAGTGTATAGATGTGTAACATCGTTTGGTATAGACAGTTATAGATCAAATATTCTCCATAAAAATGTAAGCAAAAATAAAGCATTCATCCATGCACTCAGTGTGCCGATATGACCCTCAAAATGTGTCCATATGCAAAAACTAGCTTTCATTTTATGGGATAAAATATTTAAATAAGAGTGAAAGGAAGAAGCTTTCACATTTATAGGGGAATTACCTGACTTGCGGGTGGCTGCAGAGGTTCTTTCTACCTGCAAAACTATTGGATATTTATGGGTGCTCTAGAGGTGCCAGTAATCAGGAGTTGCTGCTATACTTTTACTGGTGCACTCTCACTCTCATTATTCATTTACAATATAAATGAGGCTGGAACAAATAGTACTAGGAAAAATTTACAATTCTGCATAGAAACATTGAACTACAGGGTGCATTTATGGATGCTAAATCACTTATATTTAATTTAAAAACTAGTTTTCATTCAATAAAAGAATGTATCATAACAGGACAACAGAAGACAACCTGAACCCTGCAAAGAGAAGGAAACTATATGTAGACCAGAGACAACCTCGCACTGCTGATCCTTCTCCTAGCCTGGGACAAGTGGAGAAAGCGGCATTTTACAAATTGCTGGGTATGACTTATTGTCTTAACATGTATTAATATTTATTAAGGACACAAACATTTTTTAGGACCACAATAGACACTTGGAAAACAATAAGTTTGGTTATGCAAAATGCATCCACACTGATGCCGTGGAACATGGTAAATCTGGCAGAAAAATGTAAGCAGTAGGACAAGCACCGATGGGGGGATATTTATGCATTAATTTGCAAAACCAAATAATTTTAAAGTGTGAAGTAGAACGTGTACAACTATCGGCTTACCACACAATATCACCTTAGGCATTGCCAGACGCTGTTTTTAAATACCAAATGTCCCTCTAATGAGAATAACCCATAATCAGTTTGAAGTACACAAGTCCCTCAATAAACCATGGTGTCCATCATCCGTATGCGCCACTGCAAGGGATTTCAATGGGAACATTCTGGGAATGCTCCTATATCTGCTATCTTGCCAGTGGTAAATTGAGATTTTAGCTTCCAAATCGCATTATATGTTTCATAATGAAATATTTTGATTGGAAATCACATTTAAGACATTGGAGTCCACAAAGTTTCTTGATTGGAAGGAGAAACTTTTCAACTATTTCTTTATATTTTAGTATAATGTTGAACACGGAGAAAGGATACAAAGGGCCACAATACATGTGGAGGGAAACAACAAAACAAAATAGCAGCAATGTCAACATAATGATAAAATATAAAAACAACAGCTATATCTTCAAATAATATCACCCTCTCCAAAAATAAATACCCAATAAAATAATTTGTTGGGTCGTTCCACTTCCCCACACATAATGAGGGAAACAATGTAACTTTATATTAGGTGCACTAAGTACTTGTAAGTAAAAATAAAATTATTTACTTCAAGTTCCAAATTTCCTGAAGCCAAATTTGGCTGAGAGGGGGTCCAAGACCTTAGGGACAATCTTTGGGTGAGGTACCTAGTGTTTATATTTATGGGCCCAGACTAAAAGTTTCCAGTGCAGGAAGTTGGTAAACATCACTACTTTCTTATGGTGTATGTATGCACTTAAAAGAGCTATTTGAGCCAATAAATACCCTTACAAGTAAGAGGCTGCTAGTTCCTTTGAGGCACCTGTCCCTGCTGTGTTCTGGGATAACAGATGAAAGAGCCTATTTTAATCCATCCTGGGCTATCCTGCATGGAGCCCAGAGTCCTGAGTCAGCATTCTCCTGCTATCTTCATTCTTGATCCACAGTAAGAGGTCAGAAAGGATTCAGTCAACACAACCAGTAGTAAAAAGGAGCGGCAGCAGCTACACAATCGCATACTTGCCAACATTTCATTTTTTTTTTCCGGGAGCTGCTAGAAGGAGGTAGGTGTGTAGGGGACGGGGCCCCGAAAATTGCGTCATTTTAGCCCCGCCCCCGTTACAGGGCCAATCGTCGCGATTCCCGGTGAATCGCGGCGTTTGAACCGTTTTCTGCCCACTTCTGGGTAGATCAGGGAGATTGCCACACTCTCTCTGGAGTCCGGGAGAGTTGGCAAGTATGCACAATCGCTAGAAGCATGAGTGGCTCAAGGTGCCTTCAAAGCAACCTGTTGGAGCCAGTATATCCTCCTACAACTGGGGATATCACGTTGGTGTCCAGTTAGCACTCAAACTTGGCGAGTTGCTGTTTTAGCCAATTCGTGCCAGTCAGAGTGATGATAACTAGCTTCTGACAACCAGCAAAACCCTATAAACCAAGGTGGCAGAGAAAACCCATTGTATCACAATGCGATTTCAACTTTATTATGACAAAATTCCTTTGGAAGGTTTTGTCTAATATACTACATTACTACACGTATAACATATTGAATACTATTTTATAAGTAACTGTATAGAAAAGCAGGTGTCCATATCAACCAATGAGATGCTGTCATTTTCTAGTAGTTTATACATGAAAGGAAATGTCTGAATGGCAGCTATGGGCAACATCAACTCTTCTTCACAGTTACCTGCAGAAAAGTTACTATAAATATCATATGACACTTGAACATTTCATGCTTATCATTGCAGAGCACCCTACCATCTACAGCTTTCTGACAATGGATTCGTGCCTGAGGATGTCAGACAAGGTATTTATTTCAATGTTACTTAAGCATTACTATTTTCTTATATTTGCATTCAATCGTGTGTAATATATAGAAAGTTAATGTATGATTGTTTTGATTTGGTTACCAAAGACTGTCTCTTCCAGCAAGAGGTTATGTTGTGTCTAAGGTTATCTGTAATGTGTTTATACACTCACCTACATTCCTGATTTAAAAATCAGGGCATTTTAAGCCATGTCCCTGATCTGCTCAGCCCACATATAGATGAACCAATATTATGCCCGCAAATCCTATAGCCATGACGCCAATTTTTGGGAACTCAGCCTTTTTACTAAAGAAAATGGGACAGAGCCAGTGGACAATAGGACTGTTGGAGGATATACATATGCATTTCTCCATTCTGACTATGTAACTGGTATTTGTATTCTAGTACTTACTGGCAATGGTGTTGGTGTACTTCCGGAGAGCCGGCCTATCTGTGAGGGAATACACCTGTGTAAATTTTTACTCCGCACTGTAAGTATTAACCCTCGTTGTCTAGTCATATACAACTGGAATACAACATAAAATATGTCCCAGAAGAACATATTAGCCAGGGTCATGGTTTATATAGTCACCAAGTAAATCATTTACTACATGTCCAGACAATAAAGTATATTGTGTTTGAACTAAACTAAAGCGCCCAAATGACACAGGAACTATGGGTATGATATCAGTTCACAGCAATGTACAGGATATGTAATACATAATGAGAAAGATTCCCCTCACTCTATTTAATTTGCTATAAAAGAAAAGTAAAACGTAGGCAGCTTTCAGCACTACAGGGTAGCACTCTGGGGTATATTTAATATTGAAAGACTTATCATGGCCATAATTCTAATCTTTTATCTCAGTTTATAGTGACAATATACATATACTTATCTCAGGGCTTCAACATTAATTTATCAGTTGAGAGATACTCAGCTGTGATAGAGAAAAAAATGCAGAGTGGTAAAAGTTACTTATCGCTCTAGATACCCCTGTTCTCCTCTGAGCATGTGCAGGGGGCCCAGCACACGCGTGTTACTAGGAACCCTGATATTACCACATACCTTCCAGGCATGCAATAAAAGATATCTATTGCCAATAAATTAACCCCCCGGCTTCAGCTCCTTCTCCTCTGTCCTTCCCAATCCCCCGTTGTATAACAACCCCCTGCTCATCTTCTATGTATACTCTCTACCATTTCCTGCTCCACTAATGCAATCATACAGTTTAATAATCACACAAACCATTGTATTCCTAACTTAATATATTTTGATTTTGATTCATATTTTTTAATAACCACTAGTGAGCTATATAGTAAGAATAATTCACTAGGCTTTCGATATATCTAGTGTTTGGTTCTGAACCTCTATATATGTTTAATTGTTGGTTTATTGTTATATTTCTGTCTGTTACCCTTGTTCTCAATGTTATTAGAATAACAATAAAACTCAAAATAAAGATATGAAAAATATACACTGTAGATATGAAATATGTTATATTATGTCTGCCCTGCCCCCATAAAATACTGTTTATTTGTGTTGGCAGAAGAACAGCGCCATTTATTTCTAAAATCTATTTACTAATGATATTTGTAAATGCATTCCTTCTATTAATGCCATCCTGAGATGTTACTAACAGAACAGTGATTGTGTTGGATACTTGGATACATGATAAATTATACTGGAGTGGTTATTGTTGGTGGAAATCTCATTAACACATTAAGCAGAGTAACAAGATTTCTTTAGAGCATTTTCACCAGAAGAGGACTCTACCTCTATGATAAATACACCTCTGTCTGTTCCACACCACAGTGTATTTATAGCCTGCACATGTTTTATACACCTGGTGGCTGTATGACAGAAATGTATCTACTCCTTATGGTCTTCTGTTTCTGTAGGGTGCTTGCAAATAAAATGGAAGAAGAAGAACCATGGTACCGCACAATCTATTCCTATGCTGCACAACTTATACCATTCCAGATGTTCCTGAAGAATACCGAAGCCATGTGGGTCAGAATGCAGCTCCAAACACTTGTGACTCTGGAGCAATGTGAAGAGGTGTGTAAAATAGTAGGAAAAGTAGAAGAAATTCATGGACCACTATGGGATTCAGCAGAAAAACATCTCTTATAATCTTTATACAGTGTAATGTATCTGAAAACAACATGTTGCTCCAATTTAACAAAATTAACTTACAAAGCAATTTGGAATAGTAATAAGTATTATGCTTTACACAGGGATGTTGTTTAAGTATATTCACACAGTGGCATTACTAGACTGTGCCCAGGGTTGTAGGCTCATTGTCCTGGGTCTACTTTCTGCCCATTTTTAATTTTCCTATCACTGCTCAATGAGCGCACAGCTGTCAGCACTGTACCGCCAACAACTGGGTACAACAGAATACATGTAATTGACTCCCATATAGGAGCAAGGATGAGGGACGTGCTTCCTAATGACACCATGTGACATTCTTCAAGGCAACCTCACATCTCATGTCAATGGAGTCGTCATACAGCATGGGAGAAGAATGTAGCACCACATGTAGACAAGTAAGGACTGCAGCTGAGAGTAGCATATTGTTCACCCACAGGTTCAGTGATGTCACTTGATGGGATTCCTTATAAACTGATGTACTGTGTGTGGGGATCGGTGCACATAATTTTCATATTGGGTTCTATTGACACAGTTATAGCATATGGGAAGCTCTGAAACAGTGGTGGATTAATTGTAATACCTACCAGGTAGAGCTTACTGTCAAGCTGACATAAAAGTGAGTTCTCTCATAAATTGTTATTGACAGTTAAATAACTACTGATAGGGCATTTCAGCTGTAAATAACTACCGATGGGCATTTCAGCTGTAAATAATAAATTATTGAGGTAAAAAAGACTATATATGAGCATAAAGTCAAGTGGGAGACTGGTCTTTCTAGGGAATTTTCTGCAATTGAAAACAGTAAACTACCCAACATTAAGGAACATTAAACAAAATGAAATTGTCCCTCTGTAGATGGGGTGTCTCTTAGTGTTTCCTAGTATTATGCTCTGAATAACTAAAGGGTAAAGCATTGGCTCAACAGGCTATTGTCATATTGTTATATACAAAAGTGGAAGCTGCTCAAATCAATTTATAGGCCATAACAGGTGCTGAAAGGGTGGGGTTATCCTGCAAGGAACATACACACAACATTTTTTCCCCCAGCACACTGCTATAGCCAGCAACAGATCTGCCATTTCTACTGTAGATAAAAATGCAAAAGTCTTTGTTGCACACATTTGCAAATGTATGTTTAAGCCATCCTGCCACGCCAAGGGGCTTTTGCATATAGGATGGTCCTACTCTAAACAATGAGAGTCCCTATATTTGGGCCATACATATGTGTTTTTAAATTGAGAGCTAACTTACCAAAGAGGTACCCCAGAAGCCTCCAAATAGCAATCCAATGTCAGCACTCCCCCTCAGCTACTGACACCAACATGCCTCTCAGACAAATACAAAAGTGGAAGCTGCTCAAATCAATTTATAGGCCATAACAGGTGCTGAAAGGGTGGGGTTATCCTGCAAGGAACATACACACAACATTTTTTCCCCCAGCACACTGCTATAGCCAGCAACAGATCTGCCATTTCTACTGTAGATAAAAATGCAAAAGTCTTTGTTGCACACATTTGCAAATGTATGTTTAAGCCATCCTGCCACGCCAAGGCGCTTTTGCATATAGGATGGTCCTACTCTAAACAATGAGAGTCCCTATATTTGGGCCATACATATGTGTTTTTAAATTGAGAGCTAACTTACCAAAGAGGTACCCTAGAAGCCTCCAAATAGCAATCCAATGTCAGCACTCCCCCTCAGCTACTGACACCAACATGCCTCTCAGACAAATACAAAAGTGGAAGCTGCTCAAATCAATTTATAGGCCATAACAGGTGCTGAAAGGGTGGGGTTATCCTGCAAGGAACATACACACAACATTTTTTCCCCCAGCACACTGCTATAGCCAGCAACAGATCTGCCATTTCTACTGTAGATAAAAATGCAAAAGTCTTTGTTGCACACATTTGCAAATGTATGTTTAAGCCATCCTGCCACGCCAAGGCGCTTTTGCATATAGGATGGTCCTACTCTAAACAATGAGAGTCCCTATATTTGGGCCATACATATGTGTTTTTAAATTGAGAGCTAACTTACCAAAGAGGTACCCCAGAAGCCTCCAAATAGCAATCCAATGTCAGCACTCCCCCTCAGCTACTGACACCAACATGCCTCTCAGACAAATACAAAAGTGGAAGCTGCTCAAATCAATTTATAGGCCATAACAGGTGCTGAAAGGGTGGGGTTATCCTGCAAGGAACATACACACAACATTTTTTCCCCCAGCACACTGCTATAGCCAGCAACAGATCTGCCATTTCTACTGTAGATAAAAATGCAAAAGTCTTTGTTGCACACATTTAATGTAATGTAATGTGTGTGGGGATCGGTGCACATAATTTTCATATTGGGTTCTATTGACACAGTTATAGCATATGGGAAGCTCTGAAACAGTGGTGGATTAATTGTAATACCTACCAGGTAGAGCTTACTGTCAAGCTGACATAAAAGTGAGTTCTCTCATAAATTGTTATTGACAGTTAAATAACTACTGAAAGGGCATTTCAGCTGTAAATAACTACCGATGGGCATTTCAGCTGTAAATAATAAATTATTGAGGTAAAAAAGACTATATATGAGCATAAAGTCAAGTGGGAGACTGGTCTTTCTAGGGAATTTTCTGCAATTGAAAACAGTAAACTACCCAATATTAAGGAACATTAAACAAAATGAAATTGTCCCTCTGTAGATGGGGTGTCTCTTAGTGTTTCCTAGTATTATGCTCTGAATAACTAAAGGGTAAAGCATTGGCTCAACAGGCTATTGTCATATTGTCACTTGGAAAAATGGCAAAAAAATTTCAGTGAAGTTAAATTTAAAGATTAACGCTTTTCTCACTGTGAATGTAAAGTTTTTTCAACATTTTACTATTGTCAAAATAAACTAAAAGCACTGTATTCCTGAACAATGGAGGTCAACAAAATGTGGTTCCCAATAGAATGTTTTGCATATTTGACAGTCCCAGAAAACAGATTTTGAAGCCCACAAGATGTGCATCTCTATTCTAGAGTATGGATGTCCAATCAGCAGACTGTGAGCCAAATGTGACACTAATAATCATCTGTGTGGCCCTCAGGCTCCATACGTTGAATCACAGTTTTTTTGTATTGTTTATTATTAGGTGATGAGAGCTGAACACCACTGGGCTTGGCAAAGGAAACGTAAAGACCATCATGGCGGAGCCATAAGGAAATATGCCAGAAAACCTTGTCACCTCTGTAACCCACCTCAGCCCTTCTATTTCCCTTTTGCCTACCCTAGAGTAACACTTTATTATATTAACGTACCAATATTTTTCTGGAATCCCAATTAAACATAACTCACATTAGTTAATCAGAAAATAATTCTTAGAAATAGAGTATAAAGCTAAACATGTAGACACAGACACAACATTATAAGGGTAAATACATCCTAGAGATACTGAGAGAACTGTGATAAAATTAAATAGTCATACACAATGCCCAGCGGTGATTGCAGGGACTTTTTATAGATTTTTCAGATGTATTTTTGGCCAAACGATTAAACTAAATGACTCTTATTTCACAAATACTCAGATATAATAAGATCATCTATGATAGGAACAATGTAAAACCAGATGTAATAAGATCATATATATTAGGCACAATGTAAAACCATTATATATGGTAGATAATATATTATAGTAAAATATGACATGCAATAATTTAGAAAAAAGATGACATAAACAGCAAGTAGCAAGTGATAGAAACACACTTATACGTAGATATAATGATAATATATGATAGGATACATCAGAAAAAGACAAATTTAAATAGATTGAACTAAATAGAATAAAATAAATTATTAAAGAAGTCAATAATCAATTTACTTGAAGATAAATATTGTATTGTATAGGACACTATTAGAATATGTGGGCTGATTAGAAAGATGTAAGAATACTGACCAGATTAAAATAAAGTAAGATATAATAATATTTTAGTAAAAACTATAATAAAATTTATATATAATAAAATTTAGTAAATATTGAATAAAAAGGAAATAAATTATTAAAAGATAAAGAATAATGTTAGGTAGGATAGGTTAGGGCCCTGCTGCAAGAGTCTACCTTGACGTGGTGGCAGGCTTAATAATCTTTTGGTCAAAAATATGCAATTGTGTGGTAATGTTGCATCTCTTCATCTCTTTTCACCTAGTCAAATAAAAGTAACATATGGATCACATTAATATACTGATTGTAGAAAACAACTAACACTAGCATAGTACATATCTTTAGAAACACTTGATCACATTCTTATGTTTTCCTTGGTGACCTGCCCACCCTTCATCAATTGAATGTTATTGCTGAAATGTATTCTCTTAAACTACGCTTGTTTAGTAAGAATACCCCTTATTCCTGTAATTGCATGTTTTCATAATGTAAATCATTTTGCTTGAAAAAAATATATAAAATAAACTCTTTCCATTTTCTCATACTTGCTTCTTTATGCCTTTCAATATTAACTTTAGAGATCTGCACAGACATCCATATTTTTGTTTTGGTTTTGGTTCTAAAGCATCTTATATGTTAGACACCCTACTATAGACAGTGTTGGAAAGTTGGCAATAATGACATTAACAGTATTCATAGATCGACAGTTCAAATGTAGACAGTATTATTAGATCGGCAATAGTATCCCTAACCCTGTAATACTGTCGACACCTGAATTGTCACCTAATATTGTCGACTTTCTGAATAGCGAACAAATGAATGCCTAGCTGTTGACTGCAAAGCAATTAACACAAGATGATAGACCAAGGCCATAAAGTAGTGCAAATGAAATTGTCCTTGGCCCTGCGCACACTCCCACCCATATGTTAAAGAGGATTTGCATAGTATAACAAACCAAGCATGTCATCGACTGGGAATGCCTGTGGCTGAAGTGCTTGATTTGCTTTGGTCCCCACAAAGGAGAACATATTGGCTGTTTGTTGCTGAACTGGAGAATAGAATTTAGCAATTTACTAATGGACATTTGCCTAACAGTGGTCTCCTTCCTCTATTTTGACAATGTCATCACCCTCATGATCATCCTCATCACTGATGTCAAGATGATCATCACAAATATTAGTTCATCCCCACTGGAATCTAACTTTACAATGGTATTCCTCATACAATTTGTAGTTCATTTTAGTGAGCAACAGTTTTCTTACACTTTTGGGAAGTTGTCTCCTCCGATGATCACTTACAATGTTCCCGGCTGTACTAAACACTCTTTTCGAGTACACACTGGAGGGTGGGGATCCATAGCTAGCTTGTAGAAGGGGCCCGAAATTTCCTTTTTTTCCTCCCGGAATTCAAAGCGACTGTCTGAGGTGCTAATTTGTACATTGTCATGAAAGTAATCCTCCACCATTCCCCTAAAGCAAGGTGTATCAGATGGAAACATGGTAGAGGTATCAATATATTTGGGCATTTTTTTAAGCCTAACAAGATGTCATTAAAACCTGGGTTGACTCATAATCAGTGACAGTAGTATTTGCAGGAGAAGCTCAAGCAGAGAACGTGTCATGTGCTACTTGAGCCGACAGCTTGCTCACATGGAGTTGTTTACATCTTTGAAGATTTGTGTCAGTTGGAAAGAAAGACATTACATATGACAACTCTAGAATCAAGTATGGTTTTCAAAATGTAGTGATCCAATTTCAAGATACAGCAAACCCTTGGGTCTTGACAAACTGAATCAAGAATGTGATCTACAAGGCGGACATACTTAGCATAATTGATAAATTTTATCTCCACCTTCAGCTGCTTTTCCAGAAGTTTACGGTTTAGGGGTATGACTTGACTCAGGCTGGCATTGTCTGAACTCACTTCATTTGTTACAGTTTTAAATGGTTTGAGTAGCTTGCATAAAACAGAAAGTAAGGTATCATGTCCCCCCTATCCCTATTTCATGAGGATAGTTCTTCGCTTCAGTGTTCCTGACTGCATTACAAGTGCAGTGTTCCAGTCTGCATTGCAAGTGCAGTGTTCCTGACTGCATTACAAGTGCAGTGTTCCTGTCAGAATTACAAAGTGCACTGTTCCTGTCTGCATTACTAGTGCACTGTTCCTGTCAACATTTCTAGACTGCTCATTCCTCTGCTATACTCTACAATGAGCAAAAAGATCATCCAGGCTGCTAAGTTCTGTTTCACTCATGCTCCAGCTAGTCCCAAGGGTCCCGAATCGCATCAAGACATTCAGACGACCGTGACAGTCTGTGAATGACCTGACATTGTGTGCTAGCACTGGTATGCTGGAAGGATGAGAAGGAGGATGATGAAGCTGGCGCTGCTGCTACTAATGGTGATACACCTACCAATTGGGTTGTCACAGTCATGTTGTCTTTGTTTGACCATTACTGCTTGCCCACATATCCGTAGTTAAGTAGATAAACAGTACATTATATTTTCTAGGTACTGAATGACATTTTCTTTAACCTCCCAGTACAGCTGATGAATTGCTGTTCAGGAGAAATGTAATTGAGATATAATTTGGTGGCTTGGACACAGGACCTCAACTAATCAGCTAAAACCTGATGCATTTATGGTGGAAATTAGACTCTCCTCAGGATTCTGTAAGTGTCCAAGTTATTCATCCTCCTCAGTGTTCTTCTCATGCACTAATGTGGCTGTTTTCGGAGGTGACAGACCTACAGTCTGAGCGAGAAAGTGGTGCCTGGGAAGTTAAAAAAGATACATGTCCGTGTTGAATACTCTCTGTTACAATGGGCATTCTAGTATGATTACCAGCAGTAGAAGGACCCCTATTAGCAGAAAGTGGGCATAGTCTGAGCATTTTATTATCTCTGCGGGTCGTTACCTGGAATGTTAACTATATTAATTCTTTTGGACACATCACCAAATTATTTTTATTATTTTTATTTTAGATTACGTTAAGGAGAATCGCCATCGTGGATTTATTCAGCTATCTACTTCTCCCGCAGGTGCGGGCTTCTTTTTCGTTAAGAAGAAAGACGGCTCGTTATGACCTTGTATAGACTATCGAGGTCTTAACGCCATAACCATCAAAAACCGTTATCCTATTCCCTTGATCACTGAACTCTTCGACCGCATCAAAGGAGCTCGGATATTTACCAAGTTAGACCTCCGCGGTGCCTACAATTTGATCTGGATCAAGGCCGGAGACGAGTGTAAGACAGCTTTTAACACCAGGGATGGACACTATGAATATCTTGTCATGCCATTTGGTTTGTGTAACGCCCCAGCTGTCTTCCAGGGATTCGTCAATAAGATCTTCCGGGACCTGCTGTATGTTTGTGTCATTGTCTATCTAGACGACATACTGATTTTCTCCCAAAATCTTTCTTCTCATCGACAACACGTCGCTGAAGTTCTCTCAAGGCTTTGTAAAAATCTTCTATTTTGTAAATTGGAGAAATGTTCCTTCGAATTATCTCAAATTCCTTTCTTGGGATATATTGTGTCTGGTGTAGGCTTGGAGATGGACCCCGAAAAAGTGAACGCAGTTCTACACTGGCCTCTGCCAAGGATGATCAAAGCTATCCTATTTTGGGCTTTGCTAATTATTATCGGCGTTTTATTCAAGGATTCTCCTCCATTGTCTCTCCTATAGTTGCTCTTACCCGCAAGGGTGTTAATACCAAGTAATGGCCTCCCGAGGCACTCCAAGCATTCCAGTTCCTCAAAAAGGCTTTCTCAACTGCTCCCATTCTTCAAATACCTGATGTAACTCTCCCTTTCTTCCTCGAAGTTGATGCCTCAAATGTTGGATTAGGGTCCAATCTGTCTCAGAAGTCGGTGCAAAAGAAATTCCATCCTTGTGCCTTTTACTCTCGAAGTCTACTGCCTGAAGTGAAAAATTTACACTATTAGGGATAAGGAGCTATTGGCTATCAAAGTAGCCTTAGAAGAATGGAGATACCTGTTGGAGGGGGCTCGTCATCCATTAACTATATTTACTGACCCCAAAAATCTTCTCTATCTTCAGTCAGCTCAATGCATGAACCCCCGACAAGCCAGATGGTCACTCTTTTTCTCTCGCTTTGACCATATCATTACCTTCAAACCAGTTTCTAAGAACAAAAAGGCGGATGCATTATCTTGGGCGGTTACTCCCTCCTCTGACCTTGAAGACTATATGGATCGTCCTATACTTGACCCTAAATACGTGAGTCTAGCTGCCTCTTCTGCCAATACTCCACCCTTTGGGAAGACCTTTGTACCTCCCCTTCTTCGAAAAAAGATCCTCTCGTGGTATCATTCCTCCCATTTTGCCAGCCATTCCGGAGTGTGGAAAACATTGGAAATCCTCTCTCGAAGCTATTGGTGGCCTACCATCAGAAGGGATGTCAAAGAATTTGTTGCTGCTTGTGATATTTGTTCCAAATTTAAGTCTTCCCATAGAGTACCGGCTGGGCTTCTTCAACCTCTACCCATACCTTCCAAACCATGGACCCATATAAGTATGGATTTCGTCACTGACCTCCCTCCCAGTAAAAAATGTAATACCATTTTGGTAATCATGGACAGGTTCTCTAAGATGGCCCATTTTGTCTCTTTGGTAGGCTTTCCTACATCTCCTACATTGGCAGAACATTTTATCAAGGAAATATTTCGAATTCATGGGTGTCCGTCTGAAATCGTGTCGGATAGGGGAGTACAATTTGTCTCCAGATTTTGGCGTGCCCTTTGCAAGACCTTGGGTATCCGGCTGTCATTATCTTCTTCATACCATCCTCAATCGAATAGACAGACCGAAAGAGTCAATCAAGATCTAAAGACTTTCGTGAAAATTTTTACTTCAGACAATCAGGACAATTTGGCAGACTTACTCCCATGGGCTGAGTTTGCCCATAATAACACGTATCATGAATCGTCTTGTCTCACCCAGAATTTCCTTCCCTCCCTCCCACCCAAGTTGCTGCTGTTAATGTGTTACACCGGAGATTTACTTCCATTTGGGCTCAGGTTAGGTCCTCCCTGAAGAAGGCATCCTCGAGAGATATACATTTTTTACTTATAAAAAGAGGCGAGCAATTCCGGCATATAAAGTTGGAGATCGTGTATGGCTTTCCACCAGGAATATCCGCTTGAGGGTTCCTTCCATGAAATTTGCACCACGTTTTATCGGGCCATATAAGATCACTCATGTGTTTCAAACTATTATTGCCCAAGAAACTTCGCATCTCAAACTCTTTCCACGCTTCATTACTCTCATCATCAACCGATTTTCAGTTCCGTCATCGACACCTCATCCAGTCCAACTTCAACAGGAGGAGGAGTTCGAGATCACTCATATCCTTGATTCAAAAATTTCCAGAGGGGTTCCTCGCTTTTGGTCCATTGGAAAGGTTTTGGTCCGGATTAGCGCTCTTGGATCCGTGCTGCTGATCTCAATGCTCCGGCACTCCTAAAGAGGTTCTATACCAAATATCCGGGCAAACCCAGTTCTAAGTGTTCTGGTCCCACCTTTAAAAGGGGGGTACTGTTACTCTACAGACTGCTGGTTCCTCTGATTCAAGATCTAGGTCTCTCTTTGCTCTGCCGGCACCTGTCTTGCGCCGCGGCTGTCCGCCATGTTGACCAGGGGTCTGCGCATGTGCAGATCTATAGGACTGATAAAACCTTGTTCCTCTCCTCATTGGATGATTAATTACTTCTCACTATTTAAGACACCTGCTGCCCTACTACCTTTGCCTGTTCTTGGTCCTCATTTCTCTGAGGTAACCAAGGAGTTCATTGCTCCTGTTCGGGGTTCCTGCCTGCCGTGGAAGCTCTCCTGCACTTCAGTGGTAATAGCTGTCAGCCGCAGATCGTTCCACGCTACCTTGTATCTTACCTGCAATCTGGACAAGTCTCTACTCCACGCCAGTGGTAATACCTGTTAGCTGCAGATCATTCCACGCTACCTTGTATCTTACCTGCAATCTGGACAAGTCTCTATTCCACGCCAGTGGTAATACCTGTCAGCCGCAGATCGTTCCACGCTACCTTGTATCTTACCTGCAATCTGGACAAGTCTCTACTCCACGCCAGTGGTAATACCTGTCAGCCGCAGATCGTTCCATGCTACATTGTATCTTACCTGCAATCTTCCTCCATGTTAGTGACATATCTGTCGGCTACAGTTCATCCGCATACTAGTTACTCCTGAACTACCTATTCCCTGCTACTACTGGTCATTACTCTCGCTGTGTCAGTACAGCACCTACTACCCAGAGACTATCTACTCTCCTGGCGTTCCTCCTGCTACCCAGCTCAAGGAGGTTCTTGCTCCCATCGTGTATAGCTGTATCCGTCAATTTACCATATTCCCCAGAGGGCCGTGACCTGCACAATGGAAGCCGCTAAAACCCATACTTCCTTGCGGGAGTTTTTGGAGAAGACCAGCCGCTGTGTTAGACTCCGTGCATCTGGTGAGTAAAGCTCTATTCTGGTAAATTATGGGTCGAGACTTCTAGTGACGTGACAGTTACTAGACACATTTTCAACAAATACACAGGCAATACTGTGAGCACTACTGTTAGGTGCACACAGTTCTGCCTTCACAAGCAGTACAATGTGAAGCAGGACATACCTCTCAACTGTCCTTGCAGTCAGACCAAATCCTGACTAGGCGGGACAGTCACCCACCAAATTCAGGACAGTTGGCAGACTGTCCTGCTCTCTCCTACCTGACTTGTGGCTGCTAGTGTCTTTAGATCAGTTGCTGCTTGTCTGGATCCTGGGATATTGGGGGCCCTATTTGGAAAAAACAATGGGTACATGAAATTAAAAAAACTACAACCAGCACCGCTAGTAAATCAATATAGCACCCACGTTTTAAAATTAGGCCTCACTACAGCCCCAACATCAAAATAATAGTATTCCCATTTAATAAATATACCTATTTTCCTCCCTACATACAGCCCCAGCAATAAATTAATAGTATTTACATTTCATAAATATACCTATTTCCTGCAACCATCACTGCCATTAAATTCATAGTCACATTTAATAAAGAGACCTCATTCTCCCCAAACCACCCCATCTTAAATTAATAGTCCCCACTATTACATTGCCCCACCATTACCCCGCAAACAAAATAGCACCCATTAATTAGCCACCATCTACCTCACACACTACATTGCCACATTACTGTGCCCCTTCATCATCACCACGCTGTGCCCCCTTATGATCACACTGCGCCCTCCATGCTACTTTTACCCACTTCATCACATTCTGCCTCTCTTCGTTTCTCCACTCTTTTACTTACCTCTGTATTTCTTTTCTTCTCTTTTCTTTCTTCTCTCTTCTTTCTTCTGGGCGCCGCCCCTCACTGATTGTCGGGCGTGATGCTGCCTGACATTCAGTGCAAACAGAGGGGGTGGGGGAGAGGGACGCTGGCGCCCCGATCATGGGAGTATATCTGTATACTCACATGCCCCCCGCTTCGCAGATGGAATAAAAAATAATTGAGTGAGGGCGGTCATGTGAGTATACAAATTCTCACATGATCGTGGCGCAGGGTACCGGACCGGCCCACACAGCCATCGGCCCTTCTGGCAAATGCCAGAAGTGCCAGATGGCCAGTCCGGCCCTAGTGAGAAGGGGCAAATTCTTTTATATTTTGTATGAAGCTCCTGTTATACTGCATAACAATGGTTAGACCTTTTTAATAGGTTATTTGCTAATAGCAGCAATATCTGGGAAGGAGTATGTGCTTATAATACATAGAGAGCAATCAGTTTCTTAATGTAGAGTTATGTGAATATAGACACCCTATTTAATTAAATAATTCATGAGGACTGCACATGCATTTCTGATAAGTTGTGTATAAAATGAAAGCTTTAGTAATTTTCTGTTTAGGTTTAAATTGAGTATTTTTCTTATTTTCTCTTAACTTTTATTTCCCATAGTGCTTAAGATCCTTCTCCACCTCCTCCTTAGGCCAGCCGCTACACAAGCTTCCCAAAGGGCGCCACACACATGCACAGCACTGACTACTAGTAATGTGGGGGCCACGGTTTAGTGCATACATGAAGCATTGCATCGCAATGCATCAAACATGTAATGCCCAATACCCTCCCCAGGACTAGTACAAGAAATGTGGTGTTGGTACGGAACATTAAACACCCCTATTGGTGTTTTGCCAATGGGACTGTGGACAGCGAACAAGGAACGTGTATTATTGTGTATAAGACATGTATTAGTCTGTGTGTTTGTGTGTATGAGACATGTATTAAGTGTTTGTTTGTGTGTATGAAACATGTATTAGTGTGTGTTTGTGTGTAGGAGACATGTATTAGTTTGTGTCACGTTTTGCATAATAGGCACAATAGAGGTGAAAGTTTGGTTATTTCTGTCTGTAAGTTCATTTTCGGGGATTACCTTTATAACTATTTGGGGTCGCCCCCCCCCCCCCCTCTGGACTGTACATTGTGGTACTCCCCCTTTTACTTATATGTTCTCCCTCTCCCTGCTGCTAGTCTTCTCATCTGCTAAAACCCCTGTCCCCCCTCCCTGCTACCTTTCACCCCATGCTGCCACTGGCCCCACCAATACATTGCTCCTCCTTCTGCCATACATCACTGCTGCTGTACCTCACCTGCCACCATTCTCCCCTACCAGACGCTACGCTGCTCTCCCTGCACAACTGTCATAGCTGCACTGGAGACATCAGAAGAGAGAAAACAGAAGAGAGAGCAAAAGTAAGAAAGTGGGGGTTCACCCCCATTTCACTATTACCAGCACTAGGCATTGCCTGTCTAGGCTAGTTGCACTATAGCATGGAATCCTGCTGCATGGGTTCCCCCTGTGATAATAAGATTTCTGACAGAAATCTTAAAATCCATCTTTATTGTGATTTACGTTTGGAACATGTGGAGGACATAAATCAAGCTTGAAAGAGGACATATACATCTTATTAGTCCTTTGTCTTTTTAGAACTGTGAGTGCCAGCTCTGTTACCATCAGTTATTGTTTTACGTTATTTATTGCACACTGTTTGTGGATTGTGTGTGGGCATACAGAGGGCTGCTTATGGTTAGCCTGCGCAGATATACTAATCACTATTTTGTATTACTATTCCCCCTGTGATAATGGCAACCAACCCCAGAGTAGTCAGCACTGGGAAACATTCCCTAGGGAGATGTGACCCTCCAATGTACTTTAGTCCAGCGAAGTAGTCACCTGTGAAGAGAGTGCAGACACTGCTAGCTTGAGTCAAATGATTGCTTTAATTATACTTTTTGAGAATCAGCTAGACAAATTGAAGGATGAAATGAAAGCAAATACGCTAGCTATATTGTAATTGTAGATCTAGGGCCCGATTCATCAAAATTCGCAAACGCATACGCATCTGCCTTGCATACTTTGAGTGACGTAAACCGAAATAAGCACCTCAAACAGCAAAAACACACCCCCATGTGGTCTAAGTGACGGAAATAAGCAGCGCAAACGTTAGAAAACACACCCACCTGCGGATCTTTAAACATGCTACACGCATAAGCGACGGCTCTCAACTGATTGACGACAAGCCAAGCAATGCAAACCTCACGCCCACTGTGGGAGGGACCCAACAGTTTGTTTACACACAACACAACATAAATGCCTGGGGCTTATTTTTACGACATAGCTCTCTACTCATTAATCACTGACAAATAACAATGATGTGCAACACTCTGGACGGTTGTTTTTCCTTTGCTACCAATTAACCTAATACACACTTGTCAAAAACACATTGCTCACGATCTGTGTTTAGGATTTGTTCGATTTCAAGTCGCCGTATAGTATGCAAAATGCATGCACATGGCTACATTAAAAACACATGAATAACGAATGTATTAAAATGTATGTGGTGTGAATACATCTTTGCCTTTTCAGCAAAATGAATGCATAGCATACTCTTCCATAAAGGATACACACAAGAGTGTATATACAACCTCCACACAGAGGAAGGGTTTCTGTCTGGATTACAACTCAGGAATGACTGTATGCAAATGGGGACAGCTACCCGCTACCCCCAACCTGAGACATGAAAATACACAGACAACACCAACAATACAGCATGCGTGCTACACAGACACCTCACACTTAATACTACTCTACATTATTCACACAAATTACTTACAAAATACCAATATCACAGGTAGCTCACTGGTTAGCACTTTGGACTCACAACACAGCAGACATGAGTTCAAATACTGAGCATACCCATAACTAATGTGTGGACTGGAATCATTATCCTAACAAGAAATAAGAAATGGGACACAATGTTTTTTATTTTTTTTTTGCATTTGTTATACACGCTCAACCATATTGTAAAATATGCCCTCTGATTTATACTGTATTGAAAGTAAATATTTATTTGGAGGGAAAATCCAAGAAGCCTCACGGCCTATACTTCACATGCACAGTATTAGGTGCATGCTTACATTGAGTATTCTAAATGGACTAAGGGGGGGGGGGGTGTTGTAGGTGACAGCTTCCTTGGAGGTAAATGCAACATTGTCAGCAAATAGACTTTCATCTGGATCCATGGCGTACACGTTATGTCATGTACTCAGCTTTATCCAAACAGGCCGCTCTCCACACTCCAGTACCATGGTCCTTTGCCTTGCTTGCACTTCTGCCTTACACCATTGACGCCACTTCTGGGTACACTTTAGAGGTTCTCTTCAATGTGTCACTGGCTTTGCTCTGATACTTAAACGTTACCTTGGAGTATCACTACAATGACATATGTATTTGGGGGAATTGGTAACTAGCTAGAGCGTTTGACATTTTTGGATTTTATCTTGCACACAGGGCCTACAGATGCAATACCTCTTATAGGGGTGGCTTGTTCGTGGAGGGCACATGTTACTTTTGGATTACATGCAAACAGCTAAAGAAATCCTTTTGTGTTTTACAAATGATGTTATAAGCAAAACATCTTTCTTCATTACTCTTTTCGGACTATTATATATACCCACATGTTGTGTAATGAGATGAATAAAGACACACACACCAAGGTTTGTTTTTTTTATAAAGTTATATATTTTTAAAACACAACAATCTTTTCAAACTATTTACATATACATCAGAGAACAAATAAATAAAATATCATAGAAATGAGGCCCAGTAGGCCAATTTAAAACGCAGGTTGCCTACAATGTTCCCAATATGTACGTGGAGGCCTTCCAGGTCCTCCACAATTTGACCCATGTGGGCCATCAGTTCTGCTGCGGTGGGTGGTGGTGGAGGCCAATTGCCAGCTTCCTCAGTGGGTGCTGAAAGAAATCAGAAATTAAACATTACATACATGGATACATATTTCATCAAACAGACAGGATTTACTAGAGATGTTTACTGTTACATTACTTTCAAAACTTAGGCCTCTGGCCACAAAACCATTTGCACGCACATTAGACATCGAGAAGGCATTCGAATCAATGTACTAAATTCTGGTGAGCCACGGGGAGAGGGCCATGTACAGGGTTGTCTTATCCAGCATTATTGGCCCCAGGTCTATGCACTACATGGGCCACTACCTATACAATCACTCACAGGAATTCAAACGATTTTGGTGTATATTAGATTTTATAAACAAGTCATTAATATACTGACGAGTTGACCAGGCTAGCGGCCACATTGTTTTGCCCAATGCCCTGCGTGCCCATGTGTTAAGATGGCTATGGCTGTGGTTTGAGTGTTTAATGCGCCTAAAATGTATAGGCAGATATTATAAGTGTTCGACCTGTGGCATTTAAGGCACCATTTAATCAACATATGTCACAGCAGGGATTATGTACAAGTATAATGCACATGTCAATCTTATATAACTATGTCCATCACTTATCGCAAATACTTACAATCTTCCAACTCCACTGCCTCTTGGCTGCCCGATGTGGAGTCCGCAAAATCCTGGGGCTCCCGGTCAGCCTGCTCCTCGTCCTCCTCCACCGCTGCTGCCACTGGCACCGCCTCCTCCTCCTCCTGCTCCTCCACTGCCACTGCCACTGGCACCGCATCCTCCTCCGATGACAGTGGCACTGCCACCGCCACTGGCTGCTACTCCTCCTCCTCCTCCTGCTCCTCCACTGCCATTGCCACTGGCACCGCCTCCTCTTCCTCCTCCGACACTGCCACTGGCACCGCCTCCTCCTCCTCCTCCGATGACAGTGGCACTGCCACCGCCACTGGCTGCTGCTCCTCCTCCTCCTCAGCTGCCTGCGCCTCGACGAATGCCCGGCGGCGTTGGCGGCGTTCCCAGCGTGCTCGGTCTGTTTGAAAAAAGGAAATATAAACAAAAGGACATGTTAACACAATCACCATTTCAAAAAAACTATTGTATTTTGACAATCAGGTGATCATACATATTTAATCAACTTTACATTGTCAGCAGGCATAAATATTTGCTACTAACAATGCAAGGAGGTAAACATGATGAACACAAAGCATTTCACATGACTTGTCAGCCCAGCACAGTGGTCTAGTGGTTAGCACGTCTGCCTCACAGCACTGGGGTCAGGAGTTCAACTCCCTGATGATAGTTACATATGTGTGGAGTTTGGAGGCTTGCTCCATATTTGCATGTGTTGTCTACCACACTCCCCAAACATACTACTGGCCGCCTAATTAGGTTTTGTTCACATTTGGCCGTAGTATGTTTTTTTCATGTAGGTGCTTTTAAGTCATCAAACTCCCTTGGCCCTGGTCAATTAGTTCTCTACAGGACCACCGAATTAGTGGATGGAGGTCAAAAAGCTTTGAATGTTAAGTATACTTTGGAAATCACCCTTTGTTGGGAGTACCTTACAGTCTAAAAGAGTCTAAATAGGCAGTTAAGTAATAATTGATTAGCTATATCTAGCACACTATCTAATCTGTTTGCATCTTATGGGAGCTTGCAAAAATCAGTCTAAACACTAAGGTGTTTTGTATTTGAAACGTGCCTTTTAAATCTTGGCCCAATAATGACAACACATCTTCCACTCCAAAATGTTTTTAAGGTTAGACTAGCAAGTTACAGCACTCGGGTCAAGACTTAGAATGCCTGATTTCCTAAACCACACTTAATGGTGAGAATTGTCACACAAAAACATTTAGGTCAGTAAATGGTTAGCAGACACATTTAGGACACAGGAGCCAAAGCTTTTTGGGTGCACTGGAAGGGGCATGACCTTTATAGTGTGCTTGCACATTGTTATGTAGGCCATGTCAGGTGTTTAGGGTGAACATATTTACAAACATAGGGCCTGATTCATTAAGGATCCTTAACTTGAGAAACTTCTTATTTCAGTCTCCTGGACAAAACCATGTTACAATGCAAGGGGTGCAAATTAGTAATCTGTTTTGACCATAAATTAAATACTGACTGCTTTTTCATGTAGCACACAAATATCAACTTTAAACTTCCGTGTACAAATAATCTATCAAGTATCTGTGTGCTAAATGAAAAAACAGTCAGTATTTAACTTATGTGCAAAACTGAACACTAATTTGCACCCCTTGCATTGTAACATGGTTTTGTCCAGGAGACTGAAATAAGAAGTTTCTCAAGTTAAGGATCCTTCATGAATCAGGGCCATAGAGCAAATATATATATATGTTGACTTTTTTTTGGCGATTAGTAGAGAACTCACTTATTCTGATCTCCCTACGGAGCTCCTCCAGAAGCTGGGGCTGGCGGCGCCGGAGATCGCTCCACCGCCGTTGGAGCTGAACGGTGCTCCGCCGAATGTTGTATCGGAGGCGGAGGCGTCTGCGGACCCTTTGATAGGCCCGCACCTTCACCTCGTTGGACACATACCGTCCAGAGGGTACATTGTCCATACCCTCTGCAAGGACTCTCAGCTCACGCCTGCTGAAAATTGCAGCCCTCATTTTGGTATAATGTCTATAACACAAAATGGGGGCCTCTGCGTTCCGATTGGTTCGCTGAGCACGCGGAGCTTTCACACACCTGTGTTGTGACTCTGATTGTCTCTCCCACCAAGAACATGGCGGGCGCCTGCACTGAGACGAGTACAGTGTGCTCCGCAATTAGGAAGAAGAGTGTACACCTGGTTTATTAATTCAACACTCCATTTAAACCCACCTGTGCTTTGGTCTAGTGCCTGTTCATTCGCTTTTTAGCCTGGATAGAGCACAGTCAAGATTTCATTACATTACATTTGGATGATTGTTCTAAAAAGCCAACAACAAACAGTAAGTACCAAACTAAATCAGAGATTGAAAGATTTTTTTTTTTTTTGTGTTCTCCTAAAGTTTTCTGCCTACAGTATGCTAAGTTCTTTTGAACCTTATCCATATTCAAATTAGGAGGTTAGCTTTGTTTACCACATTACCTTTTCTTGCTTATAAAAATTAATTTGTTTTTTTTTTCGCAGCCCATACCACGCATTACCCAGTTGACTATCAAAATAATTTTGGTCTTTTGTGCCAAACTTTGGAGAAAAGTAAGTATAAGAATTTATCTGAAATTTCTGGATAGTTCCAAAATATTTTTATCTCCTAATGTAGTAAACTGTTTGCTCTGCAATATGTGTGGCCGGAATGTAAAAAAAACTGCTAAGCAAAGGGCCCCTGGCCTCACATTTAACATGTAAAGTTTTCAATAGTAGCCTACAGTATGCTAAGTTCTTTTGAAACTTATCCTTGTTCAACGGCATAATAACTAGCTCATTGCATTGATGGACACATGGGTCCAAATGTTGGCTGATTTGTAACCAAATATTAATAATAATTACACAATATAGGGTTTGCAACTGAGTGATATCCTTCATTTTGGTGTGTTGCTAACCTGTAAACCAATGTTATGGTTTGAAAAGTGAAGAGTAGTAGTAGTAGTAGGAGAATGTTGCTATAGTATTTGACTAATATGTCAGTCAAAATGCAGTGGTCAAACTAAATGGCCGTTAAATAGACAAACCACAATGTTTATTATAATAAGGGGCATGTGTTTTAGACCTAGTTAGAAGTTTGTGAAATTGTACCTTATGTAGGGGGGGAATGTGCTTAGATTCTGTATCACCACCTGACTGTGTGCATTGCCTATAAAGACACAACTTATCTTTGAAATAGGAATATGTCTGATGCTGGCCCAAGTAATGTGGAGGCACCAGGGCTGCCAACTAGGCGTAAAAACAACTTCATAGAGGAGGAGCTGGAGGTGCTGGTAGAAGAGGTTCTGGCGAGGTTCCACAGTGGGAACCGCCAAATAACCGGACGCGAGCGCCAAACCCATTGGCAGGAAATCACAAGGCTCATAAATGAAATATCTCTGTATGAGCGTACAAAGGTTGAAGTACAGAAAAGGTACGAATTAAATTTAAAAATAATAGCCCTATTTAACTTTACTGAATGTGTGTATTTGTCAAATAATATATATAGATATCGCTAGAGATAAATATGGATATTGTGACATAGTAGCATTAGTCACCTGTGAGGTGAAACCACCTTGTGACTCCAATGCATTTGTTGATCAGGCCCTTTGTTTTCAGAAACTAACACCATGGCCCTTGGTCACATTGACATAATATGTTTACCACATTATACGCGCTTCAAAAGAGCAAAATCTGTATTACTGTATGTGAAGGTTAAATTGTTGTGATTAGCAAACGTGCAATGTATTTGATTGAAAAATGTGTCATTTTGAGTTGAAGGTACTATGTGAGGCAATAATGTTTGTCTATTCCACAGATGGGCAGACTATAAAGGACGCCTGAAAGCGAAGCTTGTTGAGCTTCACAGGCATGCTCAAGGCACTGGTGGGGGGCCTCGACTACGTACTACTTTAACACCCCTCGAGGAGCGGGCGAGGGCTGCAATAGCCCTGGTGGAGATAGTTGGGGTGGGCGACATAGACACTGGCTCTAGCCCACCCCGAACAGGAGAGGCCGCTCCACTAGGTACATGATGAGTTTGCTTTCTTAATGTCTGTAAAGCTTTGTATCTGTCTGAGTAAAAGTGTCAACTCTCAGGATGTGTGTGTGAAGGTAAACTTCAATTGCACAATGTGTTTGCCTATCACATAGTAGGAAATGACATTTACACACTGAAGACAAATGGTCTCAATATGTAGGGCTCATCCTAAAATGTCAGACCATAAGTGGCAATGTTTGTATTTGGGGAGCGGAAAGGGCTGCTAGCACATTCAAGGGAAGCTGACACTTTACCAATGCTACATCACGCGTTGTAAGATGTTTTTGCCAATATAATATCGCACCTTACTCATTGATTCTAATTAGGGATGTGCACCGGCGACTTTTGAGGTCTCGTGTTTTGTGTTTTGGATCCGGATTTTCGTTATTTTTGAGGTTCGGATTTGTCTCGCAAAACACTTGACGAAAGGTCTCGGTTCGGATTTAAGGTATTGGATTCGGATTTTTTTTGAAAAAAACATAAAAAGTTTAAAAATCAAGTTTTTGGGCTTATTTTCACTCCTAGGCTATTATTAACCTCAATAACATTCAATAACAAGCATTTCCACTAATTTACAGTGTATTCTGAACACCTCACAATATAGTTATTAGTCCAAAACGTTGCAAAAAGGTATCTTTCTGGACTGCGTAGAGGAGTGGGTCACCACAATATCTTAAAAACCCTGAACTTTTATGATTCGCACCAATAATTGTACCTGGACTGCGTAGAGGAGTGGGTCACCACAATATATTAAAAACCCTGAACTTTTATGAATCGCACCAATAAATGTACCTGGACTGCGTAGAGGAGTGGGTCACCACAATATATTAAAAACCCTGAACTTTTATGAATCGCACCAATAAATGTACCTGGACTGCGTAGAGGAGTGGGTCACCACAATATATTAAAAACCCTGAACTTTTATGAATCGCACCAATAAATGTACCTGGACTGCGTAGAGGAGTGGGTCACCACAATATATTAAAAACCCTGAACTTTTATGATTCGCACCAATAATTGTACCTGGACTGCGTAGAGGAGTGGGTCACCACAATATATTAAAAACCCTGAACTTTTATGAATCGCACCAATAAATGTACCTGGACTGCGTAGAGGAGTGGGTCACCACAATATATTAAAAACCCTGAACTTTTATGAATCGCACCAATAATTGTACCTGGACTGCGTAGAGGAGTGGGTCACCACAATATCTTAAAAACCCTGAACTTTTATGAATCGCACCAATAAATGTACCTGGACTGCGTAGAGGAGTGGGTCACCACAATATCTTAAAAACCCTGAACTTTTATGAATCGCACCAATAAATGTACCTGGACTGCGTAGAGGAGTGGGTCACCACAATATATATAATAAGAAAACCATCAACTTGTTTGATTCGCACCAATAAATGTACCTGGACTGCGTAGAGGAGTGGGTCACCACAATATATTAAAAACCCTGAACTTTTATGAATCGCACCAATAAATGTACCTGGACTGCGTAGAGGAGTGGGTCACCACAATATATTAAAAACCCTGAACTTTTATGATTCGCACCAATAATTGTACCTGGACTGCGTAGAGGAGTGGGTCACCACAATATATTAAAAACCCTGAACTTTTATGAATCGCACCAATAAATGTACCTGGACTGCGTAGAGGAGTGGGCACTGGGCACCACAATAAAATATATAAAAAACCTTCAACAGGTCTGCATTACACTACACATACGGCTGCTCCTCCATCCTCTCCATCATATACATGTTGCAGTTTCAGCGTGTGACAACCTCTTGTTTTTGATAATGTCAGTGCATTTTGAATATTTTTCAATTTGCCCCACACCACTGAATGTACTTTATCTATGATACGCATCTATCTATCTTGACTGCGTAGTGTGGTGGCCCCGGTACACAATTTGGTACCGAGGCCACAATATAATTAAAAAACCCTCCACGTGTCAGAATTCCACCAAACAAGTATCTGGACTGCGTAGTGGGGTGGCCCCGGTACCCAATTTGATACCGGGGCCACATTACCTCCTCCAATTTCCAAGTGTAGTGTTTATAACATCTTAACACTACACTAATTCTAGCACGTCAAAACCTCTTGTTTTAAATAATGACAGGGCATTTAACTTTTGATTTAATTTATTGAATTTGTTGGCATTTTCTTTTACTTTTTGAACATGGCAAACGACTGTTGAATGGTCACATAATGCCAAAAAAAAAGTTGCAAGATGGAATTGTCCTTGGGCCCTCCCACCCACCCTTATGTTGTTGAAATAGGACATGCACACTTTAACAAACCAATCATTTCAGCGACAGGGCCTACCAAACAACTGTGGCTGAAATGATTGGTTTGTTTGGGCCCCCACACCAATAAAACAATTCATCTCTCCCTGTACAAACTAAACAGGCTCTACTGAGGAAAGATGTCGTCCTTATCCTCAACCTCTGATTCCTCTCCCCCTACAGTGTGTACTTCCTCCTCCTCACACATTATCAATTCGTCCCCGCTGGACTCCACAACCACAGTCCCTCTGTACTGTCTGGAGGGCAGTGCTGTACTTCATTGAGGAATTGATTATTCATTTTTATAAACATCATTTTTTCAACGTTGTGAGGAAGCAACCTCCTTCGCCGCTCACTGACCAGGTTCCCCGCTGCACTAAAAACTCTTTCCGAGTACACACTGGAGGGGGGACAACTCAGTTAAAAAATAGAGCCAGTTTGTACAGGGGCTTCCAAACTGCCTTTTGGAGTTCTACCACGTCACTACCTCTAGTTAATTTAGATTGCAAGGCTTGTAAATATAAATACTTTGAAGATAAAAAAAAGCAGGCTGCACAGACTGTGGAGCTAGAAAGTGAAATTAAATGGACCACGTTACTTTGGTGGCTATCTATGCCCCCCCCCCCCGCCCTACACTTGTAGTTGAATATAAATAAAGCAGCCTGCATAGACTGTAGAACTAGCAATTCAAATATACAAAGAAATGGACAAAGGCAGTTTGGTATCTGTCTGCATCAGATCCCCTCTCCACTAGGAGTAAAACAGAAAACTTTTCAGCCGTTATATAATCTAGAATATAAATAGAAATTGAGAAATGCAATTTGGTATCTGTCTGCATCATAATCATCAACATCCTCCTCAGCGCCAGCTACATCAATATCCTCCTCCCAGTGCACAACATTCACACCTTCATTAGCCAAATCTGTAACTGGACTGTGGGTGATCCTTCCAGCATATGCAGAGGGCGTGCTGCAAATGCTGGATGGAGTCACCTCTTCCCGTACAGTGATGGGAAGGTCAGGGTTCACAACCAACAACACCCTTGGACTCGCCTTGGGAATTTGTGATGTCATCTGTTTAGAAGGCAGAGTTCTTTGCTGTTTTGTTGTTGCTGACAGCATAACTCTCTTAAATTTTTTGTAGGGGGGGGGAGGAGGGCTTTGATCCTTGGGTGAAGTTGGACCACTAGTCATGAACACGGGACAGGGCCTAAGCCGTTCCTTGCCACTACTTGTCGTAATTGGCATATTGCCAACTTTACGTTTCTCCTCAGATGATTTTAAGTTTCTTTTTTTGCTGTTTTTTGAGAACTTGGGCTTTTTGGATTTTACATGCCCTGTACTAGGAGATTGGGCATCGTGCTTGCCAGATGACGTTGATGGCATTTCATCGTCTATGTCATGACTAGTGGCAGCAGCTTCAGCATTAGGGGGAAGTGGGTCTTGATCTTTCCCTACTTTATCCTCCAAATTTTTGCTCTCCATTATATGTAGCACAAGATACTGCAGAATGTGTGAACTTGGTAATATTGCAGTACCAATGGACTTATAATGCTGGATTGGTTTTGCAAATTTGGTTATAATTATTATATATTTTTTTTTTTTTTTAATTTTTTATTATTTTTTACTTTTTTTTTATTTTTTAAAAACTTGGGAATAATGGGGAAATAACTATGCCCTTAGAAGCACAGAGCACAGGACACAGCACCACTGGACTGAACAGGACACGGCACAGGACCCAGCAGCACTACGGAACTCAGCAGGACAGAGCACAGGACACAGCACCACTGGACTGATACTGCAGAATGTGTAAACTTTGTAATATTGCAGTACCACTGGACTTTTACTGCTGAATGTGTGAACTTGGTAATATTGCAGTACCAATGGGCTTATACTGCAGGATTGGTTGTGAAAATTTTGTGGTAATTAAAAAATATTAAAGTAGTTTTTGGTATTTTTTAAAAAAACTTTTTTTTATTTTTTTAAACACAGGGGAATATTGGGGAAATAACTATGCCCTTAGAAGCACAGAGCACAGGACACAGCACCACTGGACTGAACAGGACACAGCACAGAACCCAGCAGCACCACTGACCTCAGAAGGACAGAGCACAGCACACAGCACCACTGGACTGATACTGCAGAACACAGCACAGCACAGCACAGCACAGCACAGCACAGCACAGCACAGCACAGCACTAAACAGCACAGAACTAAACAGCACAGAACTAAACAGCACAGAACTAAACAGCACAGAGGACCACCTAACACACCCTCCCTCTACCCTGATCAATGCCCGAGTGAAGATGGCGGCGACTAGCGGGGAATTTATAGGATCCGAGTATCGCGAGATCCGACAACGGGATTATGAGTCAGAGCCTCAGTTTCACTTTTGAATTTGGCGCCAATACCCGGATCTGTCTCGGATCCGACTCGGATCCGCAACGTTCGGGTGGGCTCGGATTTCAGAAATCCGAGCGCGCTCATCCCTAATTCTAATTACTTTATTTTACTTATTATCTCTCTACAGCATGTGAGCAGCAGGCGCCTGCTTCACCGGTGGATGAAGAAGTTGCCCGTGATGTGGAGGAGCCTCAGCTGCCTCCAGCTGAATATGTAAGGCAGCGGACACTCGCACGCGCAGCCGAAAATCTTAAAGACGTCACTCTTGCACAGAATGTTCACCTGTCACACATATCAAGCACTGTCCAACACACGGATCAGCAAATCGACCGTCTCACTAACACACTCTCCGATTTCCTGAGCACACACACCTCTTTACTGACGACACTCGCCACCAAAATTGATAATTTAAATACTTCAGTGACAAATATTGCAACACTCCTGGGTGATATCTTGCATGTCCACTCCCAACGCACCTCCGGCACAATCCCTTCACCCAGCTCAGATTATTTGTTCGGCAGCCCCCATACCCAGTTGTCTGTCGCCTCCGCCCTCCCTGATGTGTCTGTCGCCTCCGACCCTCCCTGATGTGTCTGTCGCCTCCGACCCTCCCTGATGTGTCTGTCGCCTCCGCCCTCCCTGATGTGTCTGTCGCCTCCGCCCTCCCTGATGTGTCTGTCGCCTCCGCCCTCCCTGATGTGTCTGTCGCTTCCGCCCTCCCTGACCCCGAACTATGTCGTCTTATGTGTTTTGCCTTTGCTCGTGGCTATGGCCAATCCCCTGTTGTGCCCACTTCCCCCTCGCCTGTCGTGGCCCCATCCCCATCCCCTGACCCTGCACCTTCACCTCGTCGGACACAACCCGCTTGCCTTGCCCCATTGCCTGGTTCCTCTGACTCCTCTACATCACGGGTGACAAGAAGTCGGAGTAGGGGAGCCTCCCGTCCAACCGGCTTTAAAAAAACACGGAAAAAGTAATTTGTATTGTTTTAACCTAACAAATATAGTTTAATATATGACGAAAATATGTATATTTTTTTTTTTTATAATAAAAAAATTCCTACTACTGAAATGTCTATTTCTTTTGTACGGCAGATTCCATAATGTTTTTTTTAATAACAATGCTTGTTATCAAATCTAACCATAGTATAATCTCCAAACAAACTGGCTGATTCATTTACGTATTCAAACAAATATGTATCTAATATCAGTGTGCTGACCAAAACCATGCCATGGCCCTGATTGAGTAATGAACCTAGATGTCAAGGATACATATTTCTGAATGCTGCTCAAAAGCCTTTTAAAATGCAAGTGGTGCAAATTAGCAATAGGTTTAGAGCACGAAAATAAAAAAATGTCTGTATCCTAATGTACCGCACAAATACTTGATAGCTTATTTGTACACTGAAATGTTCATGTCAGGTAGGACCTCTCCTACCCCAAAATTACATCTCCAATGACATTTTTGGTTTACATCCCCCTCCAAACTCACATGCTTTGCCCTTGCTTAGTTACTTTGCCTTACCTTTCCAGAATGATTCTGGCCCATGGTTTGCTGAAGAAGACTTAAACAAGAAGTGTATCAAGGTAAGCTTCTTAATGCTTTTGCCACAGTGTTTCTTTATTTGCCTGACTAAATAATTGCAAACACAACATGCAACTACAGTGCCCCTTTAGAGGTAGGGCAAATCATTCTGTCAAGAAAGTATTGCATTTGCAAACTGTAACCTGACACAAAGGAGCTACAAAAGACAGGTGTTAAGGTAACCCAAATAAATTTTAATTTTTTTTTTCCCATGATGGCACAGGACAAATATTGTTAACTACTATTTTGTACAGGTACGAATCTGTGCTAATTCTAAAAATCTAATAAGGGATTTGTATTTAAGATTAGTGCTAATGCACAGTGTGTGGTACACTCGACGTCATTTAGCATAACAGTTATTTACATGTAACCTCATGACCTTATTGCACTAAGCACATATAGGTTGGGTCTCACATTTGGATCTTAGGTGCACTTACCCCATCAGCCGCTGTCATATCACGGCTACCTGGGTGCCTTCTGGTCGTCAGCAACATTCCCGTCCTCCACAGCTCCGTTTGTAATCAAACACACACTGTTTGTTCTGCTGCATGTGCACAGGCATCTTGGATGCAGTCAGGTGATCATTCCAGATCAACCAGATTCAGCACCTGTGATCCCATTAAGTGCTCAGCCAATAGTTGCTTGGGACAAACCATTTAAAGCTGCTGCTGTGATCTGTTCATTGCCTGAACAACACACTTCTCTCCAGTGGATAGTTATTGGCCCCAGTGTTTCTGGCCGCATTACAAAATCAGTGTTTGTGTCCACATTCTCAGACTGCTCATTCCCCTGCTAGATTGGACAATCAGCAAGAACATGAGCAGGAAGATCATCCAGGCTGCTCTGTTCAGATTCAGACCTGCTGCAGGTAATCCCAAGGGTCCCTGATTCGGATCAAGAAATACAGACTAACGTGACAGTTTGACACACTATAAGGGTGTATGTAGTGCTGTGTGTCTGACTAATCATGTAAGACGCAAATGAAAAAGCTTGGAGTATAGATATGGTTTGGTC
Source organism: Mixophyes fleayi (assembly GCF_038048845.1). Lineage (NCBI taxonomy): Eukaryota > Metazoa > Chordata > Amphibia > Anura > Limnodynastidae > Mixophyes > Mixophyes fleayi. The sequence goes on from NC_134403.1 coordinate 264,964,461, forward strand.
AGGCAAAGAAGCACACTCTGTAATACAAGTAAGTAGACTCCAAGAGGTAGTTTGTCCACCAAACTCCTCTATCCTGTAAAGGCTTTTCCAAACTCTATGATCTGATCCCCCCAATCCATGATAGTTTAAACCAATCTGGAACCTTGAATACATTATTATAACAAACAGACCCTAGAGTTTCTTACGTAATGTACACTGATACATTCATTGTTAAAGTGGGCACGTCACTTGGATTTGGCTCCCTTCCAGTTTTGGAAAACATTTATGCAAGGCCAAGCAATTTTATATAACGGGCAACATATCATGTGAAGCTTGGTATGTTGTGATTTCTTGCCAATACAGACACAGGTACCCATTGCACACGTTCACCCTCTATAAGCCAAAAAAAAATGGATGCCTCACCTAACAATGTAAACATCAACAATATCTACCAGACATTAATCCCTCAAAATACTGTGTGCTCGGCCCAACACTCTTGGATTAGATCAGGGGTGGGCAAACCTGTCCTCAAGGGCCATATCCAGTTCATGTTTTTAGGATTTCTGTCTGTAGAAACAGGTGGGATAATTACTGACCCAGCCAAATAGATTAACTCAGCTGTACATGATTAAAGAAATCCTAAAAACATGAACTGGATATGGCCCTTGAGGACAGGTTTGCCCACCCCTGGATTAGATGGTGGTAAAGGAATTTGAACATGGAGCCATAATCCTAAAGGGAGGATATCTGTACATTAAGGCTTTGTACTTCCCTTGCCCAAGGCATGGACAAATGCTGCAAATTATTGTTAACATTGACTAGCATGTTTAAACAGACATAGGTGGTATTACGACACACACTTTGAAGAGAAACAAAGGTGGAATGTTAATTTGTCACTACTTTCCACTTTAAGAGGGCAAGCTACATGAAAATGGTATTGAGAATAAATTTCACATTTCTACACCACAATAACATTGGAGACCTGCATTATCAGGTTCAGCAAACATATCAAGTGACTGCTGCTAACAATGGGTAATCAGACTAATGTAACTAGTTCTCATGTGGAGTATCTATGGTGGCTGTAAGTTTACATATAGCTGCCTTGACCAATTAGCAAACTAGGGGCCTGATTCATTAAGGATCTTATCTGTCATTTTTTGCTTATCTTAAGCTAATCCACTCTGTTCATGCTCAGAAAAGGGAGATAAGAAGCAAAAGCCACTGCATAAGTGACGAATTTCTTACGCTAGGATGAAAATCCATCTTTGCTTCACTCTTATCTCCCCGTTTCTTCGGAACAATAAGCATCTTACCTTTTGCACAATATAAGAAGATTACTAATGATTCAGGCCCTAGGTGATGGTATTATGGCCTTGTAGCAAGACTCCACTAGCTTAGTGCCCTAATGCATTCCCCATAATTGTTAGTGTGGGGTTTGTGTCTGGCATGTGGGTGTTGGAACACTTTGAAACAAAGTGCCACTAGCACAAGCGAAAAATATTGTTATCCCATTTGGCCAAGGGCCAAAAGTTGGTAGTGTGTGACCTGACACTGCTAACATTTTTGCTTTCTTTATATACATTTACCTGTAATGTGATGCCTATACTCCTACGCACATCACATGTTCGCTCTAAAAGCTGAAAGTGTCCAAACAATTTACTACTAAGCACCAAACACACATACAAACCTCCACACTATAGCCATTTTCTAAAACTATACATTTACCCCATTGAGCGTGTTTGTAGGCTATGGTGTATCTGTGGCAAAGGAGAAAATAACCACACCTAGATTTCATATATTCATTTAAAATAAAACCTGTTCCACAATAGTTTTGAAAGCACTACACATGGATTTATGGGTATTAAAATATTATTCAGTGCACTGTAGTAATGGTACAAAATGGCATGACAACTGATTGCTGACACATTTGCAGCATAGGCTAGATTTATTACATATATGAATTCAAATGTGCTGACAAAAACAAAGCAAACAAGGTAATGGTCTGTGTGTGTGTAAAAATTCCTTGGATTAAGAGATGACAATCTGGCCAGACTGAAGAGAGACATAAGCAGGCTTGGAGCTCTGGGGAAATTCAACAACATATAGTGAGACACGAATTGCACAAATCCAAAATCCACGCCAACACACCCTGTTGAACGAAAGGCAACAAATTAATAGGGCAATATTAGGTCAGACAACTTGCATTTTGATATCAAGAGATTGAGCAATGTATTGGCATGTGTAAAAAAGCCAGTAATATTATAGTGTATAATAATGGCTTGTGTGTTTGGACTATACCTAGGATTCTGAATGCACTATTTGACTTAATTTGAAACACCAAACCCATATGTTACATAGCTAGCATCTGCCCATATGTTTTGTTTGTGCAACCACACATTGCAGGCTTAGTAACGACGACATTATTGTATGGAGCACACTCACTGGCCAATCACATTTTAGTGCAGATAGCACTATACTACTTACATTTGAAAACACCCTTCACCATGGCAACATCCACCAACTCCAAAGGGAAGTGCAATGGCAGAAAAGCCAGCACTGCAGGCCAAGTGTAATCTAAAGGCTGTAGATATAAGAAAAACAAATAAAGTGTCAATAATGTGCACTTCTCAACACTATATGTGCTGATCAATAAACTGTAGAAAAACCAAACATCAATTATGTTGCCACATTAGGCTGTTGATTTAAACTACCCCATTAACGTGCATTTAGCTAAAGACATTAAGGCTAAACTTGGAGGCATGAAGCTATACTTTCTACACACATTGTAAAGGTAAAATACAGGTAGGCATGGTTTTTCCCCTATTATTACACATATAAACCATTTCAGTAACACACCAGACCATGTCTATTCATATTCCCATTTTGAATAACCATACCTTAGATAATCAACCCTTGACTAAGCTTGCACATGATTTGACCACTGATCTTTTAAATGTGAAGATATTTATGTTTTGTTCCAAAAAAAAAAAAAAAAAAAAAATTACAACATTGACCCCTTACATTGTAACATGCTTTGTCCACTAGAACATTTACTTATTTTTTATCCTTTGCTCTCCTTAATGACTCAAGCACAGAGTGTTAATGTGTCTTTAAGGTAGGGTCTGAAAAACCACACTTCAAATAAAAAGGTATTAGAAAAAGAAAAGAGAAAACAAACAAAAAAACAGTATGGACATTCTTAATGCAAAGTATTTTAACAAGGGGTATGTAATAAAACAATATCTGGTTTCTACTTACCACACACACAGACAAATGTGGAATGTCAATAAGCAATCACTAGACACCCAAAAAACACAATCCAGGAACAAGATCTGTGGAGGGGAGGGTAAACAGGTACAAAATAAATCAATATAGATGGATAATCTTTATGTGTGTCACTACAGTCGAGAGGTATCTATGCAGAGACACATCCCAAGTCTATCTGTATCTCACCAATATCTTTTCCTACAAATAAACATGAGTGTTGAGCAAGGTACAGCAATAAACTGCAGAGATTATGAAACATTTCACCATTAAGGGCTACTTACCCAGAATTGTGAATCTCCCAACAACACAGAAAGCCAAGCAAGGTCTTTTTAAGTAACACTGTAATTAGTGAATTAAATGCAGGTGAGTAGGCCGGAGAGTATGCCGGACACGTCATTAGGAGCACGCAGGTGCGTTCTAATTAGCCAAGTGTGGTTTTGTGTAAAAGTGACCTGACATGTGAGCAACGTTTATTTTCTGTAGGTAAGTAGAGATTATAACGATTATTACAGATGTCATTAATGAGCTAAGCTGTTAGTGTTGTGGCAATAGTATGGGTAAAATAGTTTTAAGTACAATTCTATGAGGTATTATTCATTTGCATGTGCTACATTTAGATGTGCCACGATAGTGTAGTGGTTATGTATTTCACCCCCCAATACTAAGTGCAGAAGTTCGAGGCCAACCCTAAGCACCAAGTGAGTTAATAAAACACATTATTAAGCATACTCCTAAAAGTAAAAAACTATATGCAACTGCTTGTATTTAGCGTAAGATTCGCAAACGCGCTTAATTCGCGTTTGTTTGGTGACATTTTTGCAGCTCCTGCTGCTTTAGTAAAACAGTGTTTTTATTAATGTGTGTGTTTATCTAGGGTTAATATTTGAATACCACGTTATCCATCATGCTGTTCATATTAATTGCAACATGGCCAATTTATCAGGTCTAAGACAGTCATTCAGCTGTGCTAACTAGTTAATGTGCAGTTTGGTGTTGGTGTTTCAATGTGAAGTATAACTCAGTGAATAAAGAAATGAGCTTGCAACAACAAGGTAATGAGTTTGAACCCTGAATGATGCGTGTATGTGGCTAACCTTGGTATATTTACAAGTTTGAGGGTATTTATTCCACTCTGTGACTTAGTATATGTTTTGGTGTGTAAGGTGGCTATATGTAATGTTCAACAGTGTTATCAGCTACAACACAGCAAAGCAGTTGTTGGCAAAGACTTTGGATTTCAAAGATATGTGAATTCTGTACTGGCAACAGTGGAAAAAGCTAAGTGCTCCACCAAATCAAATTGTAGAAATGGGAGCAATAAATGTTCTATTTTTGATTTGTATTTATCAACATGGATATATTTCGATATGCATAAATTGTGACTCTGCATGCACCAAATCTTTCTGGGTATAATATTTCCAAGTATTGGCATTTTTCCCCATGTTTTAAGGGAAACAACTTATGCTAGAAGTTGCTGGTCATCTTTAATTTGTATTCTATTCCCTTGACATCACCACTTGTACAGTGGTGTAGCAGTTAGCCAATCCACCTTGCCAGCTTGCTACGTGGGTTCGAGTCCTCACCAGCCCTCGGCTCTTAGGGATCATTAATATCCTTAGACAATTTGTGTTGCTGTTAAAAGTGTCCCTGTGGTAATAGTACACTTGTTTTAAATTTGCATAAATCATGTGTGTAAAACCCTAAAATATATTTTCGAGTTATTATATGTCTATTAATATTATTTGTTCTTGCAAACGCACCATCACCAACTGTCAAATCAGGCATGTAACATATTGAGACTAATGATATTGGTAATTGTTCAGAATGGTTGGAGATTTATCATAAATATTTATGACAAAGTCTATTGTTTGGGAGACATTTTACATAAAATGAAATAATTACCCATGCAGTGTGCACAACAATTCCGGCAGCCGGAATGAATGTGGAATGCACTGAGGCAACCATTCCGGCAGTGGAATGAATGTGGAATGCACTGAGGCAACCATTCCGGCAGTGGAATGAATGTGGAATGCACTGAGGCAACCATTCCGGCAGTGGAATGAATGTGGAATGCACTGAGGCAACCATTCCGGCAGTGGAATGAATGTGGAATGCACTGAGGCAACCATTCCGGCAGTGGAATGAATGTGGAATGCACTGAGGCAACCATTCCGGCAGCCGGAATGCACTGTGACCTGGATTCTCCCCATAATGCTGAGAAGATATGTGGCTAGCAGTGTACAGGCCTATAAAAGGCAGTCCTCTTTACTGAAGAGGCAGTAAGCAGCAGAGGGCGCTATTTCCATCTAACTAATTCCGGCATTCCGGCAGTTCCGGATTGAGGCCAAAGGGCCAAAATAACATCAAACATGTTGCACTTACGAATTGCATTGATTAGAAAGGGGTATTTAAAGCAAAACAAGCTTAATTTACACAAACATACTAATGGAACATTTGTAACATATGTAAAAGCTCAATAAAAATTTTTTTTTAACAAAATAAAAAAATTGCCACAGGCAGTCTGTATTGATATGTATGTATGTTGTGCATATTTCGTTTTGCATTTTAAACGCAAAAGATGCTCCTAAAGGCGTTTAATAGTGGTTTTAGCTAGCTGTATTGGAGTTAAACATGACCCTGGCCTTCCTTAACTTTTGTGAAAGATTTGAGACAGGAGTGACGTCAGTTTCACTCATCTGGGCAGAGGGAACGCCTACTATTCTCAAGTGAAAAAGCATAACGCCTACTTTACTCAAGTACTATCTCATCTCCGCCCAGTCCGCGCCTACTCTCCGCCCATTCCCACCCATATGTTCTCAAGTGGTCAGCAGTCATCTCAAATCTATTTGCGTTGGAGTTTGAGATTGAGTCGCCTTTTGAGAGCTGTATCTGCCGTGCTTGAGTAGCGTATGTAGTGTTTTGCGCTGCTTAAGCGTCGTTTCGCGCATGCGCAGAGCCATTTAGCAGATGCGTATGCGTTTGCGAATTTTGATGAATCGGGCCCCTAGGACTTAATTACTTCGCCAGGATCCAAGAGCTATCAACATCTTGTAATGATGTCTCCTCCTTCAGTTTCTCTGGCAACTGCTTCTCGGAAAAAACTTAGCTTTCCCAAGACACCCAGTGGAAATGCAGATGAGTCGGCACAATATTTTGACATTTGCTCGGCTGTAAAAGAATTGCCCAAAAATTTTGACAGCTCTGCCATAAAATGAACTAGAAATTCCATGAGGAAGGCCATTATCGGCAATTACATCAAAGTACAGACTTCTGTTATTGTGGATTTCAGAGGGGATGAATTAGTATTGTTTGAGGAAGATGTACACAATGATGAGGGTGAATATGATGACAGTGTAGATTGCAGGTGCTGAAATCTAGCTAAGAGAAGGGAGCTACCTGATGCTGGTATGCCTGGTAATATTTTGGATAGAATGGCATGTTGGCAATTTTATGTTTTACTACAGTAAACTTTCACCTTTTTTAGAGAGGTTTTTTTTTTTTAAAAAAAGGTACAAGCTTTTTATTAACATTTTTGTTTCCCTGACTTAAAACCACTATGCACTTGAACATAGGCTTTAGCACATAAGGTAGAGGGATTAGTATCATCGTGAATGAGACTGGAGAGTGACAACAACAATATCCCCCTCCTGTTTCTGTATGAGCTATGGCACAGTAGAATGTCACTGGAGACTTTTAAGAACACTGACAGCCCTATTATTACAATTTCTGTTTCAGCACTGAACCCTGCCACCTCTCCTGTTTCTGAGTGAGCTATGGTACAATAAAATGTAGCTGCAGATTTAGACCAAGCCAGCCAGGCTTATAATTTATCTTTCAGCAATTACAATTAGCAATGGAGAAATGGAGCTCTTCTCTTTGTGTATAACCTATATAACGCAGTATAATTTGCCTGCAAATTTTACAGACAAGCCTGCTTGTCTTCCTATTCATCAATGACTCTTAGCAATGGAGCACTCGTCTTTGGGTGTATATTAGACCCTACACTTAGTAGTGCAAATTCAGAAAAAAAGACTGCAAGGACTGGTAGATTAGTATTACAGCAATGACAAATTCAGCAATGGACCTCTTGTCCTTGGGTGTATATAACACCATACACTTTTTGTACACTACACTTACTTTCTTTCTCAATGAATCCTACCCCTTCTGTATCCCTCTCTCAAATGGCGCTAGATCACTGGGGAGGACAGTATTTATACATTCCAAAACTCGCGAGATTCGAGATCTGATGATGTCACAATGACTTGGCTCGGTACTCGGATCCCCTAAGTTCGGGTGGGCTCGATTTTCGGGAAACCGAGCACGCCCATCCCTAGTTCAGAGTGAAACACTGAGATGTTAAAAGCAAAAAATATATTCATGTTGTTAGGTGTTTCTCAGAGTCAAAGAATACCCTATTTTTGGCCGCTTATTAAAGGTGTCAATGATACTTCCTCTCAAACAATTCCATTTAGATTGAAAGACTTGGGATGTTAAAAGCAAGAAATATATATATTTTTGGGGAGGTGTTGTGCTCAGAGTCAAAGAGCGCCATGGTTTTAGTCCGATATATTCTTCAGATGTCACTGGAACAGCCCCTCACACAGTTGCTTTATATTGAAACACTTTGGATTTTAAAAGCAAGAAACATATTTGTTTATTGAGGTCTGCTGTTCAGAGTCATACAGCACCCAGCTTTGTCTCCAGTCAGATGTCTAATCCTAATACATGATTAATCATTCAAGTGTCAAAATAGTGGCATTTACATAACATGTGACAATATATAGTGGAGAAGAAATATGGGAAGCTACTAAATGTAGCAATTTTTAGTAATTGAGCTTTTGATTGGAGAGTTTGTCCATCACAAGAAGGACACAGAACTAGCTGTTGCAGCAATGATGGGATCAGTGAGCATAAGGGTGTAAGCTGTGTACATCTAATGGAGGAAAAGAGTGAGCCAATGGGGGAGTTTGTACATTAATATGTACAGGTAGAGAATCTATCACTGTAAATGCTCAGGACTTTTATGCATAAGAGATATTCTTATAATTTGGAGCACCAAGCCCGTCACCTACATTTTACAAAATACCTATTGTCTTCCCTTCTTTATGAAATTGAACAGCAACTATTACTTATGGTGTCATTTTTTGTTTTCAACTTTTTTTTGGATAGACAAGTAGGAGATCCCATACTTTTTCATTTATGATATTGGAAATACCTTGATTGTACTTAATTTTATAAAATAGTTTATAGAATATTATTGTAAGTTTGGCAGGATTTGCACAAACTGTTAAGGTGAAAAGTGTCCCCCATATTATATTTTTCTGTTTTACTACTTTTTTTGTAAACAATGTATTGTGCCCACATGAGGGGCAGTTGTGACGTGTTTCCCAATCTTCATTTTCCTTAAATGCTGAGTGAATCACTTAGTACTGTGCACTTCATGTTAGGGAAGATGGGAGGGAGATGTAGGTGGTTGGAGGGAGGCGCTAACTAGGCCCATGTGACCCTTAAACTGGCCCTGTCCGTAGCAGCCATACCCTCTGCAGTGGCATTAGTTACACCACTGCTGATACCATTTATGAATTGATGCGAAAATGCCCATGATCAGGGACCTAAACTAGGTTAACTGTTAATGAAAGTTGTTTAGATAACTGTAGATTAGCTGCAGTGACTTTCAATAGTTCTAAAAACAGAAAGACTGGAGTGCATATAACAAAGTCTTCAACCATAATCACTGCCTCATGTCAAATTTGTGATAGGTTCCTAAATAGAGTTGATAGATTAGCTAGATATGTATGTGTAAATGTTACTATTAGTTCCTTTATATAATGCAGCATTTAGCTCTAGTGGCCCTTTAAGTCTAGTTGACGCCATGGCAACAGCATTAGAACCTCAGTCATCATCACTGCATGGCAGGTGGTCAAGGTGACGTCAGTTGTATATATTCAAACTGGCCGTGAGCTCTGGTTGCAGACAGCTCACACATCACTGTGACTGGCGAACCTTGGATTCATTGCTATACTGATCGATTTATTATCTGCGTATTTTATACTATATTACTGATTTTATACATTTACATATATATATCTTTATCTTTTATTACATAACATATTTTTAATTAGATCTGTTAAGTTATCTGTAGTATAGCATTTATTTATAACATATATTGTGGTTTTAGTTTACTTGTTTAGTATTTAAACTTGTATAGTATAGTGTATCGTGCTGATTGTCCCTATATTTCTATATTTATTGCCCATTTTAACCCCCACCTTCTTTTTTAACTTCTTTGACGTTGTTTGCCGGGTGTGACGGAGTTGCTGAGAATGGACAGGAGGTAAGTGCAATAAGTCAGTCACTACAAATAGTAGATTATGGGAGGAGTAGTAGAAGGGGTCACGCTGGTAAGAGGCTAAAAACATTGTGATATTAGCTGTGGGTATAGTGTCAAATATTATGCAGACACATAATATCACTAACTGAGTGTATAGATGTGTAACTAAGTGTGGTATAGACAGTTATAGATCAAATATTCTCCATAAAAATGTAAGCAAAAATAGAGCATTCATCCATGCACTCAGTGTGCCGATATGACCCTCAAAATGTGTCCATATGCAAAAACTAGCTTTCATTTTATGGGATAAAATATTTAAATAAGAGTGAAAGGAAGAAGCTTTCACATTTATAGGGGAATTACCTGACTTGCGGGTGGCTGCAGAGGTTCTTTCTACCTGCAAAACTATTGGATATTTATGGGTGCTCAGGAGGTGCCAGTAATCAGGAGTTGCTGCTATACTTTTACTGGTGCACTCTCACTCTCATTATTCATTTACAATATAAATGAGGCTGGAACAAATAGTACTAGGAAAAATTTACAATTCTGCATAGAAACATTGAACTACAGGGTGCATTTATGGATGCTAAATCACTTATATTTAATTTAAAAACTAGTTTTCATTCAATAAAAGAATGTATCATAACAGGACAACAGAAGACAACCTGAACCCTGCAAAGAGAAGGAAACTATATGTAGACCAGAGACAACCTCGCACTGCTGACCCTTCTCCTAGCCTGGGACAAGTGGAGAAAGCGGCATTTTACAAATTGCTGGGTATGACTTATTGTCTTAACATGTATTAATATTTATTAAGGACACAAACATTTTTTAGGACCACAATAGACACTTGGAAAACAATAAGTTTGGTTATGCAAAATGCATCCACACTGATGCCGTGGAACATGGGAAATCTGGCAGAAAAATGTAAGCAGTAGGACAAGCACCGATGGGGGGATATTTATGCATTAATTTGCAAAACCAAATAATTTTAAAGTGTGAAGTAGAACGTGTACAACTATCGGCTTACCACACAATATCACCTTAGGCATTGACAGACGCTGTTTTTAAATACCAAATGTCCCTCTAATGAGAATAACCCATAATCAGTTTGAAGTACACAAGTCCCTCAATAAACCATGGTGTCCATCATCCGTATGCGCCACTGCAAGGGATTTCAATGGGAACATTCTGGGAATGCTCCTATATCTGCTATCTTGCCAGTAGTAAATTGAGATTTTAGCTTCCAAATCGCATTATATGTTTCATAATGAAATATTTTGATTGGAAATCACATTTAAGACATTGGAGTCCACAAAGTTTCTTGATTGGAAGGAGAAACTTTTCAACTATTTCTTTATATTTTAGTATAATGTTGAACATGGAGAAAGGATACAAAGGGCCACAATATATGTGGAGGGAAACAACAAAACAAAATAGCAGCAATGTCAACATAATGATAAAATATAAAAACAACAGCTATATCTTCAAATAATATCACCCTCTCCAAAAATAAATACCCAAGAAAATAATTTGTTGGGTCGTTCCACTTCCCCACACATAATGAGGGAAACAATGTAACTTTATATTAGGCGCACTAAGTACTTGTAAGTAAAAATAAAATTATTTACTTCAAGTTCCAAATTTCCTGAAGCCAAATTTGGCTGAGAGGGGGTCCAAGACCTTAGGGACAATCTTTGGGTGAGGTACCTAGTGTTTATATTTATGGGCCCAGACTAAAAGTTTGCAGTGCAGGAAGTTGGTAAACATCACTACTTTCTTATGGTGTATGTATGCACTTAAAAGAGCTATTTGAGCCAATAAATACCCTTACAAGTAAGAGGCTGCTAGTTCCTTTGAGGCACCTGTCCCTGCTGTGTTCTGGGATAACAGATGAAAGAGCCTATTTTAATCCATCCTGGGCTATCCTGCATGGAGCCCAGAGTCCTGAGTCAGCATTCTCCTGCTACCTTCAGTCTTGATCCACAGTAAGAGGTCAGAAAGGATTCAGTCAACAAAACCAGTAGTAAAAAGGAGCGGCAGCAGCTACACAATCGCATACTTGCCAACATTTCATTTTTTTTTTCCGGGAGCTGCTAGTAGGAGGTAGGCGTGTAGGGGACGGGGCCCCGAAAATCGCGTCATTTTAGCCCCGACCCCGTTACGGGGCCAATCGTCGCGATTCCCGGTGAATCGCGGCGTTTGAACCATTTTCTGCCCACTTCTGGGCAGATCAGGGAGATTGCCACACTCTCTCTGGAGTCTGGGAGAGTTGGCAAGTATGCACAATCGCTAGAAGCATGAGTGGCTCAAGGTGCCTTTAAAGCAACCTGTTGGAGCCAGTATACCCTCCTACAACTGGGGATATCACGTTGGTGTCCAGTTAGCACTCAAACTTGGCGAGTTGCTGTTTTAGCCAATTCGTGCCAGTCAGAGTGATGATAACTAGCTTCTGACAACCAGCAAAACCCTATAAACCAAGGTGGCAGAGAAAACCCATTGTATCATGATGCGATTTCAACTTTATTATGACAAAATTCCTTTGGAAGGTTTTGTCTAATATACTACATTACTACACGTATAACATATTGAATACTATTTTATAAGTAACTGTATAGAAAAGCAGGTGTCCATGTCAACCAATGAGATTGTCACTCACCGGACTGTGAGTGCTTCTTCCCGGACATTTAGGAACCGTGGCCGTCCTCCATCCTGAGGGTCTGCGCATGCGCAGCCCTTTCCTATACTTCAGTGTATGTCCCTTTAACTCAATTGGCAGATCAGGCAACACTCCCTATATTAAGCACCTGTGGTCAACACCACGTGGCCTGATCTTGGAGTCTCATTCCCCATGAGTCTCTGAAGGTGTTCCTGTGTTTCCTCGTGTATTCAGCGCTGCTGATTCCTGTGGTTTCCAAACCACTTCTACCTCTGTGGTTTCCAAACCACTTCTACTTCTGTGGTTCCCATACCACTTCTACCATCAACTGTATCATCGTGACTGTGAGCTGATTCCTATCCGCTGCCTCCGTGCACTACAGTCTTCTATACCACTTCAACGCTATTATATTCCGTTGTGACTGTTTGCTGATTCCTATCTGCTGCCTCCGTGCACTGCAGTCTCCTATACCACCTCAACGCTATTATATTCCATTGTGACTGTTTGCTGGTTCCTATCCGCTGCCTCCGTGCACTCCAGTCTCCTATACCACCTCAACGCTATTATATTCCATAGTGACTGTTTGCTGATTCCTATCCGCTGCCTCCGTGCACTACAGCCTTCTCTCCTTATCCACTCACCTGTTCATCATCAAGTCTGTGAGCTGATTCCTAGCCGCTGCCTCCGTGCACTACAGTCTCCAGCTTGCAACTCGCCTGTGTTCATCATCAAGTCTGTGAGCTGATTCCTAGCCGCTGCCTCCGTGCACTACAGTCTCCAGCTTGTAACTCGCCTGTGTTCATCATCGTGACTGTGAGCTGATTCCTATCCGCTGCCTCCGTGCACTACAGCCTCCAGCTGGCAACTCGCCTGTGTTCATCATCGTGACTGTGAGCTGATTCCTATCCGCTGCCTCCGTGCACTACAGCCTCCAGCTGGCAACTCGCCTGTGTTCATCATCGTGACTGTGAGCTGATTCCTATCCGCTGCCTCCGTGCACTACAGTCTCCAGCTGGCAACTCGCCTGTGTTCATCATCGTGACTGCTAGCTGATTCCTATCCGCTGCTCCTGTGCACGTCAGTCTCATCTCATCTCTCCCGTGGGTCCGCAGAGTCCTGCTGCCGCTGCCAGCGCTATCGTCCATCTACTGCTGATCCGCTCTCCACGCCTTCCTGTTTCCCGCTGGTCTCTACCCTCCTGTCAGCATTGGATTCGTATCTCATCAGCTACTCCTCTGCTAGATCATCTCCATTCTCCCGGGTCCTCCATGAGTCCAGTTCTATGTTTTACTGATTCCTGTGGATTCGTGTCCCTGTTGGTCTACTTACCTGTGCGCTGCACCTACTAGACCTCTGCCTCTTACATCCAGGGACTCCTCATCCTGTCGGCCTCCTGCCGCCCAGGTATCACTGCACTCCTATCTGACTGCCTTCTGAACCACGGTATGCATACTTCTCATTGACTGTGCTGGTGTATTGCATATCTTGCTGGACTGTGTTGGTTCCCCTCTGGAGTCTGCAATCCGCTGAGTCTTTTGCCATCATTGACTGTGTTACCTTGTGCTGGATTACTTCAGAGACTTCCTACATTTGCAGACCTGTTCAGTCATTTATATATATTGTGCATATTACTGTGGATCGTGTTTAATGTGCCCGTGTACATCCTGTGTTGCAGTCTCTCCCCGTACACCTCCTCACATATATATTCAGTGGTACAACTTGCTGAAGGCAGACCACTGATTCCTGTTCCGGTATCACCTATTCCATTCCTCTCACATAGCAGTGGTACAACTTGCTACCGCAGACCACTGACTTCCCGGATACCTCCACTTGGATTCCATTCCTTCACTCAGACAGCGGTACCACTTGCTATCCGCAGACCGCTGACTCTCATCACCTCCTCGTTTCTGTTGGACATTCCTCCTCACTATAGCAGTGGTACAACTTGCTATCGCAGACCACTGACTACCTCCACTTGCCCTTGTCCATACAGTTCCTCGTGTATTATTACCTCCATATTACCAGTGCTGCTAGTCATAGACTTTCCTGAGCATCTCATCATCTACTATTGCCTGTTCCGTGATCACCCTGCTACCAGAGCACACTATTACCATCTACATTGCTCTGGTAAGCTTACCACCTGGTGATCCCTGGGTAAAGACTCCTAGTGCCCGTGACAGAGATGCTGTCATTTTCTAGTAGTTTATACATGAAAGGAAATGTCTGAATGGCAGCTATGGGCAACATCAACTCTTCTTCACAGTTACCTGCAGAAAAGTTACTATAAATATCATATGACACTTGAACATTTCATGCTTATCATTGCAGAGCACCCTACCATCTACAGCTTTCTGACAATGGATTCGTGCCTGAGGATGTCAGACAAGGTATTTATTTCAATGTTACTTAAGCATTACTATTTTCTTATATTTGCATTCAATCGTGTGTAATATATAGAAAGTTAATGTATGATTGTTTTGATTTGGTTACCAAAGACTGTCTCTTCCAGCAAGAGGTTATGTTGTGTCTAAGGTTATCTGTAATGTGTTTATACACTCACCTACATTCCTGATTTAAAAATCAGGACATTTTAAGTAGGGATGAGCGCACTCGGATTTATGAAATCCGAGCCCACCCGAACGTTGCGGATCCGAGTCGGATCCGAGACAGATCCGGGTATTGGCGCCAAATTCAAATGTGAAACTGAGGCTCTGACTCATAATCCCGTTGTCGGATCTCGCGATACTCGGATCCTATAAATTCCCCGCTAGTCGCCGCCATCTTCACTCGGGCATTGATCAGGGTAGAGGGAGGGTGTGTTAGGTGGTCCTCTGTCCTGGTAGATCTCGTGCTGTGCTGTTTAGTTCTGTGCTGTGCTGTTTAGTTCTGTGCTGTGCTGTGCTGTGCTGTGCTGTGCTGTGTTCTGCAGTATCAGTCCAGTGGTGCTGTGTGCTGTGCTCTGTCCTTCTGAGGTCAGTGGTGCTGCTGGGTCCTGTGCTGTGTCCTGTTCAGTCCAGTGGTGCTGTGTCCTGTGCTCTGTGCTTCTAAGGGCATAGTTATTTCCCCAATATTCCCCTGTGTTTAAAAAAATAAAAAAAAGTTTTTTAAAAAAAATACCAAAAACTACTTTAATTTTTTTTAATTACCACAAAATTTGCACAACCAATCCTGCAGTATAAGCCCATTGGTACTGCAATATTACCAAGTTCACACATTCAGCAGTAAAAGTCCAGTGGTACTGCAATATTACAAAGTTTACACATTCTGCAGTATCAGTCCAGTGGTGCTGTGTCCTGTGCTCTGTCCTGCTGAGTTCCGTAGTGCTGCTGGGTCCTGTGCCGTGTCCTGTTCAGTCCAGTGGTGCTGTGTCCTGTGCTCTGTGCTTCTAAGGGCATAGTTATTTCCCCATTATTCCCAAGTTTTTAAAAAATAAAAAAAAAGTAAAAAAAAATTAAAAATTAAAAAAAAAAAAAAAAATATAATAATTATAACCAAATTTGCAAAACCAATCCAGCAGTATAAGTCCATTGGTACTGCAATATTACAAAGTTCACACATTCTGCAGTATCAGTCCAGTGGTGCTGTGTCCTGTGCTCTGTCCTGCTGAGGTCCGTAGTGCTGCTGGGTCCTGTGCCGTGTCCTGTTCAGTCCAGTGGTGCTGTGTCCTGTGCTCTGTGCTTCTAAGGGCATAGTTATTTCCCCATTATTCCCAAGTTTTTAAAAAATAAAAAAAAGTAAAAAAAAAAAAAAAATTAAAAAAAAATAAAAAATATATAATAATTATAACCAAATTTGCAAAACCAATCCAGCAGTATAAGTCCATTGGTACTGCAATATTACAAAGTTCACACATTCTGCAGTATCAGTCCAGTGGTGTTGTGTCCTGTGCTCTGTCCTGCTGAGTTCCATAGTGCTGCTGGGTCCTGTGCCGTGTCCTGTTCAGTCCAGTGGTGCTGTGTCCTGTGCTCTGTGCTTCTAAGGGCATAGTTATTTCCCCATTATTCCCAAGTTTTTAAAAAATAAAAAAAAGTAAAAAAAAAAAAAAAATTAAAAAAAAAAAATATATATATAATAATTATAACCAAATTTGCAAAACCAATCCAGCAGTATAAGTCCATTGGTACTGCAATATTACAAAGTTCACACATTCTGCAGTATCAGTCCAGTGGTGTTGTGTCCTGTGCTCTGTCCTGCTGAGTTCCATAGTGCTGCTGGGTCCTGTGCCGTGTCCTGTTCAGTCCAGTGGTGCTGTGTCCTGTGCTCTGTGCTTCTAAGGGCATAGTTATTTCCCCACTATTCCCAAGTTTTTTAAAAATAAAAAAAAAGTAAAAAAAAAAAATAAATTAAAAAAAAAATAAAAATATAATAATTATAACCAAATTTGCAAAACCAATACAGCAGTGTAAGTCCATTGGTACTGCAATATTACCAAGTTCACACATTCTGCAGTATCTTGTGCTACATATAATGGAGACCAAAAATTTGGAGGATAAAGTAGGGAAAGATCAAGACCCACTTCCTCCTAATGCTGAAGCTGCTGCCACTAGTCATGACATAGACGATGAAATGCCATCAACGTCGTCTTCCAAGCCCGATGCCCAATCTCGTAGTACCGGGCATGTAAAATCCAAAAAGCCCAAGTTAAGAAAAAGTAGCAAAAAGAGAAACTTAAAATCATCTGAGGAGAAACGTAAAGTTGCCAATATGCCATTTACGACACGGAGTGGCAAGGAACGGCTTAGGCCCTGGCCCGTGTTCATGACTAGTGGTTCAGCTTCACCCACGGATCTTAGCCCTCCTCCTCCTCCCCCCCCCTACAAAAAATTGAAGAGAGTTATGCTGTCAGCAACAAAACAGCAAACAACTCTGCCTTCTAAAGAGAAATTATCACAAATCCACAAGGCGAGTCCAAGGATGTTGGTGGTTGTCAAGCCTGACCTTCCCATCACTGTACGGGAAGAGGTGGCTCGGGAGGAGGCTATTGATGATGTAGCTGGCGCTGTGGAGGAACTTGATGATGAGGATGGTGATGTGGTTATTGTAAATGAGGCACCAGGGGGGGAAACAGCTGATGTCCATGGGATGAAAAAGCCCATCGTCATGCCTGGTCAGAAGACCAAAAAATGCACCTCTTCGGTCTGGAGTTATTTTTATCCAAATCCAGACAACCAATGTATGGCCATATGTAGCTTATGTAAAGCTCAAATAAGCAGGGGTAAGGATCTTGCCCACCTAGGAACATCCTCCCTTATACGTCACCTGAATAACCTTCATAGTTCAGTGGTTAGTTCAGGAACTGGGGCTAGGACCCTCATCGGTACAGGGACACCTAAATCCCGTGGTCCAGTTGGATACACACCAGCAACACCCTCCTCGTCAACTTCCTCCACAATCTCCATCAGATTCAGTCCTGCAGCCCAAGTCAGCAGCCAGACTGAGTCCTCCTCAATATTTCATCCGAGGAATCCTGCAGCGGTACGCCTACTACTGCCACTGCTGCTGTTGCTGCTGTTAGTCGGTCATCTTCCCAGAGGGGAAGTCATAAGACCGCTAAGTCTTTCACAAAACAATTGACCGTCCAACAGTCGTTTGCCATGACCACAAAATACGATAGTAGTCACCCTATTGCAAAGCGTATAACTGCGGCTGTAACTGCAATGTTGGTGTTAGACGTGCGCCCGGTGTCCGCCATCAGTGGAGTGGGATTTAGAGGGTTGATGGAGGTATTGTGTCCCCGGTACCAAATCCCCTCGAGATTCCACTTCACTAGGCAGGCGATACCAAAAATGTACAGAGAAGTACGATCAAGTGTCCTCAGTGCTCTTAAAAATGCGGTTGTACCCACTGTCCACTTAACCACGGACATGTGGACAAGTGGTTCTGGGCAAACGTAGGACTATATGACTTTGACAGCCCACTGGGTAGATGCATCCCCTTCCGCAGCAACAGCAACAGCTGCATCAGTAGCAGCATCTACAAAATGGCTGCTCATGCAAAGGCAGGCAACATTGTGTATTACAGGCTTTAATAAGAGGCACAACGCTGACAACATATTAGAGAAAATGAGGGAAATTATCTCCCAGTGGCTTACCCCACTTAAACTCTCATGGGGATTTGTGGTGTCAGACAATGCCAGTAACATTGTGCGGGCATTAAATATGGGCAATTTCCAGCACGTCCCATGTTTTGCCCACACCATTAATTTGGTGGTGCAGCATTACCTCAAGAGTGACAGGGGTGTGCAGGAGATGCTTGCGGTGGCGCGCAAAATTGCTGGACACTTTCGGCATTCAGCCAGTGCCTACCGCAGACTAGAGGCACATCAAAAAAGCATGAACCTGCCCTGCCATCACCTCAAACAAGAGGTTGTGACGCGCTGGAACTCCACCCTCTATATGCTGCAGAGGATGGAGGAGCAGCAAAAGGCCATTCAGGCCTACACAGCCACCTACGACATAGGCAAAGGAGTGGGGATGCGCCTCAGTCAAGCGCAGTGGAGACTGATTTCCGTGTTGTGCAAGGTTCTGCAGCCATTTGAACTTGCCACACGAGAAGTCAGTTCCGACACTGCCAGCTTGAGTCAGGTCATTCCCCTGATCAGGCTGTTGCAGAAGCAGCTGGAGAAAGTGAGGGAGGAGCTGGTAAGCCATTGCGATTACACCAAGCATGTAGCTCTTGTGGATGTAGCCCTTCGTACGCTTTGCCAGGATCCGAGGGTGGTCACTCTTTTAAAGTCAGAGGAATACATTCTGGCCACTGTGCTCGATCCTCGGTTTAAAGCGTATGTTGTGTCTCTGTTTCCGGCGGACACAAGTCTACAGCGGTGCAAAGACCTGCTGGTCAGGAGATTGTCCTCTGAAGAGGACCGTGACATGCCAACAGCTCCACCCTCATTTTCTTCCACATCTATGGCTGCGAGGAAAAAGCTCAGTTTTAACAAAAGAGGCACTGGCGGGGATGCTGATAACATCTGGTCCGGACTGAAGGACCTGCCAACCATTGCAGACATGTCTACTCTCGCTGCATTGGATGCTGTCACAATAGAAAAAATTGTGGATGATTACTTTGCTGACACCATCCAAGTAGACATGTCAGACAGTCCATATTGTTACTGGCAGGAAAAAAAGGCAGTTTGGAAGCCCCTGTACAAACTGGCTCTATTTTACCTGAGTTGTCCCCCCTCCAGTGTGTACTCGGAAAGAGTTTTTAGTGCAGCGGGGAACCTGGTCAGTGAGCGGCGAAGGAGGTTGCTTCCTCACAACGTTGAAAAAATGATGTTTATAAAAATGAATAATCAATTCCTCAATGAAGTACAGCACTGCCCTCCAGATACTACAGAGGGACCTGTGGTTGTGGAGTCCAGCGGGGACGAATTGATAATGTGTGATGAGGAGGAAGTACACACTGTAGGGGGAGAGGAATCAGAGGTTGAGGATGAGGACGACATCTTGCCTCAGTAGAGCCTGTTTAGTCTGTACAGGGAGAGATGAATAGCTTTTTTGGTGTGGGGGCCCAAACAAACCAATCATTTCAGCCAAAGTTGTTTGGTAGGCCCTGTCGCTGAAATGATTGGTTTGTTAAAGTGTGCATGTCCTATTTCAACAACATAAGGGTGGGTGTGAGGGCCCAAGGACAATTCCATCTTGGAACTTTTTTTTTTGCATTATATGACCAATCAACAGTCGTTTGCCATGTTCAAAAAGTAAAACCAAATTTAAAAAAATTCAAGAAATTAAACCAAAAGTAAAATGCCGTGTCATAATTTAAAACAAGAGGTATTGACGTGCTCTAAAACTACTGTATTGTTGTTTATATTTTATAAACACTACACTTGAAAGCTTGAGTCTTTCAATAAAAAAGTAACTGTCCATTGCACGAATATTTGCAACAGGGACAATTTTAGGGTTAAGAAAGTCAACTAATAACACTTCGACGCTGTCTGTCTTTATAAACACTACACTTGGAAGTTGGAGGAGGTATTGTGGCCCCGGCACCAAATTTACTACCGGGGCCACTCCACTGTGCAGTCCATATTTAGGTGTATCAGATATTAAACAACGGTGACAGTTGATGCCCAATTTTTTAATTATATTGTGGCCTCGGTACCAAATTGTGTACCGGGGCCACCACACTACGCAGTCCAGATACTTGTTTGGTGGAATTCAGACCAGTTGAGGGTTTTATTATTATATTGTGGGGACCACTCTATCTATACCACACTACAACTCTATACCACTCTATTTCATACTTTAATTCTATTTAATACTTTAATTCTATTTCATAATTTAGTTCTATTTAATACTTTAATTCTATTACTAATTACCATAAAGAGGAACTGCCGCTTCTATTTAATACTTTAATTCTATTAGTAGTTACCATAAAGAGGAACTGCCGCTTCTATTTAATACTTTAATTCTATTAGTAGTTACCATAAAGAGGAACAAAATAAACCAATTTTACCAAAAGTATAATATGACTTAGACTTACAAACACTACACTTGAAAGATGGTGCCTTTAAATGAAAAAGTCAGTCTTCATTGCACGACTATGTGCAACAGGGACAGTTTTTTGGTTTACAAAGTCAACCAATAACACTTGGACCCTGTCTGTCTTTAACATACTTGATGGGATCTCAATGACGAATTGTCTGTACCATGTTTGGAGGAGGTATTGTGGCCCCGGTATCAAATTGGGTACCGGGGCCACCCCACTACGCAGTCCAGATACTTGTTTGGTGGAATTCTGACACGTGGAGGGTTTTTTAATTATATTGTGGCCTCGGTACCAAATTGTGTACCGGGGCCACCACACTACGCAGTCAAGATAGATAGATGCGTATCATAGATAAAGTACATTCAGTGGTGTGGGGCAAATTGAAAAATATTCAAAATGCACTGACATTATCAAAAACAAGAGGTTGTCACACGCTAAAACTCCAACATGTATATGATGGAGAGGATGGAGGAGCAGCCGTATGTGTAGTGTAATGCAGACCTGTTGAAGGTTTTTTTATATATTTTATTGTGGTGCCCAGTGCCCACTCCTCTAGGCAGTCCAGGTACATTTATTGGTGCGATTCATAAAAGTTCAGGGTTTTTAATATATTGTGGTGACCCACTCCTCTACGCAGTCCAGGTACATTTATTGGTGCGAATCAAACAAGTTGATGGTTTTCTTATTATATATATTGTGGTGACCCACTCCTCTATGCAGTCCAGGTACATTTATTGGTGCGATTCATAAAAGTTCAGGGTTTTTAATATATTGTGGTGACCCACTCCTCTACGCAGTCCAGGTACATTTATTGGTGCGAATCAAACAAGTTGATGGTTTTCTTATTATATATATTGTGGTGACCCACTCCTCTACGCAGTCCAGGTACATTTATTGGTGCGATTCATAAAAGTTCAGGGTTTTTAATATATTGTGGTGACCCACTCCTCTACGCAGTCCAGGTACATTTATTGGTGCGATTCATAAAAGTTCAGGGTTTTTAATATATTGTGGTGACCCACTCCTCTACGCAGTCCAGGTACATTTATTGGTGCGAATCAAACAAGTTGATGGTTTTTTAATTATATATATTGTGGTGACCCACTCCTCTACGCAGTCCAGGTACATTTATTGGTGCGATTCATAAAAGTTCAGGGTTTTTAACATATTGTGGTGACCCACTCCTCTACGCAGTCCAGGTACATTTATTGGTGCGATTCATAAAAGTTCAGGGTTTTTAATATATTGTGGTGACCTACTCCTCTACGCAGTCCAGGTACATTTATTGGTGCGAATCAAACAAGTTGATGGTTTTCTTATTATATATATTGTGGTGACCCACTCCTCTACGCAGTCCAGGTACATTTATTGGTGCGATTCATAAAAGTTCAGGGTTTTTAATATATTGTGGTGACCCACTCCTCTACGCAGTCCAGGTACATTTATTGGTGCGATTCATAAAAGTTGATGGTTTTCTTATTATATATATTGTGGTGACCCACTCCTCTACGCAGTCCAGGTACATTTATTGGTGCGATTCATAAAAATTCAGGGTTTTTAATATATATTGTGGTGACCCACTCCTCTAGGTAGTCCAGGTACATTTATTGGTGCGAATCATAAAAGTTCAGGGTTTTTAATATATATTGTGGTGACCCACTCCTCTACGCAGTCCAGGTACATTTATTGGTGCGATTCATAAAAGTTCAGGGTTTTTAATATATTGTGGTGACCCACTCCTCTACGCAGTCCAGGTACATTTATTGGTGCGAATCAAACAAGTTGATGGTTTTCTTATTATATATATTGTGGTGACCCACTCCTCTACGCAGTCCAGGTACATTTATTGGTGCGAATCATAAAAGTTCAGGGTTTTTAATATATATTGTGGTGACCCACTCCTCTACGCAGTCCAGGTACATTTATTGGTGCGATTCATAAAAGTTAAGGGTTTTTAATATATATTGTGGTGACCCACTCCTCTACGCAGTCCAGGTACATTTATTGGTGCGAATCATAAAAGTTCAGGGTTTTTAATATATATTGTGGTGACCCACTCCTCTACGCAGTCCAGAAAGATACCTTGTTGCAACGTTTTGGACTAATAACTATATTGTGAGGTGTTCAGAATACACTGTAAATTAGTGGAAATGCTTGTTATTGAATGTTATTGAGGTTAATAATAGCCTAGGAGTGAAAATAAGCCCAAAAACTTGATTTTTAAACTTTTTATGTTTTTTTCAAAAAAAATCCGAATCCAAAACCTTAAATTCGAACCGAGACCTTTCGTCAAGTGTTTTGCGAGACAAATCCGAACCCCAAAAATAACGAAAATCCGGATCCAAAACACAAAACACGAGACCTCAAAAGTCGCCGGTGCACATCCCTAATTTTAAGCCATGTCCCTGATCTGCTCAGCCCACATATAGATCCACCAATATTATGCCCGCAAATCCTATAGCCATGACGCCAATTTTTGGGAACTCAACCTTTTTACTAAAGAAAATGGGACAGAGCCAGTGGACAATAGGACTGTTGGAGGATATACATATGCATTTCTCCATTCTGACTATGTAACTGGTATTTGTATTCTAGTACTTACTGGCAATGGTGTTGGTGTACTTCCGGAGAGCCGGCCTATCTGTGAGGGAATACACCTGTGTAAATTTTTACTCCGCACTGTAAGTATTAACCCTCGTTGTCTAGTCATATACAACTGGAATACAACATAAAATATGTCCCAGAAGAACATATTAGCCAGGGTCATGGTTTATATAGTCACCAAGTAAATCATTTACTACATGTCCAGACAATAAAGTATATTGTGTTTGAACTAAACTAAAGCGCCCAAATGACACAGGAACTATGGGTATGATATCAGTTCACAGCAATGTACAGGATATGTAATACATAACGAGAAATATTCCCCTCACTCTATTTAATTTGCTATAAAAGAAAAGTAAAACGTAGGCAGCTTTCAGCACTACAGGGCAGCATTCTGGGGTATATTTAATATTGAAAGACTTATCATGGCCATAAGTCTAATCTTTTATCTCAGTTTATAGTGACAATATACATATACTTATCTCAGTGCTTCAACATTAATTTATCAGTTGAGAGATACTCAGCTGTGATAGAGAAAAAAATGCAGAGTGGTAAAAGTTACTTATCGCTCTAGATACCCCTGTTCTCCTCTGAGCATGTGCAGGGGGCCCAGCACACACGTGTTACTAGGAACCCTGATATTACCACATACCTTCCAGGCATGCAATAATGGAGATATCTATTGCCAATAAATTAACCCCCCGGCTTCAGCTCCTTCTCCTCTGTCCTTCCCAATCCCCTGTTGTATAACAACCCCCTGCTCATCTTCTATGTATACTCTCTACCATTTCCTGCTCCATTAATGCAATCATACAGTTTAATAATCACACAAACCATTGTATTCCTAACTTAATATATTTTGATTTTGATTCATATTTTTTAATAACCACTAGTGAGCTATATAGTAAGAATAATTCACTAGGCTTTCGATATATCTAGTGTTTGGTTCTGAACCTCTATATATGTTTAATTGTTGGTTTATTGTTATATTTCTGTCTGTTACCCTTGTTCTCAATGTTATTAGAATAACAATAAAACTGAAAATAAAGATATGAAAAATATACACTGTAGATATGAAATATGTTATATTATGTCTGCCCTGCCCCCATAAAATACTGTTTATTTGTGTTGGCAGAAGAACAGCGCCATTTATTTCTAAAATCTATTTACTAATGATATTTGTAAATGCATTCCTTCTATTAATGCCATCCTGAGATGTTACTAACAGAACAGTGATTGTGTTGGATACTTGGATACATGATAAATTATACTGGAGTGGTTATTGTTGGTGGAAATCTCATTAACACATTAAGCAGAGTAACAAGATTTCTTTAGAGCATTTTCACCAGAAGAGGACTCTACCTCTATGATAAATACACCTCTGTCTGTTCCACACCACAGTGTATTCATAGTCTGCACATGTTTTATACACCTGGTGACTGTATGACAGAAATGTATCTACTCCTTATGGTCTTCTGTTTCTGTAGGGTGCTTGCAAATAAAATGGAAGAAGAAGAACCATGGTACCGCACAATCTATTCCTATGCTGCACAACTTATACCATTCCAGATGTTCCTGAAGAATACCGAAGCCATGTGGGTCAGAATGCAGCTCCAAACACTTGTGACTCTGGAGCAATGTGAAGAGGTGTGTAAAATAGTAGGATAAGTAGAAGAAATTCATGGACCACTATGGGATTCAGCAGAAAAACATCTCTTATAAGCATTGTACAGTGTAATGTATCTGAAAACAACATGTTGCTCCAATTTAACAAAATTAACTTACAAAGCAATTTGGAATAGTAATAAGTATTATGCTTTACACAGGGATGTTGTTTAAGTATATTCACACAGTGGCATTACTAGACTGTGCCCAGGGTTGTAGGCTCATTGTCCTGGGTCTACTTTCTGCCCATTTTTAATTTTCCTATCACTGCTCAATGAGCGCACAGCTGTCAGCACTGTACCGCCAACGACTGGGTACAACAGAATACATGTAATTGACTCCCAGATTGGAGCAAGGATGAGGGACGTGCTTCCTAATGACACCATGTGACATTCTTCAAGCCAACCTCACATCTCATGTCAATGGAGTCGTCATACAGCATGGGAGAAGAATGTAGCACCACATGTAGACAAGTAAGGACTGCAGCTGAGAGTAGCATATTGTTCACCCACAGGTTCAGTGATGTCACTTGATGGGATTCCTTATAAACTGATGTAATGTGTGTGGGGATCGGTGCACATAATTTTCATATTGGGTTCTATTGACACAGTTATAGCATATGGGAAGCTCTGAAACAGTGGTAGATTAATTGTAATACCTACCAGGTAGAGCTTACTGTCAAGCTGACATAAAAGTGAGTTCTCTCATAAATTGTTATTGACAGTTAAATAACTACTGATAGGGCATTTCAGCTGTAAATAACTACCGATGGGCATTTCAGCTGTAAATAATAAATTATTGAGGTAAAAAAGACTATATATGAGCATAAAGTCAAGTGGGAGACTGGTCTTTCTAGGGAATTTTCTGCAATTGAAAACAGTAAACTACCCAACATTAAGGAACATTAAACAAAATGAAATTGTCCCTCTGTAGATGGGGTGTCTCTTAGTGTTTCCTAGTATTATGCTCTGAATAACTAAAGGGTAAAGCATTGGCTCAACAGGCTATTGTCATATTGTCACTTGGAAAAATGGCAAAAAAATTTCAGTGAAGTTAAATTTAAAGATTAACGCTTTTCTCACTGTGAATGTAAAGTTTTTTCAACATTTTACTATTGTCAAAATAAACTAAAAGCACTGTATTCCTGAACAATGGAGGTCAACAAAATGTGGTTCCCAATAGAATGTTTTGCATATTTGACAGTCCCAGAAAACAGATTTTGAAGCCCACAAGATGTGCATCTCTATTCTAGAGTATGGATGTCCAATCAGCAGACTGTGAGCCAAATGTGACACTCATAATCATCTGTGTGGCCCTCAGGCTCCATACGTTGAATCACAGTTTTTTTGTATTGTTTATTATTAGGTGATGAGAGCTGAAGACCACTGGGCTTGGCAAAGGAAACGTAAAGACCATCATGGCGGAGCCATAAGGAAATATGCCAGAAAACCTTGTTACCTCTGTAACCCGCCTCAGCCCTTCTATTTCCCTTTTGCCTACCCTAGAGTAACACTTTATTATATTAACGTACCAATATTTTTCTGGAATCCCAATTAAACATAACTCACATTAGTTAATCAGAAAATAATTCTTAGAAATAGAGTATAAAGCTAAACATGTAGACACAGACACAACATTATAAGGGTAAATACATCCTAGAGATACTGAGAGAACTGTGATAAAATTAAATAGTCATACACAATGCCCAGCGGTGATTGCAGGGACTTTTTATAGATTTTTCAGATGTATTTTTGGCCAAATGATTAAACTAAATGACTCTTATTTCACAAATACTCAGATATAATAAGATCATCTATGATAGGAACAATGTAAAACCAGATGTAATAAGATCATATATATTAGACACAATGTAAAACCATTATATATGGTAGATAATATATTATAGTAAAATATGACATGCAATAATTTAGAAAAAAGATGACATAAACAGCAAGCAGCAAGTGATAGAAACACACTTATACGTAGATATAATGATAATATATGATAGGATACATCAGAAAAAGACAAATTTAAATAGATTGAACTAAATAGAATAAAATAAATTATTAAAGAAGTCAATAATCAATTTACTTGAAGATAAATATTGTATTGTATAGGACACTATTAGAATATGTGGGCTGATTAGAAAGATGTAAGAATACTGACCAGATTAAAATAAAGTAAGATATAATAATATTTTAGTAAAAACTATAATAAAATTTATATATAATAAAATTTAGTAAATATTGAATAAAAAGGAAATAAACTATTAAAAGATAAAGAATAATGTTAGGTAGGATAGGTTAGGGCCCTGCTGCAAGAGTCTACCTTGACGTGGTGGCAGGCTTAATAATCTTTTGGTCAAAAATATGCAATTGTGTGGTAATGTTGCATCTCTTCATCTCTTTTCACCTAGTCAAATAAAAGTAACATATGGATCACATTAATATACTGATTGTAGAAAACAACTAACACCAGCATAGTACATATCTTTAGAAACACTTGATCACATTCTTATGTTTTCCTTGGTGACCTGCCCACCCTTCATCACTGAATGTTATTGCTGAAATGTATTCTCTTAAACTACGCTTGTTTACTAAGAATACCCCTTATTCCTGTAATTGCATGTTTTCATAATGTAAATCATTTTGCTTGAAAAAAATATATAAAATAAACTCTTTCCATTTTCTCATACTTGCTTCTTTATGCCTTTCAATATTAACTTTAGAGATCTGCACAGACATCCGTATTTTTGTTTTGGTTTTGGTTCTAAAGCATCTTATATGTTAGACACCCTACTATAGACAGTGTTGGAAAGTTGGCAATAATGACATTAACAGTATTATTAGATCGACAGTTCAAATGTAGACAGTATTATTAGATCGGCAATAGTATCCCTAACCCTGTAATACTGTCGACACCTGAATTGTCACCTAATATTGTCGACTTTCTGAATAGCGAACAAATGAATGCCTAGCTGTTGACTGCAAAGCAATTAACACAAGATGATAGACCAAGGCCATAAAGTAGTGCAAATGAAATTGTCCTTGGCCCTGAGCACACTCCCACCCATATGTTAAAGAGGATTTGCATAGTATAACAAACCAAGCATGTCATCGACTGGGAATGCCTGTGGCTGAAGTGCTTGATTTGCTTTGGTCCCCACAAAGGAGAACATATTGGCTGTTTGTTGCTGAACTGGAGAATAGAATTTAGCAATTTACTAATGGACATTTGCCTAACAGTGGTCTCCTTCCTCTATTTTGACAATGTCATCACCCTCATGATCATCCTCATCACTGATGTCAAGATGATCATCACAAATATTAGTTCATCCCCACTAGAATCTAACTTTACAATGGTATTCCTCATACAATTTGTAGTTCATTTTAGTGAGCAACAGTTTTCTTACACTTTTGGGAAGTTGTCTCCTCCGATGATCACTTACAATGTTCCCGGCTGTACTAAACACTCTTTTCGAGTACACACTGGAGGGTGGGGATCCATAGCTAGCTTGTAGAAGGGGCCCGAAATTTCATTTTTTTCCTCCCGGAATTCAAAGCGACTGTCTGAGATGCTAATTTGTACATTGTCATGAAAGTAATCCTCCACCATTCCCCTAAAGCAAGGTGTATCAGATGGAAACATGGTAGAGGTATCAATATATTTGGGCATTTTTTTAAGCCTAACAAGATGTCATTAAAACCTGGGTTGACTCATAATCAGTGACAGTAGTATTTGCAGGAGAAGCTCAAGCAGAGAACGTGTCATGTGCTACTTGAGCCGACAGCTTGCTCACATGGAGTTGTTTACATCTTTGAAGATTTGTGTCAGTTGGAAAGAAAGACATTACATATGACAACTCTAGAATCAAGTATGGTTTTCAAAATGTAGTGATCCAATTTCAAGATACAGCAAACCCTTGGGTCTTGACAAACTGAATCAAGAATGTGATCTACAAGGCGGACATACTTAGCATAATTGATAAATTTTATCTCCACCTTCAGCTGCTTTTCCAGAAGTTTACGGTTTAGGGGTATGACTTGACTCAGGCTGGCAGTGTCTGAACTCACTTCATTTGTAACAGTTTTAAATGGTTTGAGTAGCTTGCATAAAACAGAAAGTAAGGTATCATGTCCCCCCTATCCCTATTTCATGAGGATAGTTCTTCGCTTCAGTGTTCCTGACTGCATTACAAGTGCAGTGTTCCAGTCTGCATTGCAAGTGCAGTGTTCCTGATTGCATTACAAGTGCAGTGTTCCTGACTGCATTACAAGTGCAGTGTTCCTGTCAGAATTACAAAGTGCACTGTTCCTGTCTGCATTACTAGTGCACTGTTCCTGTCAACATTTCTAGACTGCTCATTCCTCTGCTATACTCTACAATGAGCAAAAAGATCATCCAGGCTGCTAAGTTCTGTTTCACTCATGCTCCAGCTAGTCCCAAGGGTCCCGAATCGGATCAAGACATTCAGACGACAGTGACAGTTTGTTCTGGCCAAATGGATCCGCTAGGGGAACATACCCCGAGGGAGGACTCTGTCCAAATATTAGCTGAACGCATTGAGAGACAAGAAACTAACCAGGGGCAAATTTTGAGATTGCTGCAGGATGTTTCTACACGTATGGATACCTTGCAGTTATTCCGCAGTCAACCATCCCATACTCCGCCTGAGCCAGTAATACCTGCTTCACTACTTACTTCATCCAGACTCCATCTTCCCACGCCAGCTAAATACAATGGCGATCCGAAGAATTGCCGCGGGTTTCTCAACCAGTGTAGTATACACTTTGAATTATAACCCGGAAATTTCCCCACTGCACGTACCAAAACTGCTTATATTGTTTCGCTACTATCAGGGCAAGCTCTGGCATGGGCATCACCGCTCTGGGAAAAATCTGACCCAATTTTATTTGATATTGATAGCTTCCTGTCTACCTTCCGCAGAATATTCGACGAGCCTGGAAGAACAACGTCAGCCGCTTTAGATATTCTGCGCCTTCGGCAAGGGCAGCAGTCTGTGGGCCAATATGCCGTTCAATTTCAAACACTTTCCTCTGAACTATCTTGGAATAACGATGCTCTTGTTGCGGTTTTCTGGCAGGGCCTGTCTGACCACATTAAGGATGTATTAGCGTCTCGGGACTTACCTACAACGCTAGACCAATTGATTACCACCTGCAATCGGGTTGATCTTCGGTTCAGAGAAAGAGCTCTAGAAAAGAGGAAGCTGAAACACCCCAAGTTCCACCCTATTCAACGGGTCCGTGTACCGTCTCCTTTCCCTGAAGGACCCATGCAATTAGGCAAAGCACGTCTTTTACCCACCGAGCGAGAACGGCGAGTTAGAGAGAAACTTTGCTTATACTGTGCCAGTTCCGGACATCTGTTACATCATTGTCCTCGTAAGCCGGGTAAACACAACCTCCTAGCTGACGATGAGGAAGTGAGCCTAGGAGTGGCTCTTCGCTCCCCACAAGGCAAGGACTGTATTATCCCAGTCACTCTGAAACACGCTCAAGGCTCCCAATACATTTCAGCCCTGCTGGATTCTGGAGCAGCTGGGAATTTCATGTCTGCCAGATTAGCTGCTGAACTAGCCATTCCACTAGAGAAAATTCCAGTGACCATCTTTCTCTCTGCGGTTGACGGTAGCCGTATTCCAGGGGGTACCATTACACATCAGACTTCTCCAGTGACGCTCCAAATAGGAGTTCTGCATTCCGAGTCTCTTACCTTTTTGGTCATCCCAGAAGCCACTAGCCCTGTGGTTCTCGGGTTTCCATGGCTTCAAACGCATAACCCCCATATTGACTGGTCGACTCCACAAATCCTGGCGTGGGCTCCAACTTGTTTCGGGTCCTGTTTACAACGTGTTCTTCCACATTGCTCCACCTCTGATAAGGAAATTTTGCCAGTTCCTTCTGCCTACCAAGAGTTCACAGACGTTTTCAGTAAGCAGGCCGCTGAAACTCTACCACCTCATCGGGATTGGGACTGTCCCATTGATCTTGTTCCGGGTAAAACCCCACCGCGTGGCAGAGTCTACCCTCTTTCTATCCCTGAGACAAAATCTATGTCTGAATATGTAAAAGAGAACTTGGAAAGGGGCTTTATTCGCCCATCCTCTTCACCGGCAGGAGCCGGGTTCTTTTTTGTAAAAAAAAAAGATGGTGGATTACGTCCCTGCATCGATTACCGAGGTCTCAACGACATTACCATCAAGAACCGGTATCCTCTGCCCCTCATCACAGAGTTATTTGACAGAGTCAAAGGTGCGCAAATATTTACGAAGTTGGATCTCCGCGGGGCCTACAATTTGATCCGTATCAGGCGTGGCGATGAATGGAAAACCGCCTTTAACACCAGGGATGGGCACTACGAATATCTTGTCATGCCATTCGGTCTGAGCAATGCCCCAGCGGTTTTTCAGAATTTCATAAACAAAATCTTTCGGGACTTACTGTACCATACTATTGTGGTATATTTGGACGATATCCTCGTTTTCTCCTCTGATATCCTGTCCCATCGCAGACATGTTAAAGAGGTCCTCAGCCGCCTCAGAAGGAATAAACTGTATTGCAAGCTTGAAAAATGCACCTTCGAAGTTGAATCCATTCCATTCTTGGGGTATATCATCTCGGGCACCGGTCTCCGTATGGACCCAGAAGGTGCAAGCTATTCTTAACTGGCCTCAACCATCTACACTAAAGGCAGTACAGCGATTTCTGGGATTTGCTAACTACTATCGAAAATTTATTCGTGGCTACTCTACTGTAGTAGCACCACTCACCGCCCTCACCAAAAAAGGAGCTAATCCTGCCAAGTGGTCTGAAGAAGCCCAATCTGCTTTTCAACTTCTGAAACAAGCATTTATTTCTGCTCCCATACTGAGGCAACCAGATTTAACCTGTCCATTCTACTTGGAAGTTGATGCCTCATCTGTCGGAGTAGGGGCAGTTCTCTCCCAAAAACCAGCTGATGAGCAATGGCATCCCTGCGGGTTCTTCTCCCGAAAATTTTTACCAGCTGAACGAAATTATGCCATAGGGGACAAAGAGCTGCTTGCCATCAAATTGGCGCTTGAAGAGTGGAGACATTTACTTGAGGGAGCTCGTTATCCTGTCACAATATACACGGATCACAAGAATCTGCTCTACCTTAAAACTGCACAGTGCATGAATCCACGTCAGGCCCGATGGGCACTATTCTTTTCTCGATTTGATAGCCATGTCACCTTCTGTCCCGGTTCCAAAAATCGCAAGGCCGATGCTCTGTCACGTTCTATGGTAAAAGAAGAAGATTCCATCATTGTGGATCCACGGCCTATTATCAGCCCACTCAGCATCGCAGTCAGTAGACCCGACAATACACCTCCCCAGGGGAAAACTTTTTTTCCTGAGAATCTGCGTAAAAAATTGCTCCAATGGGCACATTGTTCCAGATTTGCCGGTCATGCTGGCATCCGCAAAACTCAATCTTTCATATTGAGAAGCTACTGGTGGCCTACGCTTCATCAGGATGTTCAGCAATTTGTTTCCGCATGTGGCAGCTGTGCCCAACATAAAAGTTCAAGACAATCTTCAGCTGGTCAACTTTTGCCTCTGCCTATTCCCACCAAACCCTGGACCCATATTTCTATGGACTTTGTTTCCGATTTGCCCAATTCTAATAATTTCAATACCATCTGGGTCATCGTTGACCGATTCTCTAAAATGGCGCATTTTGTTCCTCTCCGTGGACTCCCATCAGCACCTATCCTGGCTCAGCAATTTATAAAGGAGATCTTCCGTTTGCATGGGTGTCCTGAAGAAATCATCTCAGATAGAGGAGTTCAGTTTGTGGCGAAATTCTGGAGATCCTTGTGCCAAGCACTACAGATCAAATTAAACTTCTCTTCGGCCTATCATCCCCAATCCAACGGGCAAACGGAAAGAGTTAATCAAGACCTAGAAACATTTCTCCGTTTGTACATATCCTCTTCTCAAGACGACTGGGTAGATCTGCTTCCTTGGGCAGAATTTGCTCATAATAATCATTATCACGAATCCTCTGCTTCCACTCCATTTCATACGGTCTATGGCCTACACCCCAGGGTACCCTTGTTTACTCCACTTCCTACAGCCTCAGTACCTGCCTCTGAAGTTTTCCTAAAGAATTTTTCAGGCCACTGGCGCCAGGTACGGGAATCTCTACTTAAAGCGTCCCAACGCTACAAAATTCAGGCCGACAAAAAGCGACGAGCCATTCCAAGCTTGAAACCCGGAGACAGAGTCTGGCTGTCTACTCGCAATCTACGCCTCAGAGTTCCATCTATGAAATTCGCTCCTCGCTTTATTGGACCGTTTAACATCTCCCGAGTCATCAATCCAGTGTCCTACAAATTACATCTACCATCTTACCTCAGGGTACCCAACACCTTCCATATCTCTCTCTTGAAACCACTGGTGCTAAATCGGTTTTATACACCCAAACTGGTTTCTCCTGAAGTGCAGACTGAACATGGTGACGAATATGAAATTAAAGAGATCTTGGACTCTCGGTTTCGACATAAAACCTTACAATATCTAGTCGACTGGAAAGGCTATGGTCCAGAAGAGAGGGCCTGGATCAAAGCTTCTGATGTTCACGCTCCATCTCTCATCAAAAAATTTCACCGCAAGTTTCCAACTAAGCCCCAATCTAAGTGTCCAGTGGCCACTCGTAAGGGAGGGGGTACTGTCACAAATCGGGATCTTAGCCGCACTTACCTCATCCGCCGCTGTCATATCACGGCTACCTGGGTCCCTTCTGGTCATCTGCAGCATTCCCGTTCTCCACACCTTCATTTGTAAACAAACACATGCTGTTTGTCCTGCTGCATGGGCACGGCCATCTTGGATGCAGTCAGGTGATCATTCCAAACCAACCAGATTCAGAAGCTGTGATCACATGAACTGATCAGCCAATAGTTGTTTGGGACATCCTATTTAAACCTGCTGCTGTGATCTGTTCATTGCCAGAACAACACACTTCTCTCCAGAGGATAGTTCTTGGCTTCAGTGTTCCTGACTGCATTACAAGTGCAGTGTTCCAGTCTGCATTGCAAGTGCAGTGTTCCTGATTGCATTACAAGTGCAGTGTTCCTGACTGCATTACAAGTGCAGTGTTCCTGTCAGAATTACAAAGTGCACTGTTCCTGTCTGCATTACTAGTGCACTGTTCCTGTCAACATTTCTAGACTGCTCATTCCTCTGCTATACTCTACAATGAGCAAAAAGATCATCCAGGCTGCTAAGTTCTGTTTCACTCATGCTCCAGCTAGTCCCAAGGGTCCCGAATCGCATCAAGACATTCAGACGACCGTGACAGTCTGTGAATGACCTGACATTGTGTGCTAGCACTGGTATGCTGGAAGGATGAGAAGGAGGATGATGAAGCTGGCGCTGCTGCTACTAATGGTGATACACCTACCAATTGGGTTGTCACAGTCATGTTGTCTTTGTTTGACCATTACTGCTTGCCCACATATCCATAGTTAAGTAGATAATCAGTACATTATATTTTCTAGGTACTGAATGACATTTTCTTTAACCTCCCAGTACAGCTGATGAATTGCTGTTCAGGAGAAATGTAATTGAGATATAATTTGGTGGCTTGGACACAGGACCTCAACTAATCAGCTAAAACCTGATGCATTTATGGTGGAAATTAGACTCTCCTCAGGATTCTGTAAGTGTCCAAGTTATTCATCCTCCTCAGTGTTCTTCTCATGCACTAATGTGGCTGTTTTCGGAGGTGACAGACCTACAGTCTGAGCGAGAAAGTGGTGCCTGGGAAGTTAAGAAAGATGCATGTCCGTGTTGAATACTCTCTGTTACAATGGGCATTCTAGTATGATTACCAGCAGTAGAAGGACCCCTATTAGCAGAAAGTGGGCATAGTCTGAGCATTTTATTATCTCTGCGGGTCGTTACCTGGAATGTTAACTATATTAATTCTTTTGGACACATCACCAAATTATTTTTATTATTTTTATTTTAGATTACGTTAAGGAGAATCGCCATCGTGGATTTATTCAGCCATCTACTTCTCCCGCAGGTGCGGGCTTCTTTTTCGTTAAGAAGAAAGACGGCTCGTTATGACCTTGTATAGACTATCGAGGTCTTAACGCCATAACCATCAAAAACCGTTATCCTATTCCCTTGATCACTGAACTCTTCGACCGCATCAAAGGAGCTCGGATATTTACCAAGTTAGACCTCCGCGGTGCCTACAATTTGATCTGGATCAAGGCCGGAGACGAGTGTAAGACAGCTTTTAACACCAGGGATGGACACTATGAATATCTTGTCATGCCATTTGGTTTGTGTAACGCCCCAGCTGTCTTCCAGGGATTCGTCAATAAGATCTTCCGGGACCTGCTGTATGTTTGTGTCATTGTCTATCTAGACGACATACTGATTTTCTCCCAAAATCTTTCTTCTCATCGACAACACGTCGCTGAAGTTCTCTCAAGGCTTTGTAAAAATCTTCTATTTTGTAAATTGGAGAAATGTTCCTTCGAATTATCTCAAATTCCTTTCTTGGGATATATTGTGTCTGGTGTAGGCTTGGAGATGGACCCCGAAAAAGTGAACGCAGTTCTACACTGGCCTCTGCCAAGGATGATCAAAGCTATCCTATTTTGGGCTTTGCTAATTATTATCGGCGTTTTATTCAAGGATTCTCCTCCATTGTCTCTCCTATAGTTGCTCTTACCCGCAAGGGTGTTAATACCAAGTAATGGCCTCCCGAGGCACTCCAAGCATTCCAGTTCCTCAAAAAGGCTTTCTCAACTGCTCCCATTCTTCAAATACCTGATGTAACTCTCCCTTTCTTCCTTGAAGTTGATGCCTCAAATGTTGGATTAGGGTCCAATCTGTCTCAGAAGTCGGTGCAAAAGAAATTCCATCCTTGTGCCTTTTACTCTCGAAGTCTACTGCCTGAAGTGAAAAATTTACACTATTAGGGATAAGGAGCTATTGGCTATCAAAGTAGCCTTAGAAGAATGGAGATACCTGTTGGAGGGGGCTCGTCATCCATTAACTATATTTACTGACCACAAAAATCTTCTCTATCTTCAGTCAGCTAAATGCATGAACCCCCGACAAGCCAGATGGTCACTCTTTTTCTCTCGCTTTGACCATATCATTACCTTCAAACCAGTTTCTAAGAACAAAAAGGCGGATGCATTATCTTGGGCGGTTACTCCCTCCTCTGACCTTGAAGACTATATGGATCGTCCTATACTTGACCCTAAATACGTGAGTCTAGCTGCCTCTTCTGCCAATACTCCACCCTTTGGGAAGACCTTTGTACCTCCCCTTCTTCGAAAAAAGATCCTCTCGTGGTATCATTCCTCCCATTTTGCCAGCCATTCCGGAGTGTGGAAAACATTGGAAATCCTCTCTCGAAGCTATTGGTGGCCTACCATCTGAAGGGATGTCAAAGAATTTGTTGCTGCTTGTGATATTTGTTCCAAATTTAAGTCTTCCCATAGAGTACCGGCTGGGCTTCTTCAACCTCTACCCATACCTTCCAAACCATGGACCCATATAAGTATGGATTTCGTCACTGACCTCCCTCCCAGTAAAAAATGTAATACCATTTGGGTAATCATGGACAGGTTCTCTAAGATGGCCCATTTTGTCCCTTTGGTAGGCTTTCCTACATCTCCTACATTGGCAGAACATTTTATCAAGGAAATATTTCGAATTCATGGGTGTCCGTCTGAAATCGTGTCGGATAGGGCAGTACAATTTGTCTCCAGATTTTGGCGTGCCCTTTGCAAGACCTTGGGTATCCGGCTGTCATTATCTTCTTCATACCATCCTCAATCGAATAGACAGACCGAAAGAGTCAATCAAGATCTAAAGACTTTCGTGAAAATTTTTACTTCAGACAATCAGGACAATTTGGCAGACTTACTCCCATGGGCTGAGTTTGCCCATAATAACACGTATCATGAATCGTCTTACAATACACCATTCTTTGTGGTATACGGTCATCACCTGTCTCTCCCAGAATTTCCTTCCCTCCCTCCCACCCAAGTTGCTGCTGTTAATGTGTTACACCGGAGATTTACTTCCATTTGGGCTCAGGTTAGGTCCTCCCTGAAGAAGGCATCCTCGAGAGATATACATTTTTTACTTATAAAAAGAGGCGAGCAATTCCGGCATTTAAAGTTGGAGATCGTGTATGGCTTTCCACCAGGAATATCCGCTTGAGGGTTCCTTCCATGAAATTTGCACCACGTTTTATCGGGCCATATAAGATCACTCATGTGTTTCAAACTATTATTGCCCAAGAAACTTCGCATCTCAAACGCTTTCCACGCTTCATTACTCTCATCATCAACCGATTTTCAGTTCCGTCATCGACACCTCATCCAGTCCAACTTCAACAGGAGGAGGAGTTCGAGATCACTCATATCCTTGATTCAAAAATTTCCAGAGGGGTTCCTCGCTTTTGGTCCATTGGAAAGGTTTTGGTCCGGATTAGCGCTCTTGGATCCGTGCTGCTGATCTCAATGCTCCGGCACTCCTAAAGAGGTTCTATACCAAATATCCAAGCAAACCCAGTTCTAAGTGTTCTGGTCCCACCTTTAAAAGGGGGGTACTGTTACTCTCCAGACTGCTGGTTCCTCTGATTCAAGATCTAGGTCTCTCTTTGCTCTGCCGGCACCTGTCTTGCGCCGCGGCTGTCCGCCATGTTGACCAGGGGTCTGCACATGTGCAGATCTATAGGACTGATAAAACCTTGTTCCTCTCCTCATTGGATGATTAATTACTTCTCACTATTTAAGACACCTGCTGCCCTACTACCTTTGCCTGTTCTTGGTCCTCATTTCTCTGAGGTAACCAAGGAGTTCATTGCTCCTGTTCGGGGTTCCTGCCTGCCGTGGAAGCTCTCCTGCACTTCAGAGGTAATACCTGTCAGCCGCAGATCGTTCCACGCTACCTTGTATCTTACCTGCAATCTGGACAAGTCTCTACTCCACGCCAGTGGTAATACCTGTTAGCTGCAGATCATTCCACGCTACCTTGTATCTTACCTGCAATCTGGACAAGTCTCTATTCCACGCCTGTGGTAATACCTGTCAGCCGCAGATCGTTCCACGCTACCTTGTATCTTACCTGCAATCTGGACAAGTCTCTACTCCACGCCAGTGGTAATACCTGTCAGCCACAGATCGTTCCATGCTACATTGTATCTTACCTGCAATCTTCCTCCATGTTAGTGACATATCTGTCGGCTACAGTTCATCCGCATACTAGTTACTCCTGAACTACCTATTCCCTGCTACTACTGGTCATTACTCTCGCTGTGTCAGTACAGCACCTACTACCCAGAGACTATCTACTCTCCTGGCGTTCCTCCTGCTACCCAGCTCAAGGAGGTCCTTGCTCCCATCGTGTATAGCTGTATCCGTCAATTTACCATATTCCCCAGAGGGCCGTGACCTGCACAATGGAAGCCGCTAAAACCCATACTTCCTTGCGGGAGTTTTTGGAGAAGACCAGCCGCTGTGTTAGACTCCGTGCATCTGGTGAGTAAAGCTCTATTCTGGTAAATTATGGGTCGAGACTTCTAGTGACGTGACAGTTACTAGACACATTTTCAACAAATACACAGGCAATACTGTGAGCACTACTGTTAGGTGCACACAGTTCTGCCTTCACAAGCAGTACAATGTGAAGCAGGACATACCTCTCAACTGTCCTTGCAGTCAGACCAAATCCTGACTAGGCGGGACAGTCACCCACCAAATTCAGGACAGTTGGCAGACTGTCCTGCTCTCTCCTACCTGACTTGTGGCTGCTAGTGTCTTTAGATCAGTTGCTGCTTGTCTGGATCCTGGAATATTGGGGGCCCTATTTGGAAAAAACAATGGGTACATGAAATTTAAAAAACTACAACCAGCACCGCTAGTAAATCAATATAGCACCCACGTTTTAAAATTAGGCCTCACTACAGCCCCAACATCAAAATAATAGTATTCCCATTTAATAAATATACCTATTTCCCTCCCTACATACAGCCCCAGCAATAAATTAATAGTATTTACATTTCATAAATATACCTATTTCCTGCAACCATCACTGCCTTTAAATTCATAGTCACATTTAATAAAGAGACCTCATTCTCCCCAAACCACCCCATCTTAAATTAATAGTCCCCACTATTACATTGCCCCACCATTACCCCGCAAACAAAATAGCACCCATTAATTAGCCACCATCTACCTCACACACTACATTGCCACATTACTGTGCCCCTTCATCATCACCAAGCTGTGCCCCCTTATGATCACACTGCGCCCTCCATGCTACTTTTACCCACTTCATCACATTCTGCCTCTCTTCGTTTCTCCACTCTTTTACTTACCTCTGTATTTCTTTTCTTCTCTTTTCTTTCTTCTCTCTTCTTTCTTCTGGGCGCCGCTCCTAACTGATTGTCGGGCGTGATGCTGCCCGACATTCAGTGCAAACAGAGGAGGGGGGGGGGGAGAGGGACGCTGGGGCCCCGATCATGGGAGTATTTGTATACTCACATGCCCCCCGCTTCGCAGATGGAATAAAAAATAATTGAGTGAGGGCGGTCATGTGAGTATACAAATACTCACATGATCGTGGCGCAGGGTACCGGACCGGCCCACACAGCCATCGGCCCATCTGGCAAATGCCAGAAGTGCCAGATGGCCAGTCCGGCCCTAGTGAGAAGGGGCAAATTCTTTTATATTTTGTATGAAGCTCCTGTTATACTGCATAACAATGGTTAGACATTTTTAATAGGTTATTTGCTAATAGCAGCAATATCTGGGAAGGAGTATGTGCTTATAATACATAGAGAGCAATCAGTTTCTTAATGTAGAGTTATGTGAATATAGACACCCTATTTAATTAAATAATTCATGAGGACTGCACATGCATTTCTGGTAAGTTGTGTATAAAATAAAAGCTTTAGTAATTTTCTGTTTAGGTTTAAATTGAGTATTTTTCTTATTTTCTCTTAACTTTTATTTCCCATAGTGCTTAAGATCCTTCTCCACCTCCTCCTTAGGCCAGCTGCTACACAAGCTTCCCAAAGGGCGCCACACACATGCACAGCACTGACTACTAGTAATGTGGGGGCCACGGTTTAGTGCATACATGAAGCATTGCATCGCAATGCATCAAACATGTAATGCCCAATACCCTCCCCAGGACTAGTACAAGAAATGTGGTGTTGGTACGGAACATTAAACACCCCCATTGGTGTTTTGCCAATGGGACTGTGGACAGCGAACAAGGAACGTGTATTATTGTGTATAAGACATGTATTAGTCTGTGTGTTTGTGTGTATGAGACATGTATTAAGTGTTTGTTTGTGTGTATGAAACATGTATTAGTGTGTGTTTGTGTGTAGGAGACATGTATTAGTTTGTGTCACGTTTTGCATAATAGGCACAATAGAGGTGAAAGTTTGGTTATTTCTGTCTGTGAGTTCATTTTCGGGGATTACCTTTATAACTATTTGGGGTCGCCCCCCCCCTCTGGACTGTACATTGTGTTACTCCCCCTTTTACTTATATGTTCTCCCTCTCCCTGCTGCTAGTCTTCTCATCTGCTAAAACCCCTGTCCCCCCTCCCTGCTACCTTTCACCCCATGCTGCCACTGGCCCCACCAACACATTGCTCCTCCTTCTGCCATACATCACTGCTGCTGTACCTCACCTGCCACCATTCTCCCCTACCAGACGCTACGCTGCTCTCCCTGCACAACTGTCATAGCTGCACTGGAGACATCAGAAGAGAGAAAACAGAAGAGAGAGCAAAAGTAAGAAAGTGGGGGTTCACCCCCATTTCACTATTACCAGCACTAGGCATTGCCTGTCTAGGCTAGTTGCACTATAGCATGGAATCCTGCTGCATGGGTTCCCCCTGTGATAATAAGATTTCTGACAGAAATCTTAAAATCCATCTTTATTGTGATTAACGTTTGGAACATGTGGAGGACATAAATCAAGCTTGAAAGAGGACATATACATCTTATTAGTCCTTTGTCTTTTTAGAACTGTGAGTGCCAGCTCTGTTACCATCAGTTATTGTTTTACAATATTTATTGCACACTGTTTGTGGATTGTGTGTGGGCATACAGAGGGCTGCTTATGGTTAGCCTGCGCAGATATACTAATCACTATTTTGTATTACTATTCCCCCTGTGATAATGGCAACCAACCCCAGAGTAGTCAGCACTGGGAAACATTCCCTAGGGAGATGTGACCCTCCAATGTACTTTAGTCCAGCGAAGTAGTCACCTGTGAAGAGAGTGCAGACACTGTTAGCTTGAGTCAAATGATTGCCTTAATTATACTTTTTGAGAATCAGCTAGAGAAATTGAAGGATGAAATGAAAGCAAATACGCTAGCTATATTGTAATTGTAGATCTAGGACTTAATTACTTCGCCAGGATCCAAGAGCTATCAACATCTTGTAATGATGTCTCCTCCTTCAGTTTCTCTGGCAACTGCTTCTCGGAAAAAACTTAGCTTTCCCAAGACACCCAGTGGAAATGCAGATGAGTCAGCACAACATTTTGACATTTGCTCGGCTGTAAAAGAATTGCCCAAAAATTTTGACACCTCTGCCATAAAATGAACTACAAATTCCACGAGGAAGGCCATTATCGGCAATTACATCAAAGTACAGACTTCTGTTATTGTGGATTTCAGAGGGGATGAATTAGTATTGTTTGAGGAAGATGTACACAATGATGAGGGTGAATATGATGACAGTGTAGATTGCAGGTGCTGAAATCTAGCTAAGAGAAGGGAGCTACCTGATGCTGGTATGCCTGGTAATATTTTGGATAGAATGGCATGTTGACAATTTTATGTTTTACTACAGTAAACTTTCACCTTTTTTAGAGAGGTTTTTTTTTAAAAAAAGGTACAAGCTTTTTATTAACATTTTTGTTTCCCTGACTTAAAACCACTATGCACTTGAACATAGGCTTTAGCACATAAGATAGACGGATTAGTATCATCGTGAATGAGACTGGAGAGTGACAACAACAATGTCACCCCTCCTGTTTCTGTATGAGCTATGGCACAGTAGAATGTCACTGGAGACTTTTAAGAACACTGACAGCCCTATTATTACAATTTCTGTTTCAGCACTGAACCCTGCCACCTCTCCTGTTTCTGAGTGAGCTATGGTACAATAAAATGTAGCTGCAGATTTAGACCAAGCCAGCCAGGCTTATAATTTATCTTTCAGCAATTACAATTAGCAATGATGAAATGGAGCTCTTCTCTTTGTGTATAACCTATATAACGCAGTATAATTTGCCTGCAAATTTTACAGACAAGCCTGCTTGTCTTCCTATTCATCAATGACTCTTAGCAATGGAGCACTCGTCTTTGGGTGTATATTAGACCCTACACTTAGTAGTGCAAATTCAGAAAAAAAGACTGCAAGGACTGGTAGATTAGTATTACAGTGACAAATTCAGCAATGGACCTCTTGTCCTTGGGTGTATATAACACCATACACTTTTTGTACACTACACCTACTTTCTTTCTCAATGAATCCTACCTCTTCTGTATCCCTCTCTCAAATGGCGCTAGATCACTGGGGAGGACAGTATTTATACATTCCAAAACTCGCGAGATTCGAGATCTGATGATGTCACAATGACTTGGCTCGGTACTCGGATCCCCTAAGTTCGGGTGGGCTCGATTTTCGGGAAACCGAGCACGCCCATCTCTAGTTCAGAGTGAAACACTGAGATGTTAAAAGCAAAAAATATATTCATGTTGTAAGGTGTTTCTCAGAGTCAAAGAATACCCTATTTTTTGGCCGCTTATTAAAGGTGTCAATGATACTTCCTCTCAAACAATTCCATTTAGATGGAAAGACTTGGGATGTTAAAAGCAAGAAATATATATATTTTTGGGGAGGTGTTGTGCTCAGAGTCAAAGAGCGCCATGGTTTTAGTCCGATATATTCTTCAGATGTCACTGGAACAGCCCCTCACACAGTTGCTTTATATTGAAACACTTTGGATTTTAAAAGCAAGAAACATATTTGTTTATTGAGGTCTGCTGTTCAGAGTCATACAGCACCCAGCTTTGTCTCCAGTCAGATGTCTAATCCTAATACATGATTAATCATTCAAGTGTCAAAATAGTGGCATTTACATAACATGTGACAATATATAGTGGAGAAGAAATATGGGAAGCTACTAAATGTAGCAATTTTTAGTAATTGAGCTTTTGATTGTAGAGTTTGTCCATCACAAGAAGGACACAGAACTAGCTGTTGCAGCAATGATGGGATCAGTGAGCATAAGGGTGTAAGCTGTGTACATCTAATGGAGGAAAAGAGTGAGCCAATGGGGGAGTTTGTACATTAATATGTACAGGTAGAGAATCTATCACTGTAAATGCTCGGGACTTTTATGCATAAGAGATATTCTTATAATTTGGAGCACCAAGCCCGTCACCTACATTTTACAAAATACCTATTGTCTTCCCTTCTTTATGAAATTGAACAGCTACTATTACTTATGGTGTCATTTTTTGTTTTCAACTTTTTTTTGGATAGACAAGTAGGAGATCCCATACTTTTTCATTTATGATATTGGAAATACCTTGATTGTACTTAATTTTATAAAATAGTTTATAGAATATTACTGTAAGTTTGGCAGGATTTGCACAAACTGTTAAGGTGAAAAGTGTCCCCCATATTATATTTTTCTGTTTTACTACTTTTTCTGTAAACAATGTATTGTGCCCACATGAGGGGCAGTTGTGACGTGTTTCCCAATCTTCATTTTCCTTAAATGCTGAGTGAATCACTTAGTACTGTGCACTTCATGTTAGGGAAGATGGGAGGGAGATGTAGGTGGTTGGAGGGAGGCGCTAACTAGGCCCATGTGACCCTTAAACTGGCCCTGCCCATAGCAGCCATACCCTCTGCAGTGGCATTAGTTACACCACTGCTGATACCATTTATGAATTGATGCGAAAATGCCCATGATCAGGGACCTAAACTAGGTTAACTGTTAATGAAAGTTGTTTAGATAACTGTAGATTAGCTGCAGTGACTTTCAATAGTTCTAAAAA
Source organism: Mixophyes fleayi (assembly GCF_038048845.1). Taxonomy (NCBI): domain Eukaryota; kingdom Metazoa; phylum Chordata; class Amphibia; order Anura; family Limnodynastidae; genus Mixophyes; species Mixophyes fleayi. The sequence goes on from NC_134403.1 coordinate 265,008,591, forward strand.
CAGAAAGACTGGAGTGCATATAACAAAGTCTTCAACCATAATCACTGTCTCATGTCAAATTTGTGATAGGTTCCTAAATAGAGTTGATAGATTAGCTAGATATGTAAATGTGTAAATGTTACTATTAGTTCCTTTATATAATGCAGCATTTAGCTCTAGTGGCCCTTTAAGTCTAGTTGACACCATGGCAACAGCATTAGAACCTCAGTCATCATCACTGCATGGCAGGTGGTCAAGGTGACGTCAGTTGTATATATTCAAACTGGCCGTGAGCTCTGGTGGCAGACAGCTCACACATCACTGTGACTGGCGAACCTAGAGATTCATTGCTATACTGAGAGATTTACTATCTGCGTATTGTATACTACATAACTTATTTTATACATACATTTATATATATATATATCTTTATCTTTTATTACATAATATATTTTTAATTAGATCTGTTAAGTTATCTGTAGTATAGCATTTATTTATAACATATATTGTGGTTTTAGTTTACTTGTTTAGTATTTAATCTTGTATAATATAGTGTATCGTGCTGATTGTCCCTATATTTCTATATTTATTGCCCATTTTAACCCCCACCTTCTTTTTTAACGTCTTTGACGTTGTTTGCCGGGTGTGACGGAGTTGCTGAGAATGGACAGGAGGTAAGTGCAATAAGTCAGTCACTACAAATAGTAGGTTATGGGAGGAGTAGTAGAAGGGGTCACTCTGGTAAGAGGCTAAAAACATTGTGATGTTAGCTGTGGGTATAGTGTCAAATATTATGCAGACACATAATATCACTAACTGAGTGTATAGATGTGTAACTAAGTGTGGTATAGACAGTTATAGATCAAATATTCTCCATAAAAATGTAAGCAAAAATAGAGCATTCATCCATGCACTCAGTGTGCTGATATGACCCTCAAAATGTGTCCATATGCAAAAACTAGCTTTCATTTTATGGGATAAAATATTTAAATAAGAGTGAAAGGAAGAAGCTTTCACATTTATAGGGGAATTACCTGACTTGCGGGTGGCTGCAGAGGTTCTTTCTACCTGCAAAACTATTGGATATTTATGGGTGCTCAGGAGGTGCCAGTAATCAGGAGTTGCTGCTATACTTTTACTGGTGCACTCTCACTCTCATTATTCATTTACAATATAAATGAGGCTGGAACAAATAGTACTAGGAAAAATTTACAATTCTGCATAGAAACATTGAACTACAGGGTGCATTTATGGATGCTAAATCACTTATATTTAATTTAAAAACTAGTTTTCATTCAATAAAAGAATGTATCATAACAGGACAACAGAAGACAACCTGAACCCTGCAAAGAGAAGGAAACTATATGTAGACCAGAGACAACCTCGCACTGCTAACCCTTCTCCTAGCCTGGGACAAGTGGAGAAAGCGGCATTTTACAAATTGCTGGGTATGACTTATTGTCTTAACATGTATTAATATTTATTAAGGACACAAACATTTTTTAGGACCACAATAGACACTTGGAAAACAATAAGTTTGGTTATGCAAAATGCATCCACACTGATGCCGTGGAACATGGGAAATCTGGCAGAAAAATGTAAGCAGTAGGACAAGCACCGATGGGGGGATATTTATGCATTAATTTGCAAAACCAAATAATTTTAAAGTGTGAAGTAGAACGTGTACAACTATCGGCTTACCACACAATATCACCTTAGGCATTGACAGACGCTGTTTTTAAATACCAAATGTCCCTCTAATGAGAATAACCCATAATCAGTTTGAAGTACACAAGTCCCTCAATAAACCATGGTGTCCATCATCCGTATGCGCCACTGCAAGGGATTTCAATGGGAACATTCTGGGAATGCTCCTATATCTGCTATCTTGCCAGTGGTAAATTGAGATTTTAGCTTCCAAATCGCATTATATGTTTCATAATGAAATATTTTGATTGGAAATCACATTTAAGACATTGGAGTCCACAAAGTTTCTTGATTGGAAGGAGAAACTTTTCAACTATTTCTTTATATTTTAGTATAATGTTGAACATGGAGAAAGGATACAAAGGGCCACAATACATGTGGAGGGAAACAACAAAACAAAATAGCAGCAATGTCAACATAATGATAAAATATAAAAACAACAGCTATATCTTCAAATAATATCACCCTCTCCAAAAATAAATACCCAAAAAAATAATTTGTTGGGTCGTTCCACTTCCCCACACATAATGAGGGAAACAATGTAACTTTATATTAGGCGCACTAAGTACTTGTAAGTAAAAATAAAATTATTTACTTCAAGTTCCAAATTTCCTGAAGCCAAATTTGGCTGAGAGGGGGTCCAAGACCTTAGGGACAATCTTTGGGTGAGGTACCTAGTGTTTATATTTATGGGCCCAGACTAAAAGTTTGCAGTGCAGGAAGTTGGTAAACATCACTACTTTCTTATGGTGTATGTATGCACTTAAAAGAGCTATTTGAGCCAATAAATACCCTTACAAGTAAGAGGCTGCTAGTTCCTTTGAGGCACCTGTCCCTGCTGTGTTCTGGGATAACAGATGAAAGAGCCTATTTTAATCCATCCTGGGCTATCCTGCATGGAGCCCAGAGTCCTGAGTCAGCATTCTCCTGCTACCTTCAGTCTTGATCCACAGTAATAGGTCAGAAAGGATTCAGTCAACACAACCAGTAGTAAAAAGGAGCGGCAGCAGCTACACAATCGCATACTTGCCAACATTTCATTTTTTTTTTCCGGGAGCTGCTAGTAGGAGGTAGGCGTGTAGGGGACGGGGCCCCGAAAATTGCGTCATTTTAGCCCCGCCCCCATTACGGGGCCAATCGTCGCGATTCCCGGTGAATCGCGGCGTTTGAACCGTTTTCTGCCCACTTCTGGGCAGATCAGGGAGTTTGCCACACTCTCTCTGGAGTCCGGGAGAGTTGGCAAGTATGCACAATCGCTAGAAGCATGAGTGGCTCAAGGTGCCTTTAAAGCAACCTGTTGGAGCCAGTATACCCTCCTACAACTGGGGATATCACGTTGGTGTCCAGTTAGCACTCAAACTTGGCGAGTTGCTGTTTTAGCCAATTCGTGCCAGTCAGAGTGATGATAACTAGCTTCTGACAACCAGCAAAACCCTATAAACCAAGGTGGCAGAGAAAACCCATTGTATCACAATGCGATTTCAACTTTATTATGACAAAATTCCTTTGGAAGGTTTTGTCTAATATACTACATTACTACACGTATAACATATTGAATACTATTTTATAAGTAACTGTATAGAAAAGCAGGTGTCCATATCAACCAATGAGATGCTGTCATTTTCTAGTAGTTTATACATGAAAGGAAATGTCTGAATGGCAGCTATGGGCAACATCAACTCTTCTTCACAGTTACCTGCAGAAAAGTTACTATAAATATCATATGACACTTGAACATTTCATGCTTATCATTGCAGAGCACCCTACCATCTACAGCTTTCTGACAATGGATTCGTGCCTGAGGATGTCAGACAAGGTATTTATTTCAATGTTACTTAAGCATTACTATTTTCTTATATTTGCATTCAATCGTGTGTAATATATAGAAAGTTAATGTATGATTGTTTTGATTTGGTTACCAAAGACTGTCTCTTCCAGCAAGAGGTTATGTTGTGTCTAAGGTTATCTGTAATGTGTTTATACACTCACCTACATTCCTGATTTAAAAATCAGGACATTTTAAGCCATGTCCCTGATCTGCTCAGCCCACATATAGATCCACCAATATTATGCCCGCAAATCCTATAGCCATGACGCCAATTTTTGGGAACTCAGCCTTTTTACTAAAGAAAATGGGACAGAGCCAGTGGACAATAGGACTGTTGGAGGATATACATATGCATTTCTTCATTCTGACTATGTAACTGGTATTTGTATTCTAGTACTTACTGGCAATGGTGTTGGTGTACTTCCGGAGAGCCGGCCTATCTGTGAGGGAATACACCTGTGTAAATTTTTACTCCGCACTGTAAGTATTAACCCTCGTTGTCTAGTCATATACAACTGGAATACAACATAAAATATGTCGCAGAAGAACATATTAGCCAGGGTCATGTTTTATATAGTCACCAAGTAAATCATTTACTACATGTCCAGACAATAAAGTATATTGTGTTTGAACTAAACTAAAGCGCCCAAATGACACAGGAACTATGGGTATGATATCAGTTCACAGCAATGTACAGGATATGTAATACATAATGAGAAAGATTCCCCTCACTCTATTTAATTTGCTATAAAAGAAAAGTAAAACGTAGGCAGCTTTCAGCACTACAGGGCAGCACTCTGGGGTATATTTAATATTAAAAGACTTATCATGGCCATAAGTCTAATCTTTTATCTCAGTTTATAGTGACAATATACATATACTTATCTCAGGGCTTCAACATTAATTTATCAGTTGAGAGATACTCAGCTGTGATAGAGAAAAAAATGCAGAGTGGTAAAAGTTACTTATCGCTCTAGATACCCCTGTTCTCCTCTGAGCATGTGCAGGGGGCCCAGCACACACGTGTTACTAGGAACCCTGATATTACCACATACCTTCCAGGCATGCAATAAAAGATATCTATTGCCAATAAATTAACCCCCCGGCTTCAGCTCCTTCTCCTCTGTCCTTCCCAATCCCCCGTTGTATAACAACCCCCTGCTCATCTTCTATGTATACTCTCTACCATTTCCTGCTCCACTAATGCAATCATACAGTTTAATAATCACACAAACCATTGTATTCCTAACTTAATATATTTTGATTTTGATTCATATTTTTTAATAACCACTAGTGAGCTATATAGTAAGAATAATTCACTAGGCTTTCGATATATCTAGTGTTTGGTTCTGAACCTCTATATATGTTTAATTGTTGGTTTATTGTTATATTTCTGTCTGTTACCCTTGTTCTCAATGTTATTAGAATAACAATAAAACTGAAAATAAAGATATGAAAAATATACACTGTAGATATGAAATATGTTATATTATGTCTGCCCTGCCCCCATAAAATACTGTTAATTTGTGTTGGCAGAAGAACAGCGCCATTTATTTCTAAAATCTATTTACTAATGATATTTGTAAATGCATTCCTTCTATTAATGCCATCCTGAGATGTTACTAACAGAACAGTGATTGTGTTGGATACTTGGATACATGATAAATTATACTGGAGTGGTTATTGTTGGTGGAAATCTCATTAACACATTAAGCAGAGTAACAAGATTTCTTTAGAGCATTTTCACCAGAAGAGGACTCTACCTCTATGATAAATACACCTTTGTCTGTTCCACACCACAGTGTATTTATAGCCTGCACATGTTTTATACACCTGGTGACTGTATGACAGAAATGTATCTACTCCTTATGGTCTTCTGTTTCTGTAGGGTGCTTGCAAATAAAATGGAAGAAGAAGAACCATGGTACCGCACAATCTATTCCTATGCTGCACAACTTATACCATTCCAGATGTTCCTGAAGCATACCGAAGCCATGTGGGTCAGAATGCAGCTCCAAACACTTGTGACTCTGGAGCAATGTGAAGAGGTGTGTAAAATAGTAGGATAAGTAGAAGAAATTCATGGACCACTATGGGATTCAGCAGAAAAACATCTCTTATAAGCATTGTACAGTGTAATGTATCTGAAAACAACATGTTGCTCCAATTTAACAAAATTAACTTACAAAGCAATTTGGAATAGTAATAAGTATTATGCTTTACACAGGGATGTTGTTTAAGTATATTCACACAGTGGCATTACTAGACTGTGCCCAGGGTTGTAGGCTCATTGTCCTGGGTCTACTTTCTGCCCATTTTTAATTTTCCTATCACTGCTCAATGAGCGCACAGCTGTCAGCACTGTACCGCCAACAACTGGGTACAACAGAATACATGTAATTGACTCCCATATAGGAGCAAGGATGAGGGACGTGCTTCCTAATGACACCATGTGACATTCTTCAAGGCAACCTCACATCTCATGTCAATGGAGTCGTCATACAGCATGGGAGAAGAATGTAGCACCACATGTAGACAAGTAAGGACTGCAGCTGAGAGTAGCATATTGTTCACCCACAGGTTCAGTGATGTCACTTGATGGGATTCCTTCTAAACTGATGTAATGTGTGTGGGGATCGGTGCACATAATTTTTATATTGGGTTCTATTGACACAGTTATAGCATATGGGAAGCTCTGAAACAGTGGTGGATTAATTGTAATACCTACCAGGTAGAGCTTACTGTCAAGCTGACATAAAAGTGAGTTCTCTCATAAATTGTTATTGACAGTTAAATAACTACTGATAGGGCATTTCAGCTGTAAATAACTACCAATGGGCATTTCAGCTGTAAATAATAAATTATTGAGGTAAAAAAGACTATATATGAGCATAAAGTCAAGTGGGAGACTGGTCTTTCTAGGGAATTTTCTGCAATTGAAAACAGTAAACTACCCAACATTAAGGAACATTAAACAAAATGAAATTGTCCCTCTGTAGATGGGGTGTCTCTTAGTGTTTCCTAGTATTATGCTCTGAATAACTAAAGGGTAAAGCATTTGCTCAACAGGCTATTGTCATATTGTCACTTGGAAAAATGGCAAAAAAATTTCAGTGAAGTTAAATTTAAAGATTAACGCTTTTCTCACTGTGAATGTAAAGTTTTTTCAACATTTTACTATTGTCAAAATAAACTAAAAGCACTGTATTCCTGAACAATGGAGGTCAACAAAATGTGGTTCCCAATAGAATGTTTTGCATATTTGACAGTCCCAGAAAACAGATTTTGAAGCCCACAAGATGTGCATCTCTATTCTAGAGTATGGATGTCCAATCAGCAGACTGTGAGCCAAATGTGACACTCAAAATCATCTGTGTGGCCCTCAGGCTCCATACGTTGAATCACAGTTTTTTTGTATTGTTTATTATTAGGTGATGAGAGCTGAAGACCACTGGGCTTGGCAAAGGAAACGTAAAGACCATCATGGCGGAGCCATAAGGAAATATGCCAGAAAACCTTGTCACCTCTGTAACCCGCCTCAGCCCTTCTATTTCCCTTTTGCCTACCCTAGAGTAACACTTTATTACATTAACGTACCAATATTTTTCTGGAATCCCAATTAAACATAACTCACATTAGTTAATCAGAAAATAATTCTTAGAAATAGAGTATAAAGCTAAACATGTAGACACAGACACAACATTATAAGGGTAAATACATCCTAGAGATACTGAGAGAACTGTGATAAAATTAAATAGTCGTACACAGTGCCCAGCGGTGATTGCAGGGACTTTTTATAGATTTTTCAGATGTATTTTTGGCCAAATGATTAAACTAAATGACTCTTATTTCACAAATACTCAGATATAATAAGATCATCTATGATAGGAACAATGTAAAACCAGATATAATAAGATCATATATATTAGGCACAATGTAAAACCATTATATATGGTAGATAATATATTATAGTAAAATATGACATGCAATAATTTAGAAAAAAGATGACATAAACAGCAAGCAGCAAGTGATAGAAACACACTTATACGTAGATATAATGATTATATATGCTAGGATACATCAGAAAAAGACAAATTTAAATAGATTGAACTAAACAGAATAAAATAAATTATTAAAGAAGTCAATAATCAATTTACTTGAAGATAAATATTGTATTGTATAGGACACTATTAGAATATGTGGGCTGATTAGAAAGATGTAAGAATACTGACCAGATTAAAATAAAGTAAGATATAATAATATTTTAGTAAAAACTATAATAAAATTTATATATAATAAAATTTAGTAAATATTGAATAAAAAGGAAATAAACTATTAAAAGATAAAGAATAATGTTAGGTAGGATAGGTTAGGGCCCTGCTGCAAGAGTCTACCTTGACGTGGTGGCAGGCTTAATAATCTTTTGGTCAAAAATATGCAATTGTGTGGTAATGTTGCATCTCTTCATCTCTTTTCACCTAGTCAAATAAAGTAACATATGGATCACATTAATATAATGATTGTAGAAAACAACTAACACCAGCATAGTATATATCTTTAGAAACACTTGATCACATTCTTATGTTTTCCTTGGTGACCTGCCCACCCTTCATCACTGAATGTTATTGCTGAAATGTATTCTCTTAAACTACGCTTGTTTACTAAGAATACCCCTTATTCCTGTAATTGCATGTTTTCATAATGTAAATCATTTTGCTTGAAAAAAATATATAAAATAAACTCTTTCCATTTTCTCATACTTGCTTCTTTATGCCTTTCAATATTAATTTTAGAGATCTGCACAGACACCCGCATTTTTGTTTTGGTTCTAAAGCATCTTATATGTTAGACACCCTACTATAGACAGTGTTGGAAAGTTGGCAATAATGACATTAACAGTATTCATAGATCGACAGTTCAAATGTAGACAGTATTATTAGATCGGCAATAGTATCCCTAACCCTGTAATACTGTCGACACCTGAATTGTCACCTAATATTGTCGACTTTCTGAATAGCGAACAAATGAATGCCTAGCTGTTGACTGCAAAGCAATTAACACAAGATGATAGACCAAGGCCATAAAGTAGTGCAAATGAAATTGTCCTTGGCCCTGCGCACACTCCCACCCATATGTTAAAGAGGATTTGCATAGTATAACAAACCAAGCATGTCATCGACTGGGAATGCCTGTGGCTGAAGTGCTTGATTTGCTTTGGTCCCCACAAAGGAGAACATATTGGCTGTTTGTTGCTAAACTGGAGAATAGAATTTAGCAATTTACTAATGGACATTTGCCTAACAGTGGTCTCCTTCCTCTATTTTGACAATGTCATCACCCTCATGATCATCCTCATCACTGATGTCAAGATGATCATCACAAATATAAGTTCATCCCCACTGGAATCTAACTTTACAATGGTATTCCTCATACAATTTGTAGTTCATTTTAGTGAGCAACAGTTTTCTTACACTTTTGGGAAGTTGTCTCCTCCGATGATCACTTACAATGTTCCCGGCTGTACTAAACACTCTTTTTGAGTACACACTGGAGGGTGGGGAACCATAGCTAGCTTGTAGAAGGGGCCCGAAATTTCCTTTTTTTCCTCCCGGAATTCAAAGCGACTGTCTGAGATGCTAATTTGTACATTGTCATGAAAGTAATCCTCCACCATTCCCCTAAAGCAAGGTGTATCAGATGGAAACATGGTAGAGGTATCAATATATTTGGGCATTTTTTTAAGCCTAACAAGATGTCATTAAAACCTGGGTTGACTCATAATCAGTGACAGTAGTATTTGCAGGAGAAGCTCAAGCAGAGAACATGTCATGTGCTACTTGAGCCGACAGCTTGCTCACATGGAGTTGTTTACATCTTTGAAGATTTGTGTCAGTTGGAAAGAAAGACATTACATATGACAACTCTAGAATCAAGTATGGTTTTCAAAATGTAGTGATCCAATTTCAAGATACAGCAAACCCTTGGGTCTTGACAAACTGAATCAAGAACGTGATCTACAAGGCGGACATACTTAGCATAATTGATACATTTTATCTCCACCTTCAGCTGCTTTTCCAGAAGTTTACGGTTTAGGGGTATGACTTGACTCAGGCTGGCAGTGTCTGAACTCACTTCATTTGTTACAGTTTCAAATGGTTTGAGTAGCTTGCATAAAACAGAAAGTAAGGTATCATGTCCCCCTTTCCCTATTTCATGACTTCATGTGTAGGTCATGATGGCTAGTTGCTGTTCCTTTAGTCCAGTGTTTCCCAAACCTGGTCCCCAGGGAGCCCTAACAGTGCTTGTTTTCCATATCTATTTGCTGAAGCACAGGTGTATTCATTACTGACTGACACATTTTGAAAGATCCACAGGTGGTACTAATTATCCTACTTGTGATCTGGAAAACATTCACTGTTAGAGGTCCCTGAGGACTGGGTTTGAGAAACACTGCTCTAGTCGCTGAAGCATATAAAGTATGGAATTCCACCTTAATACTACCTCTTGCTTCAGTTAGTGGAAGGCAGATGATATTTTATTTGCAGCTCTGCAATGTTCTACATGCGGTCTCTGAATTTTACAGGCCAAGGACAGCATCTCCTGCACTGACCTCTCATTTTTGTTTGAAATTCTGCACCACCAAGTTTATTGTGTGTTCAAAGCAAGGTATGTGTTGAAACTCACCCAGTTGTAATGTACACACAATGTTTGCTCTGTTATCGGCAATGAGGAGTCCTGAGGAGAGTCTTAGCAGAGTGAGCCATTTTGCTATGACATTCCTGAGTTCTTTCAACACTGGTAGGTTTCTTTGTTAAAACAGCAATACAAAGATTAGCTTGTCTGTGAATGACCTGACATTGTGTGCTAGCACTGGTATGCTGGAAGGATGAGAAGGAGGATGATGAAGCTGGCGCTGCTGCTACTAATGGTGATACACCTACCAATTGGGTTGTCACAGTCATGTTGTCTTTGTTTGACCATTACTGCTTGCCCACATATCCGTAGTTAAGTAGATAATCAGTACCTTATATTTTCTAGGTACTGAATGACATTTTCTTTAACCTCCCAGTACAGCTGATGAATTGCTGTTCAGGAGAAATGTAATTGAGATATAATTTGGTGGCTTGGACACAGGACCTCAACTAATCAGCTAAAACCTGATGCATTTATGGTGGAAATTAGACTCTCCTCAGGATTCTGTAAGTGCCCAAGTTATTCATCCTCCTCAGTGTTCTTCTCATGCACTAATGTGGCTGTTTTCGGAGGTGACAGACCTACAGTCTGAGCGAGAAAGTGGTGCCTGGGAAGTTAAGAAAGATGCATGTCCGTGTTGAATACTCTCTGTTACAATGGGCATTCTAGTATGATTACCAGCAGTAGAAGGACCCCTATTAGCAGAAAGTGGGCATAGTCTGAGCATTTTATTATCTATGCGGGTCGTTAACTATATTAATTTTTTTGGACACATCACCAAATTATTTTTATTATTTTTATTTTAGATTACGTTAAGGAGAATCGCCATTGTGGATTTATTCAGCCATCTACTTCTCCCGCAGGTGCGGGCTTCTTTTTCGTTAAGAAGAAAGACGGCTCGTTATGACCTTGTATAGACTATCGAGGTCTTAACGCCATAACCATCAAAAACCGTTATCCTATTCCCTTGATCACTGAACTCTTCGACCGCATCAAAGGAGCTCAGATATTTACCAAGTTAGACCTCCGCGGTGCCTACAATTTGATCTGGATCAAGGCCGGAGACGAGTGTAAGACAGCTTTTAACACCAGGGATGGACACTATGAATATCTTGTCATGCCATTTGGTTTGTGTAACGCCCCAGCTGTCTTCCAGGGATTCGTCAATAAGATCTTCCGGGACCTGCTGTATGTTTGTGTCATTGTCTATCTAGACGACATACTGATTTTCTCTCAAAATCTTTCTTCTCATCGACAATACGTCGCTGAAGTTCTCTCAAGGCTTTGTAAAAATCTACTATTTTGTAAATTGGAGAAATGTTCCTTCGAATTATCTCAAATTCCTTTCTTGGTATATATTGTGTCTGGTGTAGGCTTGGAGATGGACCCCGAAAAAGTGAACGCAGTTCTACACTGGCCTCTGCCAAGGATGATCAAAGCTATCCTATTTTGGGCTTTACTAATTATTATCGGCGTTTTATTCAAGGATTCTCCTCCATTGTCTCTCCTATAGTTGCTCTTACCCGCAAGGGTGTTAATACCAAGTAATGGCCTCCCGAGGCACTCCAAGCATTCCAGTTCCTCAAAAAGGCTTTCTCAACTGCTCCCATTCTTCAACAACCTGATGTAACTCTCCCTTTCTTCCTCGAAGTTGATGCCTCAAATGTTGGATTAGGGTCCAATCTGTCTCAGAAGTCGGTGCAAAAGAAATTCCATCCTTGTGCCTTTTACTCTCGAAGTCTACTGCCTGAAGTGAAAAATGTACACTATTAGGGATAAGGAGCTATTGGCTATCAAAGTAGCCTTAGAAGAATGGAGATACCTGTTGGAGGGGGCTCGTCATCCATTAACTATATTTACTGACCACAAAAATCTTCTCTATCTTCAGTCAGCTCAATGCATGAACCCCCGACAAGCCAGATGGTCACTCTTTTTCTCTCGCTTTGACCATATCATTACCTTCAAACCAGTTTCTAAGAACAAAAAGGCGGATGCATTATCTTGGGCGGTTACTCCCTCCTCTGACCTTGAAGACTATTTGGATCGTCCTATACTTGACCCTAAATGCGTGAGTCTAGCTGCCTCTTCTGCCAATACTCCACCCTTTGGGAAGACCTTTGTACCTCCCCTTCTTCGAAAAAAGATCCTCTCGTGGTATCATTCCTCCCATTTTGCTAGCCATTCCGGAGTGTGGAAAACATTGGAAATCCTCTCTCGAAGCTATTGGTGGCCTACCATCAGAAGGGATGTCAAAGAATTTGTTGCTGCTTGTGATATTTGTTCCAAATTTAAGTCTTCCCATAGAGTACCGGCTGGGCTTCTTCAACCTTTACCCATACCTTCCAAACCATGGACCCATATAAGTATGGATTTCGTCACTGACCTCCCTCCCAGTAAAAAATGTAATACCATTTGGGTAATCATGGACAGGTTCTCTAAGATGGCCCATTTTGTCCCTTTGGTAGGCTTTCCTACATCTCCTACATTGGCAGAACATTTTATCAAGGAAATATTTAGAATTCATGGGTGTCCGTCTGAAATCGTGTCGGATAGGGGAGTACAATTTGTCTCCAGATTTTGGCGTGCCCTTTGCAAGACCTTGGGTATCCGGCTGTCATTATCTTCTTCATACCATCCTCAATCGAATAGACAGACCGAAAGAGTCAATCAAGATCTAAAGACTTTCGTGAAAATTTTTACTTCAGACAATCAGGACAATTTGGCAGACTTACTCCCATGGGCTGAGTTTGCCCATAATAACACGTATCATGAATCGTCTTACAATACACCATTCTTTGTGGTATACGGTCATCACCTGTCTCTCCCAGAATTTCCTGAAGTTGCTGCTGTTAATGTGTTACACCGGAGATTTACTTCCATTTGGGCTCAGGTTAGGTCCTCCCTGAAGAAGGCATCCTCGAGAGATATACATTTTTTGCTGATAAAAAGAGGCGAGCAATTCCGGCATTTAAAGTTGGAGATCGTGTATGGCTTTCCACCAGGAATATCCGCTTGAGGGTTCCTTCCATGAAATTTGCACCACGTTTTATCGGGCCATATAAGATCACTCATGTGTTTCAAACTATTATTGCCCAAGAAACTTCGCATCTCAAACTCTTTCCACTCTTCATTACTCTCATCATCAACCAATTTTCAGTTCCGTCATCGACACCTCATCCAGTCCAACTTCAACAGTGTCACGGGCACTAGGAGTCTTTACCCAGGGATCACCAGGTGGTAGGCTTACCAGAGCAATGTAGGTGGTAATAGGGTACTCTGGTAGCAGGGTGATCACGGAACAGTAAATAGCAGATGATGAGATGCTCAGGAAAGTCTATGACTAGCAACACTGGTAATATGGAGGTAATAGTACACGAGGAACTGTATGGACAAGGACACGTGAAGGTAGTCAGTGGTCTGCGATAGCAAGTTGTACCACTGCTATAGTGAGGAGGAATGTCCAACAGAAACGAGGAGGTGATGAGAGTCAGCGGTCTGCGGATAGCAAGTTGTACCGCTGTCTGAGTGAAGGAATGGAATCCAAGTGGAGGTATCCGGGGAATCAGTGGTCTGCGATAGCAAGTTGTACCACTGCTATGTGAGAGGATACTGGAACAGGTGAAACTGGAAACAGGGATCAGTGGTCTGCTACTAGCAAGTTGTACCACTGAATATATCTGTGAGGAGGTGCACGGGGAGAGACTGCAACACAGGGTAAACACGGCACCTTAACACGATCCACAGTAATATGCACAATATAGATATATGAATGACTGAACAGCACTGCAAATATGGAAAGTCTCTTGAAGTAATCCGGAACAAGATAGTACAGTCAATGATGGCAACAGACTCCGCGGATAGCAGACTCCAGAGGAGAACCAACACAGTCCAGCAAGATATGCAATACACCAGCACAGTCAATGAGAAGTATGCATACCGTGGTTCAGAAGCAGGCAGTCAGACAGGAGTGCAGCGATACCTGAGCGGCAGGAGGCCGGCAGGATGAGAAGTCCCTGGATGGAGGAAGCAGAGGTCTAGTAGGTGCAGCGCACAGGTAAGTAAACCAACAGGGACACGAATCCACAGGAATCGGTAGAACGCGGAACTGGACTCTTGGAGGACCCAGGAGAATGGTGATGACCTAGCAGCAGGATAGCGGATGAGACACGAATCCAATGCGGACAGGCAAGTAGAGACCAGCGGAACACAGGAAGGCGTGGAGAGCGGATCAGCAGTAGATGGACGACTAGCGCTGGCAGCAGCAGCAGGACTCTGCGGACACACGGAGGTAACCAGTAGCAACCAGCAGATGCAAATAGCGATGGAACACGGGTGAGCAGAGTAGACCAGGGGCTGTTGATCACGGAGGGTAGCGGATGGCAATAATAGCAGCAGTCTCGAGGAAACACGGGAGAGATGAGATGAAGACTGCAGTGCACAGAGGCAGCGGATAGGAATCAGCTAACAGTCACGATGATGAAACACAGACGAGTTGCAAGCTAGAGTCTGTAGTGCACGGAGGCAGCGGATAGGAATCAGCTAACAGTCACGATGTGAAACACAGACGAGTTGTACGCTGGAGACTGTAGTGCACAGAGGCAGCGGATAGGAATCAGCTAACAGTCACGATGAGGAAACACAGACGAGTTGCAAGCTGGAGACTGTAGTGCACGGAGGCAGCGGATAGGAATCAGCTCACAGTCTTGATGATGAACAGGTGAGTAGATGTGGAGAGTGGCTGAAGTGCACGGATAGGAATCAGCAAACAGTCACAATGATATGAGATAGAGTTGAAGTGGCTTAGAAGACTGTAGTGCACGGAGGCAGCGGATAGAAATCAGCTAACAGTCACGATGATACACTTGATGGTAGAAGTGGTATGGGAACCACAGAAGTAGAAGTGGTTTGGAAACAGAGGTAGAAGTGGTTTGGAAACCACAGGAATCAGCAGCGCTGAATACACGAGGAAACACAGGAACACCTTCAGAGACTCATGGGGAATGAGACTCCAAGATCAGGCAACGTGGTGTTGACCACAGGTGCTTAATATAGGGAGTGTTGCCTGATCTGCCAATTAAGTTAAAGGGACATACACTGAAGGGTAGAAAAGGGCTGCGCATGCGCAGACCCTCAGGATGGAGGACGGCCACGGTTCCTAAATGTCCGGGAAGAGGCACTCACGGTCCGGTGAGTGACAAACAGGAGGAGGAGTTCGAGATCACTCATATCCTTGATTCAAAAATTTCCAGAGGGGTTCCTCGCTTTTTGGTCCATTGGAAAGGTTTTGGTCCGGATTAGCACTCTTGGATCCGTGCTGCTGATCTCAATGCTCCGGCACTCCTGAAGAGGTTCTATACCAAATATCCGGGCAAACCCAGTTCTAAGTGTTCTGGTCCCACCTTTAAAAGGGGGGTACTGTTACTCTCCAGACTGCTGGTTCCTCTGATTCAAGATCTAGGTCTCTCTCTGCTCTGCCGGCGCCTGTCTTGCGCCGCGGCTGTCCGCCATGTTGACCAGGGGTCTGCGCATGTGCAGATCTTTAGGACTGATAAAACCTTGTTCCTCTCCTCATTGGATGATTAATTACTTCTCACTATTTAAGACACCTACTGCCCTACTACCTTTGCCTGTTCTTGGTCCTCATTTCTCTGAGGTAACCAAGGAGTTCATTGCTCCTGTTCGGGGTTCCTGCCTGCCGTAGAAGCTCTCCTGCACTTCAGTGGTAATACCTGTCAGCCGCAGATCGTTCCACGCTACCTTGTATCTTACCTGCGCCTGGACAAGTCTCTACTCCACGCCAGTGGTAATACCTGTCAGCCGCAGATCGTTCCACGCTACCTTGTATCTTACCTGCAATCTGGACAAGTCTCTACTCTACGCCAGTGGTAATACCTGTCAGCCGCAGATCGTTCCACGCTACCTTGTATCTTACCTGCAATCTGGACAAGTCTCTACTCCACGCCAGTGGTAATACCTGTTAGCTGCAGATCGTTCCACGCTACCTTGTATCTTACCTGCAATCTGAACAAGTCTCTACTCCACGCCAGTGGTAATACCTGTCAGCCGCAGATCGTTCCACGCTACCTTGTATCTTACCTGCAATCTGGACAAGTCTCTACTCCACGCCAGTGGTAATACCTGTCAGCCGCAGATCGTTCCACGCTACCTTGTAACTTACCTGCAATCTGGACAAGTCTCTACTTTACGCCAGTGGTAATACCTGTCAGCCGCAGATCGTTCCACGCTACCTTGTATCTTACCTGCAATCTGGACAAGTCTCTACTCCACGCCAGTGGTAATACCTGTTAGCTGCAGATCATTCCACGCTACCTTGTATCTTACCTGCAATCTGGACAAGTCTCTATTCCACGCCAGTGGTAATACCTGTCAGCTGCAGATCGTTCCACGCTACCTTGTATCTTACCTGCAATCTGGACAAGTCTCTACTCCACGCCAGTGGTAATACCTGTCAGCCGCAGATCGTTCCATGCTACATTGTATCTTACCTGCAATCTTCCTCCATGTTAGTGACATATCTGTCGGCTACAGTTCATCCGCATACTAGTTACTCCTGAACTACCTATTCCCTGCTACTACTGGTCATTACTCTCGCTGTGTCAGTACAGCACCTACTACCCAGAGACTATCTACTCTCCTGGCGTTCCTCCTGCTACCCAGCTCAAGGAGGTCCGTGCTCCCATCGTGTATAGCTGTATCCGTCAATTTACCATATTCCCCAGAGGGCCGTGACCTGCACAGTGGAAGCCGCTAAAACCCATACTTCCTTGCGGGAGTTCTTGGAGAAGACCAGCAGCTGTGTTAGACTTCGTGCATCTGGTGAGTAAAGCTCTATTCTGGTAAATTATGGGTCGAGACTTCTAGTGACGTGACAGTTACTAGACACATTTTCAACAAATACACAGGCAATACTGTGAACACTACTGTTAGGTGCACACAGTTCTGCCTTCACAAGCAGTACAATGTGAAGCAGGACATACCTCTCAACTGTCCTTGCAGTCAGACCAAATCCTGACTAGGCGGGACAGTCACCCACCAAATTCAGGACAGTTGGCAGACTGTCCTGCTCTCTCCTACCTGACTTGTGGCTGCTAGTGTCTTTAGATCAGTTGCTGCTTGTCTGGATCCTGGAATATTGGGGGCCCTATTTGGAAAAAACAATGGGTACATGAAATTTAAAAAACTCCAACCAGCACCGCTAGTAAATCAATATAGCACCCACGTTTTAAAATTAGGCCTCACTACAGCCCCAACATCAAAATAATAGTATTCCCATTTAATAAATATACCTATTTCCCTCCCTACATACAGCCCCAGCAATAAATTAATAGTATTTACATTTCATAAATATACCTATTTCCTGCAACCATCACTGCCATTAAATTCATAGTCACATTTAATAAAGAGACCTCATTCTCCCCAAACCACCCCATCTTAAATTAATAGTCCCCACTATTACATTGCCCCACCATTACCCCGCAAACAAAATAGCACCCATTAATTAGCCACCATCTACCTCACACACTACATTGCCACATTACTGTGCCCCTTCATCATCACCACGCTGTGCCCCCTTATGATCACACTGCGCCCTCCATGCTACTTTTACCCACTTCATCACATTCTGCCTCTCTTCGTTTCTCCACTCTTTTACTTACCTCTGTATTTCTTTTCTTCTCTTTTCTTTCTTCTCTCTTCTTTCTTCTGGGCGCCGCTCCTCACTGATTGTCGGGCGTGATGCTGCCTGACATTCAGTGCAAACAGAGGGGGGGGGGAGAGGGACGCTGGCTCCCCGATCATGGGAGTATTTCTATACTCACATGATTGCGGCGCCCATGCCCCCCGCTTCGCAGATGGAATAAAAAATAATTGAGTGAGGGCGGTCATGTGAGTATACAAATACTCACATGATCGTGGCGCAGGGTACCGGACCGGCCCACACAGCCATCGGCCCTTCTGGCAAATGCCAGAAGTGCCAGATGGCCAGTCCGGCCCTAGTGAGAAGGGGCAAATTCTTTTATATTTTGTATGAAGCTCCTGTTATACTGCATAACAATGGTTAGACCTTTTTAATAGGTTATTTGCTAATAGCAGCAATATCTGGGAAGGAGTATGTGCTTATAATACATAGAGAGCAATCAGTTTCTTAATGTAGAGTTATGTGAATATAGACACCCTATTTAATTAAATAATTCATGAGGACTGCACATGCATTTCTGGTAAATTGTGTATAAAATGAAAGCTTTAGTAATTTTCTGTTTAGGTTTAAATTGAGTATTTTTCTTATTTTCTCTTAACTTTTATTTCCCATAGTGCTTAAGATCCTTCTCCACCTCCTCCTTAGGCCAGCCGCTACACAAGCTTCCCAAAGGGTGCCACACACATGCACAGCACTGACTACTAGTAATGTGGGGGCCACGGTTTAGTGCATACATGAAGCATTGCATCGCAATGCATCAAACATGTAATGCCCAATACCCTCCCCAGGACTAGTACAAGAAATGTGGTGTTGGTACGGAACATTAAACACCCCCATTGGTGTTTTGCCAATGGGACTGTGGACAGCGAACAAGGAACGTGTATTATTGTGTATAAGACATGTATTAGTCTGTGTGTTTGTGTGTATGAGACATGTATTAAGTGTTTGTTTGTGTGTATGAAACATGTATTAGTGTGTGTTTGTGTGTAGGAGACATGTATTAGTTTGTGTCACGTTTTGCATAATAGGCACAATAGAGGTGAAAGTTTGGTTATTTCTGTCTGAGAGTTCATTTTCGGGGATTACCTTTATAACTATTTGGGGTCGCCCCCCCCCCCCTCTGGATTGTAGATTGTGGTACTCCCCCTTTTACTTATATGTTCTCCCTCTCCCTGCTGCTAGTCTTCTCATCTGCTAAAACCCCTGTCCCCCCTCCCTGCTACCTTTCACCCCATGCTGCCACTGGCCCCACCAATACATTGCTCCTCCTTCTGCCATACATCACTGCTGCTGTACCTCACCTGCCACCATTCTCCCCTACCAGACGCTACGCTGCTCTCCCTGCACAACTGTCATAGCTGCACTGGAGACATCAGAAGAGAGAAAACAGAAGAGAGAGCAAAAGTAAGAAAGTGGGGGTTCACCCCCATTTCACTATTACCAGCACTAGGCATTGCCTGTCTAGGCTAGTGGCACTATAGCATGGAATCCTGCTGCATGGGTTCCCCCTGTGATAATAAGATTTCTGACAGAAATCTTAAAATCCATCTTTATTGTGATTAACGTTTGGAACATGTGGAGGACATAAATCAAGCTTGAAAGAGGACATGTACATCTTATTAGTCCTTTGTCATTTTAGAACTGTGAGTGCCAGCTCTGTTACCATCAGTTATTGTTTTACGTTATTTATTGCACACTGTTTGTGGATTGTGTGTGGGCATACAGAGGGCTGCTTATGGTTAGCCTGCACAGATATACTAATCACTATTTTGTATTACTATTCCCTCTGTGATAATGGCAACCAACCCCAGAGTAGTCAGCACTGGGAAACATTCCCTAGGGAGATGTGACCCTCCAATGTACTTTAGTCCAGCGAAGTAGTCACCTGTGAAGAGAGTGCAGACACTGTTAGCTTGAGTCAAATGATTGCCTTAATTATACTTTTTGAGAATCAGCTAGAGAAATTGAAGGATGAAATGAAAGCAAATACGCTAGCTATATTGTAATTGTAGATCTAGGACTTAATTACTTCGCCAGGATCCAAGAGCTATCAACATCTTGTAATGATGTCTCCTCCTTCAGTTTCTCTGGCAACTGCTTCTCGGAAAAAACTTAGCTTTCCCAAGACACCCAGTGGAAATGCAGATGAGTCAGCACAACATTTTGACATTTGCTCGGCTGTAAAAGAATTGCCCAAAAATTTTGACAGCTCTGCCATAAAATGAACTACAAATTCCACGAGGAAGGCCATTATCGGAAATTACATCAAAGTACAGACTTCTGTTATTGTGGATTTCAGAGGGGATGAATTAGTATTGTTTGAGGAAGATGTACACAATGATGAGGGTGAATATGATGACAGTGTAGATTGCAGGTGCTAAAATCTAGCTAAGAGAAGGGAGCTACCTGATGCTGGTATGCCTGGTAATATTTTGGATAGAATGGCATGTTGGCAATTTTATGTTTTACTACAGTAAACTTTCACCTTTTTTAGAGAGGTTTTTTTTAAAAAAAAGGTACAAGCTTTTTATTAACATTTTTGTTTCCCTGACTTAAAACCACTATGCACTTGAACATAGGCTTTAGCACATAAGGTAGAGGGATTAGTATCATCGTGAATGAGACTGGAGAGTGACAACAACAATGTCACCCCTCCTGTTTCTGTATGAGCTATGGCACAGTAGAATGTCACTGGAGACTTTTAAGAACACTGACAGCCCTATTATTACAATTTCTGTTTCAGCACTGAACCCTGCCACCTCTCCTGTTTCTGAGTGAGCTATGGTACAATAAAATGTAGCTGCAGATTTAGACCAAGCCAGCCAGGCTTATAATTTATCTTTCAGCAATTACAATTAGCAATGGAGAAATGGAGCTCTTCTCTTTGTGTATAACCTATATAACGCAGTATAATTTGCCTGCAAATTTTACAGACAAGCCTGCTTGTCTTCCTATTCATCAATGACTCTTAGCAATGGAGCACTCGTCTTTGGGTGTATATTAGACCCTACACTTAGTAGTGCAAATTCAGAAAAAAAGACTGCACGGACTGGTAGATTAGTATTACAGTGACAAATTCAGCAATGGACCTCTTGTCCTTGGGTGTATATAACACCATACACTTTTTGTACACTACACCTACTTTCTCTCTCAATGAATCCTACCTCTTCTGTATCCCTCTCTCAAATGGCGCTAGATCACTGGGGAGGACAGTATTTATACATTCCAAAACTCGCGAGATTCGAGATCTGATGATGTCACAATGACTTGGCTCGGTACTCGGATCCCCTAAGTTCGGGTGGGCTTGATTTTCGGGAAACCGAGCACGCCCATCTCTAGTTCAGAGTGAAACACTGAGATGTTAAAAGCAAAAAATATATTCATGTTGTAAGGTGTTTCTCAGAGTCAAAGAATACCCTATTTTTTGGCCGCTTATTAAAGGTGTCAATGATACTTCCTCTCAAACAATTCCATTTAGATTGAAAGACTTGGGATGTTAAAAGCAAGAAATATATATATTTTTGGGGAGGTGTTGTGCTCAGAGTCAAAGAGCGCCATGGTTTTAGTCCGATATATTCTTCAGATGTCACTGGAACAGCCCCTCACACAGTTGCTTTATATTGAAACACTTTGGATTTTAAAAGCAAGAAACATATTTGTTTATTGAGGTCTGCTGTTCAGAGTCATACAGCACCCAGCTTTGTCTCCAGTCAGATGTCTAATCCTAATACATGATTAATCATTCAAGTGTCAAAATAGTGGCATTTACATAACATGTGACAATATATAGTGGAGAAGAAATATGGGAAGCTACTAAATGTAGCAATTTTTAGTAATTGAGCTTTTGATTGGAGAGTTTGTCCATCACAAGAAGGACACAGAACTAGCTGTTGCAGCAATGATGGGATCAGTGAGCATAAGGGTGTAAGCTGTGTACATCTAATGGAGGAAAAAAATGAGCCAATGGGGGAGTTTGTACATTAATATGTACAGGTAGAGAATCTATCACTGTAAATGCTCAGGACTTTTATGCATAAGAGATATTCTTATAATTTGGAGCACCAAGCCCGTCACCTACATTTTACAAAATACCTATTGTCTTCCCTTCTTTATGAAATTGAACAGCTACTATTACTTATGGTGTCATTTTTTGTTTTCAACTTTTTTTTGGATAGACAAGTAGGAGATCCCCTACTTTTTCATTTATGATATTGGAAATACCTTGATTGTACTTAATTTTATAAAATAGTTTATAGAATATTACTGTAAGTTTGGCAGGATTTGCACAAGCTGTTAAGGTGAAAAGTGTCCCCCATATTATATTTTTCTGTTTTACTACTTTTTCTGTAAACAATGTATTGTGCCCACATGAGGGGCAGTTGTGACGTGTTTCCCAATCTTCATTTTCCTTAAATGCTGAGTGAATCACTTAGTACTGTGCACTTCATGTTAGGGAAGATGGGAGGGAGATGTAGGTGGTTGGAGGGAGGCGCTAACTAGGCCCATGTGACCCTTAAACTGGCCCTGCCCATAGCAGCCATACCCTCTGCAGTGGCATTAGTTACACCACTGCTGATACCATTTATGAATTGATGCGAAAATGCCCATGATCAGGGACCTAAACTAGGTTAACTGTTAATGAAAGTTGTTTAGATTACTGTAGATTAGCTGCAGTGACTTTCAATAGTTCTAAAAACAGAAAGACTGGAGTGCATATAACAAAGTCTTCAACCATAATCACTGTCTCATGTCAAATTTGTGATAGGTTCCTAAATAGAGTTGATAGATTAGCTAGATATGTAAATGTGTAAATGTTACTATTAGTTCCTTTATATAATGCAGCATTTAGCTCTAGTGGCCCTTTAAGTCTAGTTGACACCATGGCAACAGCATTAGAACCTCAGTCATCATCACTGCATGGCAGGTGGTCAAGGTGTCGTCAGTTGTATATATTCAAACTGGCCGTGAGCTCTGGTGGCAGACAGCTCACACATCACTGTGACTGGCGAACCTAGAGATTCATTGCTATACTGATCGATTTATTATCTGTGTATTGTATACTACATAACTTATTTTATACATACATTTATATATATATATATCTTTATCTTTTATTACATAATATATTTTTAATTAGATCTGTTAAGTTATCTGTAGTATAGCATTTATTTATAACATATATTGTGGTTTTAGTTTACTTGTTTAGTATTTAATCTTGTATAGTATAGTGTATCGTGCTGATTGTCCCTATATTTCTATATTTATTACCCATTTTAACCCCCACCTTCTTTTTTAACTTCTTTGACGTTGTTTGCCGGGTGTGACGGAGTTGCTGAGAATGGACAGGAGGTAAGTGCAATAAGTCAGTCACTACAAATAGTAGGTTATGGGAGGAGTAGTAGACGGGGTCACTCTGGTAAGAGGCTAAAAACATTGTGATGTTAGCTGTGGGTATAGTGTCAAATATTATGTAGACACATAATATCACTAACTGAGTGTATAGATGTGTAACTAAGTGTGGTATAGACAGTTATAGATCAAATATTCTCCATAAAAATGTAAGCAAAAATAGAGCATTCATCCATGCACTCAGTGTGCCGATATGACCCTCAAAATGTGTCCATATGCAAAAACTAGCTTTCATTTTATGGGATAAAATATTTAAATAAGAGTGAAAGGAAGAAGCTTTCACATTTATAGGGGAATTACCTGACTTGCGGGTGGCTGCAGAGGTTCTTTCTACCTGCAAAACTATTATATATTTATGGGTGCTCAGGAGGTGCCAGTAATCAGGAGTTGCTGCTATACTTTTACTGGTGCACTCTCACTCTCATTATTCATTTACAATATAAATGAGGCTGGAACAAATAGTACTAGGAAAAATTTACAATTCTGCATAGAAACATTGAACTACAGGGTGAATTTATGGATGCTAAATCACTTATATTTAATTTAAAAACTAGTTTTCATTCAATAAAAGAATGTATCATAACAGGACAACAGAAGACAACCTGAACCCTGCAAAGAGAAGGAAACTATATGTAGACCAGAGACAACCTCGCACTGCTAACCCTTCTCCTAGCCTGGGACAAGTGGAGAAAGCGGCATTTTACAAATTGCTGGGTATGACTTATTGTCTTAACATGTATTAATATTTATTAAGGACACAAACATTTTTTAGGACCACAATAGACACTTGGAAAACAATAAGTTTGGTTATGCAAAATGCATCCACACTGATGCCGTGGAACATGGGAAATCTGGCAGAAAAATGTAAGCAGTAGGACAAGCACCGATGGGGGGATATTTATGCATTAATTTGCAAAACCAAATAATTTTAAAGTGTGAAGTAGAACGTGTACAACTATCGGCTTACCACACAATATCACCTTAGGCATTGACAGACGCTGTTTTTAAATACCAAATGTCCCTCTAATGAGAATAACCCATAATCAGTTTGAAGTACACAAGTCCCTCAATAAACCATGGTGTCCATCATCCGTATGCGCCACTGCAAGGGATTTCAATGGGAACATTCTGGGAATGCTCCTATAGCTGCTATCTTGCCAGTGGTAAATTGAGATTTTAGCTTCCAAATCGCATTATATGTTTCATAATGAAATATTTTGATTGGAAATCACATTTAAGACATTGGAGTCCACAAAGTTTCTTGATTGGAAGGAGAAACTTTTCAACTATTTCTTTATATTTTAGTATAATGTTGAACATGGAGAAAGGATACAAAGGGCCACAATATATGTGGAGGGAAACAACAAAAAAAAATAGCAGCAATGTCAACATAATGATAAAATATAAAAACAACAGCTATATCTTCAAATAATATCACCCTCTCCAAAAATAAATACCCAAAAAAATAATTTGTTGGGTCGTTCCACTTCCCCACACATAATGAGGGAAACAATGTAACTTTATATTAGGCGCACTAAGTACTTGTAAGTAAAAATAAAATTATTTACATCAAGTTCCAAATTTCCTGAAGCCAAATTTGGCTGAGAGGGGGTCCAAGACCTTAGGGACAATCTTTGGGTGAGGTACCTAGTGTTTATATTTATGGGCCCAGACTAAAAGTTTGCAGTGCAGGAAGTTGGTAAACATCACTACTTTCTTATGGTGTATGTATGCACTTAAAAGAGCTATTTGAGCCAATAAATACCCTTACAAGTAAGAGGCTGCTAGTTCCTTTGAGGCACCTGTCCCTGCTGTGTTCTGGGATAACAGATGAAAGAGCCTATTTTAAACCATCCTGGGCTATCCTGCATGGAGCCCAGAGTCCTGAGTCAGCATTCTCCTGCTACCTTCAGTCTTGATCCACAGTAAGAGGTCAGAAAGGATTCAGTCAACACAACCAGTAGTAAAAAGGAGCGGCAGCAGCTACAAAATCGCATACTTGCCAACATTTCATTTTTTTTTTCCGGGAGCTGCTAGTAGGAGGTAGGCGTGTAGGGGACGGGGCCCCGAAAATCGCGTCATTTTAGCCCCGCCCCCGTTACGGGGCCAATCGTCGCGATTCCCGGTGAATCGCGGCGTTTGAACCATTTTCTGCCCACTTCTGGGCAGATCAGGGAGATTGCCACACTCTCTCTGGAGTCTGGGAGAGTTGGCAAGTATGCACAATCGCTAGAAGCATGAGTGGCTCAAGGTGCCTTTAAAGCAACCTGTTGGAGCCAGTATACCCTCCTACAACTGGGGATATCACGTTGGTGTCCAGTTAGCACTCAAACTTGGCGAGTTGCTGTTTTAGCCAATTCGTGCCAGTCAGAGTGATGATAACTAGCTTCTGACAACCAGCAAAACCCTATAAACCAAGGTGGCAGAGAAAACCCATTGTATCACGATGCGATTTCAACTTTATTATGACAAAATTCCTTTGGAAGGTTTTGTCTAATATACTACATTACTACACGTATAACATATTGAATACTATTTTATAAGTAACTGTATAGAAAAGCAGGTGTCCATATCAACCAATGAGATGCTGTCATTTTCTAGTAGTTTATACATGAAAGGAAATGTCTGAATGGCAGCTATGGGCAACATCAACTCTTCTTCACAGTTACCTGCAGAAAAGTTACTATAAATATCATATGACACTTGAACATTTCATGCTTATCATTGCAGAGCACCCTACCATCTACAGCTTTCTGACAATGGATTCGTGCCTGAGGATGTCAGACAAGGTATTTATTTCAATGTTACTTAAGCATTACTATTTTCTTATATTTGCATTCAATCGTGTGTAATATATAGAAAGTTAATGTATGATTGTTTTGATTTGGTTACCAAAGACTGTCTCTTCCAGCAAGAGGTTATGTTGTGTCTAAGGTTATCTGTAATGTGTTTATACACTCACCTACATTCCTGATTTAAAAATCAGGACATTTTAAGTAGGGATGAGCGCACTCGGATTTATGAAATCCGAGCCCACCCGAACGTTGCGGATCCGAGTCGGATCCGAGACAGATCCGGGTATTGGCGCCAAATTCAAATGTGAAACTGAGGCTCTGACTCATAATCCCGTTGTCGGATCTCGCGATACTCGGATCCTATAAATTCCCCGCTAGTCGCCGCCATCTTCACTCGGGCATTGATCAGGGTAGAGGGAGGGTGTGTTAGGTGGTCCTCTGTCCTGGTAGATCTCGTGCTGTGCTGTTTAGTTCTGTGCTTTGCTGTCTTTCAATAAAAAAGTAACTGTCCATTGCACGAATATTTGCAACAGGGACAATTTTAGGGTTAAGAAAGTCAACTAATAACACTTCGACGCTGTCTGTCTTTATAAACACTACACTTGGAAGTTGGAGGAGGTATTGTGGCCCCGGCACCAAATTTACTACCGGGGCCACTCCACTGTGCAGTCCATATTTAGGTGTATCAGATATTAAACAACGGTGACAGTTGATGCCCAATTTTTTAATTATATTGTGGCCTCGGTACCAAATTGTGTACCGGGGCCACCACACTACGCAGTCCAGATACTTGTTTGGTGGAATTCAGACCAGTTGAGGGTTTTATTATTATAATGTGGGGACCACTCTATCTATACCACACTACAACTCTATACCACTCTATTTCATACTTTAATTCTATTTAATACTTTAATTCTATTTCATACTTTAATTCTATTTAATACTTTAATTCTATTTCATACTTTAATTCTATTTAATACTTTAATTCTATTACTAATTACTATAAAGAGGAACTGCCGCTTCTATTTAATACTTTAATTCTATTAGTAGTTACCATAAAGAGGAACTGCCGCTTCTATTTAATACTTTAATTCTATTAGTAGTTACCATAAAGAGGAACAAAATAAACCAATTTTACCAAAAGTATAATATGACTTAGACTTACAAACACTACACTTGAAAGATGGTGCCTTTAAATGAAAAAGTCAGTCTTCATTGCACGACTATGTGCAACAGGGACAGTTTTTTGGTTTACAAAGTCAACCAATAACACTTGGACTCTGTCTGTCTTTAACATACTTGATGGGATCTCAATGACGAATTGTCTGTACCATGTTTGGAGGAGGTATTGTGGCCCCGGTATCAAATTGGGTACCGGGGCCACCCCACTACGCAGTCCAGATACTTGTTTGGTGGAATTCTGACACGTGGAGGGTTTTTTAATTATATTGTGGCCTCGGTACCAAATTGTGTACCGGGGCCACCACACTACGCAGTCAAGATAGATAGATGCGTATCATAGATAAAGTACATTCAGTGGTGTGGGGCAAATTGAAAAATATTCAAAATGCACTGACATTAACAAAAACAAGAGGTTGTCACACGCTAAAACTCCAACATGTATATGATGGAGAGGATGGAGGAGCAGCCGTATGTGTAGTGTAATGCAGACCTGTTGAAGGTTTTTTATATATTTTATTGTGATGCCCAGTGCCCACTCCTCTAGGCAGTCCAGGTACATTTATTGGTGCGATTCATAAAAGTTCAGGGTTTTTAATATATTGTGGTGACCCACTCCTCTACGCAGTCCAGGTACATTTATTGGTGCGAATCAAACAAGTTGATGGTTTTCTTATTATATATATTGTGGTGACCCACTCCTCTACGCAGTCCAGGTACATTTATTGGTGCGATTCATAAAAGTTCAGGGTTTTTAATATATTGTGGTGACCCACTCCTCTACGCAGTCCAGGTACATTTATTGGTGCGAATCAAACAAGTTGATGGTTTTCTTATTATATATATTGTGGTGACTCACTCCTCTACGCAGTCCAGGTACATTTATTGGTGCGATTCATAAAAGTTCAGGGTTTTTAATATATTGTGGTGACCCACTCCTCTACGCAGTCCAGGTACATTTATTGGTGCGATTCATAAAAGTTCAGGGTTTTTAATATATTGTGGTGACCCACTCCTCTACGCAGTCCAGGTACATTTATTGGTGCGAATCAAACAAGTTGATGGTTTTCTTATTATATATATTGTGGTGACCCACTCCTCTACGCAGTCCAGGTACATTTATTGGTGCGATTCATAAAAGTTCAGGGTTTTTAATATATTGTGGTGACCCACTCCTCTACGCAGTCCAGGTACATTTATTGGTGCGATTCATAAAAGTTCAGGGTTTTTAATATATTGTGGTGACCCACTCCTCTACGCAGTCCAGGTACATTTATTGGTGCGAATCAAACAAGTTGATGGTTTTCTTATTATATATATTGTGGTGACCCACTCCTCTACGCAGTCCAGGTACATTTATTGGTGCGATTCATAAAAGTTCAGGGTTTTTAATATATTGTGGTGACCCACTCCTCTACGCAGTCCAGGTACATTTATTGGTGCGAATCATACAAGTTGATGGTTTTCTTATTATATATATTGTGGTGACCCACTCCTCTACGCAGTCCAGGTACATTTATTGGTGCGATTCATAAAAGTTCAGGGTTTTTAATATATTGTGGTGACCCACTCCTCTACGCAGTCCAGGTACATTTATTGGTGCGATTCATAAAAGTTCAGGGTTTTTAATATATTGTGGTGACCCACTCCTCTACGCAGTCCAGGTACATTTATTGGTGCGATTCATAAAAGTTCAGGGTTTTTAATATATTGTGGTGACCCACTCCTCTACGCAGTCCAGGTACATTTATTGGTGCGAATCATACAAGTTGATGGTTTTCTTATTATATATATTGTGGTGACCCACTCCTCTACGCAGTCCAGGTACATTTATTGGTGCGATTCATAAAAGTTCAGGGTTTTTAATATATTGTGGTGACCCACTCCTCTACGCAGTCCAGGTACATTTATTGGTGCGATTCATAAAAGTTCAGGGTTTTTAATATATTGTGGTGACCCACTCCTCTACGCAGTCCAGGTACATTTATTGGTGCGATTCATAAAAGTTCAGGGTTTTTAATATATTGTGGTGACCCACTCCTCTACGCAGTCCAGGTACATTTATTGGTGCGAATCAAACAAGTTGATGGTTTTCTTATTATATATATTGTGGTGACCCACTCCTCTACGCAGTCCAGGTACATTTATTGGTGCGATTCATAAAAGTTCAGGGTTTTTAATATATTGTGGTGACCCACTCCTCTACGCAGTCCAGGTACATTTATTGGTGTGATTCATAAAAGTTCAGGGTTTTTAATATATATTGTGGTGACCCACTCCTCTAGGTAGTCCAGGTACATTTATTGGTGCGAATCATAAAAGTTCAGGGTTTTTAATATATATTGTGGTGACCCACTCCTCTACGCAGTCCAGAAAGATACCTTGTTGCAACATTTTGGACTAATAACTATATTGTGAGGTGTTCAGAATACACTGTAAATTAGTGGAAATGATTGTTATTGAATGTTATTGAGGTTAATAATAGCCTAGGAGTGAAAATAAGCCCAAAAACTTGATTTTTAAACTTTTTATGTTTTTTTCAAAAAAAATCCGAATCCAAAACCTTAAATCCGAACCGAGACCTTTCGTCAAGTGTTTTGCGAGACAAATCCGAACCCCAAAAATAACGAAAATCCGGATCCAAAACACAAAACACGAGACCTCAAAAGTCGCCGGTGCACATCCCTAATTTTAAGCCATGTCCCTGATCTGCTCAGCCCACATATAGATCCACCAATATTATGCCCGCAAATCCTATAGCCATGACGCCAATTTTTGGGAACTCAACCTTTTTACTAAAGAAAATGGGACAGAGCCAGTGGACAACAGGACTGTTGGAGGATATACATATGCATTTCTCCATTCTGACTATGTAACTGGTATTTGTATTCTAGTACTTACTGGCAATGGTGTTGGTGTACTTCCGGAGAGCCGGCCTATCTGTGAGGGAATACACCTGTGTAAATTTTTACTCCGCACTGTAAGTATTAACCCTCGTTGTCTAGTCATATACAACTGGAATACAACATAAAATATGTCCCAGAAGAACATATTAGCCAGGGTCATGGTTTATATAGTCACCAAGTAAATCATTTACTACATGTCCAGACAATAAAGTATATTGTGTTTGAACTAAACTAAAGCGCCCAAATGACACAGGAACTATGGGTATGATATCAGTTCACAGCAATGTACAGGATATGTAATACATAATGAGAAAGATTCCCCTCACTCTATTTAATTTGCTATAAAAGAAAAGTAAAACGTAGGCAGCTTTCAGCACTACAGGGCAGCATTCTGGGGTATATTTAATATTGAAAGACTTATCATGGCCATAAGTCTAATCTTTTATCTCAGTTTATAGTGACAATATACATATACTTATCTCAGGGCTTCAACATTAATTTATCAGTTGAGAGATACTCAGCTGTGATAGAGAAAAAAATGCAGAGTGGTAAAAGTTACTTATCGCTCTAGATACCCCTGTTCTCCTCTGAGCATGTGCAGGGGGTCCAACACACGCGTGTTACTAGGAACCCTGATATTACCACATACCTTCCAGGCATGCAATAATGGAGATATCTATTGCCAATAAATTAACCCCCCGGCTTCAGCTCCTTCTCCTCTGTCCTTCCCAATCCCCCCTTGTATAACAACCCCCTGCTCATCTTCTATGTATACTCTCTACCATTTCCTGCTCCATTAATGCAATCATACAGTTTAATAATCACACAAACCATTGTATTCCTAACTTAATATATTTTGATTTTGATTCATATTTTTTAATAACCACTAGTGAGCTATATAGTAAGAATAATTCACTAGGCTTTCGATATATCTAGTGTTTGGTTCTGAACCTCTATATATGTTTAATTGTTGGTTTATTGTTATATTTCTGTCTGTTACCCTTGTTCTCAATGTTATTAGAATAACAATAAAACTGAAAATAAAGATATGAAAAATATACACTGTAGATATGAAATATGTTATATTATGTCTGCCCTGCCCCCATAAAATACTGTTTATTTGTGTTGGCAGAAGAACAGCGCCATTTATTTCTAAAATCTATTTACTAATGATATTTGTAAATGCATTCCTTCTATTAATGCCATCCTGAGATGTTACTAACAGAACAGTGATTGTGTTGGATACTTGGATACATGATAAATTATACTGGAGTGGTTATTGTTGGTGGAAATCTCATTAACACATTAAGCAGAGTAACAAGATTTCTTTAGAGCATTTTCACCAGAAGAGGACTCTACCTCTATGATAAATACACCTCTGTCTGTTCCACACCACAGTGTATTTATAGCCTGCACATGTTTTATACACCTGGTGACTGTATGACAGAAATGTATCTACTCCTTATGGTCTTCTGTTTCTGTAGGGTGCTTGCAAATAAAATGGAAGAAGAAGAACCATGGTTCCGCACAATCTATTCCTATGCTGCACAACTTATACCATTCCAGATGTTCCTGAAGAATACCGAAGCCATGTGGGTCAGAATGCAGCTCCAAACACTTGTGACTCTGGAGCAATGTGAAGAGGTATGTAAAATAGTAGGATAAGTAGAAGAAATTCATGGACCACTATGGGATTCAGCAGAAAAACATCTCTTATAAGCATTGTACAGTGTAATGTATCTGAAAACAACATGTTGCTCCAATTTAACAAAATTAACTTACAAAGCAATTTGGAATAGTAATAAGTATTATGCTTTACACAGGGATGTTGTTTAAGTATATTCACACAGTGGCATTACTAGACTGTGCCCAGGGTTGTAGGCTCATTGTCCTGGGTCTACTTTCTGCCCATTTTTAATTTTCCTATCACTGCTCAATGAGCGCACAGCTGTCAGCACTGTACCGCCAACGACTGGGTACAACAGAATACATGTAATTGACTCCCAGATTGGAGCAAGGATGAGGGACGTGCTTCCTAATGACACCATGTGACATTCTTCAAGCCAACCTCACATCTCATGTCAATGGAGTCGTCATACAGCATGGGAGAAGAATGTAGCACCACATGTAGACAAGTAAGGACTGCAGCTGAGAGTAGCATATTGTTCACCCACAGGTTCAGTGATGTCACTTGATGGGATTCCTTATAAACTGATGTAATGTGTGTGGGGATCGGTGCACATAATTTTCATATTGGGTTCTATTGACACAGTTATAGCATATGGGAAGCTCTGAAACAGTGGTGGATTAATTGTAATACCTACCAGGTAGAGCTTACTGTCAAGCTGACATAAAAGTGAGTTCTCTCATAAATTGTTATTGACAGTTAAATAACTACTGATAGGGCATTTCAGCTGTAAATAACTACCGATGGGCATTTCAGCTGTAAATAATAAATTATTGAGGTAAAAAAGACTATATATGAGCATAAAGTCAAGTGGGAGACTGGTCTTTCTAGGGAATTTTCTGCAATTGAAAACAGTAAACTACCCAACATTAAGGAACATTAAACAAAATGAAATTGTCCCTCTGTAGATGGGGTGTCTCTTAGTGTTTCCTAGTATTATGCTCTGAATAACTAAAGGGTAAAGCATTGGCTTAAAAGGCTATTGTCATATTGTCACTTGGAAAAATGGCAAAAAAATTTCAGTGAAGTTAAATTTAAAGATTAACGCTTTTCTCACTGTGAATGTAAAGTTTTTTCAACATTTTACTATTGTCAAAATAAACTAAAAGCACTGTATTCCTGAACAATGGAGGTCAACAAAATGTGGTTCCCAATAGAATGTTTTGCATATTTGACAGTCCCAGAAAACAGATTTTGAAGCCCACAAGATGTGCATCTCTATTCTAGAGTATGGATGTCCAATCAGCAGACTGTGAGCCAAATGTGACACTCATAATCATCTGTGTGGCCCTCAGGCTCCATACGTTGAATCACAGTTTTTTTGTATTGTTTATTATTAGGTGATGAGAGCTGAAGACCACTGGGCTTGGCAAAGGAAACGTAAAGACCATCATGGCGGAGCCATAAGGAAATATGCCAGAAAACCTTGTTACCTCTGTAACCCGCCTCAGCCCTTCTATTTCCCTTTTGCCTACCCTAGAGTAACACTTTATTATATTAACGTACCAATATTTTTCTGGAATCCCAATTAAACATAACTCACATTAGTTAATCAGAAAATAATTCTTAGAAATAGAGTATAAAGCTAAACATGTAGACACAGACACAACATTATAAGGGTAAATACATCCTAGAGATACTGAGAGAACTGTGATAAAATTAGTCATACACAATGCCCAGCGGTGATTGCAGGGACTTTTTATAGATTTTTCAGATGTATTTTTGGCCAAATGATTAAACTAAATGACTCTTATTTCACAAATACTCAGATATAATAAGATCATCTATGATAGGAACAATGTAAAACCAGATGTAATAAGATCATATATATTAGACACAATGTAAAACCATTATATATGGTAGATAATATATTATAGTAAAATATGACATGCAATAATTTAGAAAAAAGATGACATAAACAGCAAGCAGCAAGTGATAGAAACACACTTATACGTAGATATAATGATAATATATGATAGGATACATCAGAAAAAGACAAATTTAAATAGATTGAACTAAATAGAATAAAATAAATTATTAAAGAAGTCAATAATCAATTTACTTGAAGATAAATATTGTATTGTATAGGACACTATTAGAATATGTGGGCTGATTAGAAAGATGTAAGAATACTGACCAGATTAAAATAAAGTAAGATATAATAATATTTTAGTAAAAACTATAATAAAATTTATATATAATAAAATTTAGTAAATATTGAATAAAAAGGAAATAAACTATTAAAAGATAAAGAATAATGTTAGGTAGGATAGGTTAGGGCCCTGCTGCAAGAGTCTACCTTGACGTGGTGGCAGGCTTAATAATCTTTTGGTCAAAAATATGCAATTGTGTGGTAATGTTGCATCTCTTCATCTCTTTTCACCTAGTCAAATAAAAGTAACATATGGATCACATTAATATACTGATTGTAGAAAACAACTAACACCAGCATAGTACATATCTTTAGAAACACTTGATCACATTCTTATGTTTTCCTTGGTGACCTGCCCACCCTTCATCACTGAATGTTATTGCTGAAATGTATTCTCTTAAACTACGCTTGTTTACTAAGAATACCCCTTATTCCTGTAATTGCATGTTTTCATAATGTAAATCATTTTGCTTGAAAAAAATATATAAAATAAACTCTTTCCATTTTCTCATACTTGCTTCTTTATGCCTTTCAATATTAACTTTAGAGATCTGCACAGACATCCGTATTTTTGTTTTGGTTTTGGTTCTAAAGCATCTTATATGTTAGACACCCTACTATAGACAGTGTTGGAAAGTTGGCAATAATGACATTAACAGTATTATTAGATCGACAGTTCAAATGTAGACAGTATTATTAGATCGGCAATAGTATCCCTAACCCTGTAATACTGTCGACACCTGAATTGTCACCTAATATTGTCGACTTTCTGAATAGCGAACAAATGAATGCCTAGCTGTTGACTGCAAAGCAATTAACACAAGATGATAGACCAAGGCCATAAAGTAGTGCAAATGAAATTGTCCTTGGCCCTGAGCACACTCCCACCCATATGTTAAAGAGGATTTGCATAGTATAACAAACCAAGCATGTCATCGACTGGGAATGCCTGTGGCTGAAGTGCTTGATTTGCTTTGGTCCCCACAAAGGAGAACATATTGGCTGTTTGTTGCTGAACTGGAGAATAGAATTTAGCAATTTACTAATGGACATTTGCCTAACAGTGGTCTCCTTCCTCTATTTTGACAATGTCATCACCCTCATGATCATCCTCATCACTGATGTCAAGATGATCATCACAAATATTAGTTCATCCCCACTGGAATCTAACTTTACAATGGTATTCCTCATACAATTTGTAGTTCATTTTAGTGAGCAACAGTTTTCTTACACTTTTGGGAAGTTGTCTCCTCCGATGATCACTTACAATGTTCCCGGCTGTACTAAACACTCTTTTCGAGTACACACTGGAGGGTGGGGATCCATAGCTAGCTTGTAGAAGGGGCCCGAAATTTCCTTTTTTTCCTCCCGGAATTCAAAGCGACTGTCTGAGATGCTAATTTGTACATTGTCATGAAAGTAATCCTCCACCATTCCCCTAAAGCAAGGTGTATCAGATGGAAACATGGTAGAGGTATCAATATATTTGGGCATTTTTTTAAGCCTAACAAGATGTCATTAAAACCTGGGTTGACTCATAATCAGTGACAGTAGTATTTGCAGGAGAAGCTCAAGCAGAGAACGTGTCATGTGCTACTTGAGCCGACAGCTTGCTCACATGGAGTTGTTTACATCTTTGAAGATTTGTGTCAGTTGGAAAGAAAGACATTACATATGACAACTCTAGAATCAAGTATGGTTTTCAAAATGTAGTGATCCAATTTCAAGATACAGCAAACCCTTGGGTCTTGACAAACTGAATCAAGAATGTGATCTACAAGGCGGACATACTTAGCATAATTGATAAATTTTATCTCCACCTTCAGCTGCTTTTCCAGAAGTTTACGGTTTAGGGGTATGACTTGACTCAGGCTGGCAGTGTCTGAACTCACTTCATTTGTTACAGTTTTAAATGGTTTGAGTAGCTTGCATAAAACAGAAAGTAAGGTATCATGTCCCCCCTATCCCTATTTCATGAGGATAGTTCTTCGCTTCAGTGTTCCTGACTGCATTACAAGTGCAGTGTTCCAGTCTGCATTGCAAGTGCAGTGTTCCTGATTGCATTACAAGTGCAGTGTTCCTGACTGCATTACAAGTGCAGTGTTCCTGTCAGAATTACAAAGTGCACTGTTCCTGTCTGCATTACTAGTGCACTGTTCCTGTCAACATTTCTAGACTGCTCATTCCTCTGCTATACTCTACAATGAGCAAAAAGATCATCCAGGCTGCTAAGTTCTGTTTCACTCATGCTCCAGCTAGTCCCAAGGGTCCCGAATCGGATCAAGACATTCAGACGACCGTGACAGTTTGTTCTGGCCAAATGGATCCGCTAGGGGAACATACCCCGAGGGAGGACTCTGTCCAAATATTAGCTGAACGCATTGAGAGACAAGAAACTAACCAGGGGCAAATTTTGAGATTGCTGCAGGATGTTTCTACACGTATGGATACCTTGCAGTTATTCCGCAGTCAACCATCCCATACTCCGCCTGAGCCAGTAATATCTGCTTCACTACTTACTTCATCCAGACTCCATCTTCCCATGCCAGCTAAATACAATGGCGATCCGAAGAATTGCCGCGGGTTTCTCAACCAGTGTAGTATACACTTTGAATTATAACCCGGAAATTTCCCCACTGCACGTACCAAAACTGCTTATATTGTTTCGCTACTATCAGGGCAAGCTCTGGCATGGGCATCACCGCTCTGGGAAAAATCTGACCCAATTTTATTTGATATTGATAGCTTCCTGTCTACCTTCCGCAGAATATTCGACGAGCCTGGAAGAACAACGTCAGCCGCTTTAGATATTCTGCGCCTTCGGCAAGGGCAGCAGTCTGTGGGCCAATATGCCGTTCAATTTCAAACACTTTCCTCTGAACTATCTTGGAATAACGATGCTCTTGTTGCGGTTTTCTGGCAGGGCCTGTCTGACCACATTAAGGATGTATTAGCGTCTCGGGACTTACCTACAACGCTAGACCAATTGATTACCACCTGCAATCGGGTTGATCTTCGGTTCAGAGAAAGAGCTCTAGAAAAGAGGAAGCTGAAACACCCCAAGTTCCACCCTATTCAACGGGTCCGTGTACCGTCTCCTTTCCCTGAAGGACCCATGCAATTAGGCAAAGCACGTCTTTTACCCACCGAGCGAGAACGGCGAGTTAGAGAGAAACTTTGCTTATACTGTGCCAGTTCCGGACATCTGTTACATCATTGTCCTCGTAAGCCGGGTAAACACAACCTCCTAGCTGACGATGAGGAAGTGAGCCTAGGAGTGGCTCTTCGCTCCCCACAAGGCAAGGACTGTATTATCCCAGTCACTCTGAAACACGCTCAAGGCTCCCAATACATTTCAGCCCTGCTGGATTCTGGAGCAGCTGGGAATTTCATGTCTGCCAGATTAGCTGCTGAACTAGCCATTCCACTAGAGAAAATTCCAGTGACCATCTTTCTCTCTGCGGTTGACGGTAGCCGTATTCCAGGGGGTACCATTACACATCAGACTTCTCCAGTGACGCTCCAAATAGGAGTTCTGCATTCCGAGTCTCTTACCTTTTTGGTCATCCCAGAAGCCACTAGCCCTGTGGTTCTCGGGTTTCCATGGCTTCAAACGCATAACCCCCATATTGACTGGTCGACTCCACAAATCCTGGCGTGGGCTCCAACTTGTTTCGGGTCCTGTTTACAACGTGTTCTTCCACATTGCTCCACCTCTGATAAGGAAATTTTGCCAGTTCCTTCTGCCTACCAAGAGTTCACAGACGTTTTCAGTAAGCAGGCCGCTGAAACTCTACCACCTCATCGGGATTGGGACTGTCCCATTGATCTTGTTCCGGGTAAAACCCCACCGCGTGGCAGAGTCTACCCTCTTTCTATCCCTGAGACAAAATCTATGTCTGAATATGTAAAAGAGAACTTGGAAAGGGGCTTTATTCGCCCATCCTCTTCACCGGCAGGAGCCGGGTTCTTTTTTGTAAAAAAAAAAGATGGTGGATTACGTCCCTGCATCGATTACCGAGGTCTCAACG
Organism: Mixophyes fleayi; assembly: GCF_038048845.1. Taxonomy (NCBI): domain Eukaryota; kingdom Metazoa; phylum Chordata; class Amphibia; order Anura; family Limnodynastidae; genus Mixophyes; species Mixophyes fleayi. Next base: position 265,046,674 of record NC_134403.1, read on the forward strand.
ACATTACCATCAAGAACCGGTATCCTCTGCCCCTCATCACAGAGTTATTTGACAGAGTCAAAGGTGCGCAAATATTTACGAAGTTGGATCTCCGCGGGGCCTACAATTTGATCCGTATCAGGCGTGGCGATGAATGGAAAACCGCCTTTAACACCAGGGATGGGCACTACGAATATCTTGTCATGCCATTCGGTCTGAGCAATGCCCCAGCGGTTTTTCAGAATTTCATAAACAAAATCTTTCGGGACTTACTGTACCATACTATTGTGGTATATTTGGACGATATCCTCGTTTTCTCCTCTGATATCCTGTCCCATCGCAGACATGTTAAAGAGGTCCTCAGCCGCCTCAGAAGGAATAAACTGTATTGCAAGCTTGAAAAATGCACCTTCGAAGTTGAATCCATTCCATTCTTGGGGTATATCATCTCGGGCACCGGTCTCCGTATGGACCCAGAAGGTGCAAGCTATTCTTAACTGGCCTCAACCATCTACACTAAAGGCAGTACAGCGATTTCTGGGATTTGCTAACTACTATCGAAAATTTATTCGTGGCTACTCTACTGTAGTAGCACCACTCACCGCCCTCACCAAAAAAGGAGCTAATCCTGCCAAGTGGTCTGAAGAAGCCCAATCTGCTTTTCAACTTCTGAAACAAGCATTTATTTCTGCTCCCATACTGAGGCAACCAGATTTAACCTGTCCATTCTACTTGGAAGTTGATGCCTCATCTGTCGGAGTAGGGGCAGTTCTCTCCCAAAAACCAGCTGATGAGCAATGGCATCCCTGCGGGTTCTTCTCCCGAAAATTTTTACCAGCTGAACGAAATTATGCCATAGGGGACAAAGAGCTGCTTGCCATCAAATTGGCGCTTGAAGAGTGGAGACATTTACTTGAGGGAGCTCGTTATCCTGTCACAATATACACGGATCACAAGAATCTGCTCTACCTTAAAACTGCACAGTGCATGAATCCACGTCAGGCCCGATGGGCACTATTCTTTTCTCGATTTGATAGCCATGTCACCTTCTGTCCCGGTTCCAAAAATCGCAAGGCCGATGCTCTGTCACGTTCTATGGTAAAAGAAGAAGATTCCATCATTGTGGATCCACGGCCTATTATCAGCCCACTCAGCATCGCAGTCAGTAGACCTGACAATACACCTCCCCAGGGGAAAACTTTTTTTCCTGAGAATCTGCGTAAAAAATTGCTCCAATGGGCACATTGTTCCAGATTTGCCGGTCATGCTGGCATCCGCAAAACTCAATCTTTCATATTGAGAAGCTACTGGTGGCCTACGCTTCATCAGGATGTTCAGCAATTTGTTTCCGCATGTGGCAGCTGTGCCCAACATAAAAGTTCAAGACAATCTTCAGCTGGTCAACTTTTGCCTCTGCCTATTCCCACCAAACCCTGGACCCATATTTCTATGGACTTTGTTTCCGATTTGCCCAATTCTAATAATTTCAATACCATCTGGGTCATCATTGACCGATTCTCTAAAATGGCGCATTTTGTTCCTCTCCGTGGACTCCCATCAGCACCTATCCTGGCTCAGCAATTTATAAAGGAGATCTTCCGTTTGCATGGGTGTCCTGAAGAAATCATCTCAGATAGAGGAGTTCAGTTTGTGGCGAAATTCTGGAGATCCTTGTGCCAAGCACTACAGATCAAATTAAACTTCTCTTCGGCCTATCATCCCCAATCCAACGGGCAAACGGAAAGAGTTAATCAAGACCTAGAAACATTTCTCCGTTTGTACATATCCTCTTCTCAAGACGACTGGGTAGATCTGCTTCCTTGGGCAGAATTTGCTCATAATAATCATTATCACGAATCCTCTGCTTCCACTCCATTTCATACGGTCTATGGCCTACACCCCAGGGTACCCTTGTTTACTCCACTTCCTACAGCCTCAGTACCTGCCTCTGAAGTTTTCCTAAAGAATTTTTCAGGCCACTGGCGCCAGGTACGGGAATCTCTACTTAAAGCGTCCCAACGCTACAAAATTCAGGCCGACAAAAAGCGACGAGCCATTCCAAGCTTGAAACCCGGAGACAGAGTCTGGCTGTCTACTCGCAATCTACGCCTCAGAGTTCCATCTATGAAATTCGCTCCTCGCTTTATTGGACCGTTTAACATCTCCCGAGTCATCAATCCAGTGTCCTACAAATTACATCTACCATCTTACCTCAGGGTACCCAACACCTTCCATATCTCTCTCTTGAAACCACTGGTGCTAAATCGGTTTTATACACCCAAACTGGTTTCTCCTGAAGTGCAGACTGAACATGGTGACGAATATGAAATTAAAGAGATCTTGGACTCTCGGTTTCGACATAAAACCTTACAATATCTAGTCGACTGGAAAGGCTATGGTCCAGAAGAGAGGGCCTGGATCAAAGCTTCTGATGTTCACGCTCCATCTCTCATCAAAAAATTTCACCGCAAGTTTCCAACTAAGCCCCAATCTAAGTGTCCAGTGGCCCCTCGTAAGGGAGGGGGTACTGTCACAAATCGGGATCTTAGCCGCACTTACCTCATCCGCCGCTGTCATATCACGGCTACCTGGGTCCCTTCTGGTCATCTGCAGCATTCCCGTTCTCCACACCTTCATTTGTAAACAAACACATGCTGTTTGTCCTGCTGCATGGGCACGGCCATCTTGGATGCAGTCAGGTGATCATTCCAAACCAACCAGATTCAGAAGCTGTGATCACATGAACTGATCAGCCAATAGTTGTTTGGGACATCCTATTTAAACCTGCTGCTGTGATCTGTTCATTGCCAGAACAACACACTTCTCTCCAGAGGATAGTTCTTGGCTTCAGTGTTCCTGACTGCATTACAAGTGCAGTGTTCCAGTCTGCATTGCAAGTGCAGTGTTCCTGATTGCATTACAAGTGCAGTGTTCCTGACTGCATTACAAGTGCAGTGTTCCTGTCAGAATTACAAAGTGCACTGTTCCTGTCTGCATTACTAGTGCACTGTTCCTGTCAACATTTCTAGACTGCTCATTCCTCTGCTATACTCTACAATGAGCAAAAAGATCATCCAGGCTGCTAAGTTCTGTTTCACTCATGCTCCAGCTAGTCCCAAGGGTCCCGAATCGCATCAAGACATTCAGACGACCGTGACAGTCTGTGAATGACCTGACATTGTGTGCTAGCACTGGTATGCTGGAAGGATGAGAAGGAGGATGATGAAGCTGGCGCTGCTGCTACTAATGGTGATACACCTACCAATTGGGTTGTCACAGTCATGTTGTCTTTGTTTGACCATTACTGCTTGCCCACATATCCGTAGTTAAGTAGATAATCAGTACATTATATTTTCTAGGTACTGAATGACATTTTCTTTAACCTCCCAGTACAGCTGATGAATTGCTGTTCAGGAGAAATGTAATTGAGATATAATTTGGTGGCTTGGACACAGGACCTCAACTAATCAGCTAAAACCTGATGCATTTATGGTGGAAATTAGACTCTCCTCAGGATTCTGTAAGTGTCCAAGTTATTCATCCTCCTCAGTGTTCTTCTCATGCACTAATGTGGCTGTTTTCGGAGGTGACAGACCTACAGTCTGAGCGAGAAAGTGGTGCCTGGGAAGTTAAGAAAGATGCATGTCCGTGTTGAATACTCTCTGTTACAATGGGCATTCTAGTATGATTACCAGCAGTAGAAGGACCCCTATTAGCAGAAAGTGGGCATAGTCTGAGCATTTTATTATCTCTGCGGGTCGTTACCTGGAATGTTAACTATATTAATTCTTTTGGACACATCACCAAATTATTTTTATTATTTTTATTTTAGATTACGTTAAGGAGAATCGCCATCGTGGATTTATTCAGCCATCTACTTCTCCCGCAGGTGCGGGCTTCTTTTTCGTTAAGAAGAAAGACGGCTCGTTATGACCTTGTATAGACTATCGAGGTCTTAACGCCATAACCATCAAAAACCGTTATCCTATTCCCTTGATCACTGAACTCTTCGACCGCATCAAAGGAGCTCGGATATTTACCAAGTTAGACCTCCGCGGTGCCTACAATTTGATCTGGATCAAGGCCGGAGACGAGTGTAAGACAGCTTTTAACACCAGGGATGGACACTATGAATATCTTGTCATGCCATTTGGTTTGTGTAACGCCCCAGCTGTCTTCCAGGGATTCGTCAATAAGATCTTCCGGGACCTGCTGTATGTTTGTGTCATTGTCTATCTAGACGACATACTGATTTTCTCCCAAAATCTTTCTTCTCATCGACAACACGTCGCTGAAGTGCTCTCAAGGCTTTGTAAAAATCTTCTATTTTGTAAATTGGAGAAATGTTCCTTCGAATTATCTCAAATTCCTTTCTTGGGATATATTGTGTCTGGTGTAGGCTTGGAGATGGACCCCGAAAAAGTGAACGCAGTTCTACACTGGCCTCTGCCAAGGATGATCAAAGCTATCCTATTTTGGGCTTTGCTAATTATTATCGGCGTTTTATTTAAGGATTCTCCTCCATTGTCTCTCCTATAGTTGCTTACCCGCAAGGGTGTTAATACCAAGTAATGGCCTCCCGAGGCACTCCAAGCATTCCAGTTCCTCAAAAAGGCTTTCTCAACTGCTCCCATTCTTCAAATACCTGATGTAACTCTCCCTTTCTTCCTTGAAGTTGATGCCTCAAATGTTGGATTAGGGTCCAATCTGTCTCAGAAGTCGGTGCAAAAGAAATTCCATCCTTGTGCCTTTTACTCTCGAAGTCTACTGCCTGAAGTGAAAAATTTACACTATTAGGGATAAGGAGCTATTGGCTATCAAAGTAGCCTTAGAAGAATGGAGATACCTGTTGGAGGGGGCTCGTCATCCATTAACTATATTTACTGACCACAAAAATCTTCTCTATCTTCAGTCAGCTAAATGCCTGAACCCCCGACAAGCCAGATGGTCACTCTTTTTCTCTCGCTTTGACCATATCATTACCTTCAAACCAGTTTCTAAGAACAAAAAGGCGGATGCATTATCTTGGGCGGTTACTCCCTCCTCTGACCTTGAAGACTATATGGATCGTCCTATACTTGACCCTAAATACGTGAGTCTAGCTGCCTCTTCTGCCAATACTCCACCCTTTGGGAAGACCTTTGTACCTCCCCTTCTTCGAAAAAAGATCCTCTCGTGGTATCATTCCTCCCATTTTGCCAGCCATTCCGGAGTGTGGAAAACATTGGAAATCCTCTCTCGAAGCTATTGGTGGCCTACCATCAGAAGGGATGTCAAAGAATTTGTTGCTGCTTGTGATATTTGTTCCAAATTTAAGTCTTCCCATAGAGTACCGGCTGGGCTTCTTCAACCTCTACCCATACCTTCCAAACCATAGACCCATATAAGTATGGATTTCGTCACTGACCTCCCTCCCAGTAAAAAATGTAATACCATTTGGGTAATCATGGACAGGTTCTCTAAGATGGCCCATTTTGTCCCTTTGGTAGGCTTTCCTACATCTCCTACATTGGCAGAACATTTTATCAAGGAAATATTTCGAATTGATGGGTGTCCGTCTGAAATCGTGTCGGATAGGGGAGTACAATTTGTCTCCAGATTTTGGCGTGCCCTTTGCAAGACCTTGGGTATCCGGCTGTCATTATCTTCTTCATACCATCCTCAATCGAATAGACAGACAGAAAGAGTCAATCAAGATCTAAAGACTTTCGTGAAAATTTTTACTTCAGACAATCAGGACAATTTGGCAGACTTACTCCCATGGGCTGAGTTTGCCCATAATAACACGTATCATGAATCGTCTTACAATACACCATTCTTTGTGGTATACGGTCATCACCTGTCTCTCCCAGAATTTCCTTCCCTCCCTCCCACCCAAGTTGCTGCTGTTAATGTGTTACACCGGAGATTTACTTCCATTTGGGCTCAGGTTAGGTCCTCCCTGAAGAAGGCATCCTCGAGAGATATACATTTTTTACTTATAAAAAGAGGCGAGCAATTCCGGCATTTAAAGTTGGAGATCGTGTATGGCTTTCCACCAGGAATATCCGCTTGAGGGTTCCTTCCATGAAATTTGCACCACGTATTATCGGGCCATATAAGATCACTCATGTGTTTCAAACTATTATTGCCCAAGAAACTTCGCATCTCAAACTCTTTCCACGCTTCATTACTCTCATCATCAACCGATTTTCAGTTCCGTCATCGACACCTCATCCAGTCCAACTTCAACAGGAGGAGGAGTTCGAGATCACTCATATCCTTGATTCAAAAATTTCCAGAGGGGTTCCTCGCTTTTGGTCCATTGGAAAGGTTTTGGTCCGGATTAGCGCTCTTGGATCCGTGCTGCTGATCTCAATGCTCCGGCACTCCTAAAGAGGTTCTATACCAAATATCCGGGCAAACCCAGTTCTAAGTGTTCTGGTCCCACCTTTAAAAGGGGGGTACTGTTACTCTCCAGACTGCTGGTTCCTCTGATTCAAGATCTAGGTCTCTCTTTGCTCTGCCGGCACCTGTCTTGCGCCGCGGCTGTCCGCCATGTTGACCAGGGGTCTGCACATGTGCAGATCTATAGGACTGATAAAACCTTGTTCCTCTCCTCATTGGATGATTAATTACTTCTCACTATTTAAGACACCTGCTGCCCTACTACCTTTGCCTATTCTTGGTCCTCATTTCTCTGAGGTAACCAAGGAGTTCATTGCTCCTGTTCGGGGTTCCTGCCTGCCGTGGAAGCTCTCCTGCACTTCAGTGGTAATACCTGTCAGCCGCAGATCGTTCCACGCTACCTTGTATCTTACCTGCAATCTGGACAAGTCTCTACTCCACGCCAGTGGTAATACCTGTTAGCTGCAGATCATTCCACGCTACCTTGTATCTTACCTGCAATCTGGACAAGTCTCTACTCCACGCCAGTGGTAATACCTGTCAGCCGCAGATCGTTCCATGCTACATTGTATCTTACCTGCAATCTTCCTCCATGTTAGTGACATATCTGTCGGCTACAGTTCATCCGCATACTAGTTACTCCTGAACTACCTATTCCCTGCTACTACTGGTCATTACTCTCGCTGTGTCAGTACAGCACCTACTACCCAGAGACTATCTACTCTCCTGGCGTTCCTCCTGCTACCCAGCTCAAGGAGGTCCTTGCTCCCATCGTGTATAGCTGTATCCGTCAATTTACCATATTCCCCAGAGGGCCGTGACCTGCACAATGGAAGCCGCTAAAACCCATACTTCCTTGCGGGAGTTTTTGGAGAAGACCAGCCGCTGTGTTAGACTCCGTGCATCTGGTGAGTAAAGCTCTATTCTGGTAAATTATGGGTCGAGACTTCTAGTGACGTGACAGTTACTAGACACATTTTCAACAAATACACAGGCAATACTGTGAGCACTACTGTTAGGTGCACACAGTTCTGCCTTCACAAGCAGTACAATGTGAAGCAGGACATACCTCTCAACTGTCCTTGCAGTCAGACCAAATCCTGACTAGGCGGGACAGTCACCCACCAAATTCAGGACAGTTGGCAGACTGTCCTGCTCTCTCCTACCTGACTTGTGGCTGCTAGTGTCTTTAGATCAGTTGCTGCTTGTCTGGATCCTGGAATATTGGGGGCCCTATTTGGAAAAAACAATGGGTACATGAAATTTAAAAAAACTCCAACCAGCACCGCTAGTAAATCAATATAGCACCCACGTTTTAAAATTAGGCCTCACTACAGCCCCAACATCAAAATAATAGTATTCCCATTTAATAAATATACCTATTTCCCTCCCTACATACAGCCCCAGCAATAAATTAATAGTATTTACATTTCATAAATATACCTATTTCCTGCAACCATCACTGCCAATAAATTCATAGTCACATTTAATAAAGAGACCTCATTCTCCCCAAACCACCCCATCTTAAATTAATAGTCCCCACTATTACATTGCCCCACCATTACCCCGCAAACAAAATAGCACCCATTAATTAGCCACCATCTACCTCACACACTACATTGCCACATTACTGTGCCCCTTCATCATCACCACGCTGTGCCCCCTTATGATCACACTGCGCCCTCCATGCTACTTTTACCCACTTCATCACATTCTGCCTCTCTTCGTTTCTCCACTCTTTTACTTACCTCTGTATTTCTTTTCTTCTCTTTTCTTTCTTCTCTCTTCTTTCTTCTGGGCGCCGCTCCTCACTGATTGTCGGGCATGATGCTGCCCGACATTCAGTGCAAACAGAGGGGGGGGGGGAGAGGGACGCTGGCGATCATGGAAGTATTTGTATACTCACATGCCCCCCGCTTCGCAGATGGAATAAAAAATAATTGAGTGAGGGCGGTCATGTGAGTATACAAATACTCACATGATCGTGGCGCAGGGTACCGGACCGGCCCACACAGCCATCGGCCCTTCTGGCAAATGCCAGAAGTGCCAGATGGCCAGTCCGGCCCTAGTGAGAAGGGGCAAATTCTTTTATATTTTGTATGAAGCTCCTGTTATACTGCATAACAATGGTTAGACATTTTTAATAGGTTATTTGCTAATAGCAGCAATATCTGGGAAGGAGTATGTGCTTATAATACATAGAGAGCAATCAGTTTCTTAATGTAGAGTTATGTGAATATAGACACCCTATTTAATTAAATAATTCATGAGGACTGCACATGCATTTCTGGTAAGTTGTGTATAAAATAAAAGCTTTAGTAATTTTCTGTTTAGGTTTAAATTGAGTATTTTTCTTATTTTCTCTTAACTTTTATTTCCCATAGTGCTTAAGATCCTTCTCCACCTCCTCCTTAGGCCAGCTGCTACACAAGCTTCCCAAAGGGCGCCACACACATGCACAGCACTGACTACTAGTAATGTGGGGGCCACGGTTTAGTGCATACATGAAGCATTGCATCGCAATGCATCAAACATGTAATGCCCAATACCCTCCCCAGGACTAGTACAAGAAATGTGGTGTTGGTACGGAACATTAAACACCCCCATTGGTGTTTTGCCAATGGGACTGTGGACAGCGAACAAGGAACGTGTATTATTGTGTATAAGACATGTATTAGTCTGTGTGTTTGTGTGTATGAGACATGTATTAAGTGTTTGTTTGTGTGTATGAAACATGTATTAGTGTGTGTTTGTGTGTAGGAGACATGTATTAGTTTGTGTCACGTTTTGCATAATAGGCACAATAGAGGTGAAAGTTTGGTTATTTCTGTCTGTGAGTTCATTTTCGGGGATTACCTTTATAACTATTTGGGGTCGCCCCCCCCCCTCTGGACTGTACATTGTGGTACTCCCCCTTTTACTTATATGTTCTCCCTCTCCCTGCTGCTAGTCTTCTCATCTGCTAAAACCCCTGTCCCCCCTCCCTGCTACCTTTCACCCCATGCTGCCACTGGCCCCACCAACACATTGCTCCTCCTTCTGCCATACATCACTGCTGCTGTACCTCACCTGCCACCATTCTCCCCTACCAGACGCTACGCTGCTCTCCCTGCACAACTGTCATAGCTGCACTGGAGACATCAGAAGAGAGAAAACAGAAGAGAGAGCAAAAGTAAGAAAGTGGGGGTTCACCCCCATTTCACTATTACCAGCACTAGGCATTGCCTGTCTAGGCTAGTTGCACTATAGCATGGAATCCTGCTGCATGGGTTCCCCCTGTGATAATAAGATTTCTGACAGAAATCTTAAAATCCATCTTTATTGTGATTAACGTTTGGAACATGTGGAGGACATAAATCAAGCTTGAAAGAGGACATATACATCTTATTAGTCCTTTGTCTTTTTAGAACTGTGAGTGCCAGCTCTGTTACCATCAGTTATTGTTTTACAATATTTATTGCACACTGTTTGTGGATTGTGTGTGGGCATACAGAGGGCTGCTTATGGTTAGCCTGCGCAGATATACTAATCACTATTTTGTATTACTATTCCCCCTGTGATAATGGCAACCAACCCCAGAGTAGTCAGCACTGGGAAACATTCCCTAGGGAGATGTGACCCTCCAATGTACTTTAGTCCAGCGAAGTAGTCACCTGTGAAGAGAGTGCAGACACTGTTAGCTTGAGTCAAATGATTGCCTTAATTATACTTTTTGAGAATCAGCTAGAGAAATTGAAGGATGAAATGAAAGCAAATACGCTAGCTATATTGTAATTGTAGATCTAGGACTTAATTACTTCGCCAGGATCCAAGAGCTATCAACATCTTGTAATGATGTCTCCTCCTTCAGTTTCTCTGGCAACTGCTTCTCGGAAAAAACTTAGCTTTCCCAAGACACCCAGTGGAAATGCAGATGAGTCAGCACAACATTTTGACATTTGCTCGGCTGTAAAAGAATTGCCCAAAAATTTTGACACCTCTGCCATAAAATGAACTACAAATTCCACGAGGAAGGCCATTATCGGCAATTACATCAAAGTACAGACTTCTGTTATTGTGGATTTCAGAGGGGATGAATTAGTATTGTTTGAGGAAGATGTACACAATGATGAGGGTGAATATGATGACAGTGTAGATTGCAGGTGCTGAAATCTAGCTAAGAGAAGGGAGCTACCTGATGCTGGTATGCCTGGTAATATTTTGGATAGAATGGCATGTTGGCAATTTTATGTTTTACTACAGTAAACTTTCACCTTTTTTAGAGAGGTTTTTTTTTAAAAAAAGGTACAAGCTTTTTATTAACATTTTTGTTTCCCTGACTTAAAACCACTATGCACTTGAACATAGGCTTTAGCACATAAGATAGACGGATTAGTATCATCGTGAATGAGACTGGAGAGTGACAACAACAATGTCACCCCTCCTGTTTCTGTATGAGCTATGGCACAGTAGAATGCCACTGGAGACTTTTAAGAACACTGACAGCCCTATTATTACAATTTCTGTTTCAGCACTGAACCCTGCCACCTCTCCTGTTTCTGAGTGAGCTATGGTACAATAAAATGTAGCTGCAGATTTAGACCAAGCCAGCCAGGCTTATGATTTATCTTTCAGCAATTACAATTAGCAATGGAGAAATGGAGCTCTTCTCTTTGTGTATAACCTATATAACGCAGTATAATTTGCCTGCAAATTTTACAGACAAGCCTGCTTGTCTTCCTATTCATCAATGACTCTTAGCAATGGAGCACTCGTCTTTGGGTGTATATTAGACCCTACACTTAGTAGTGCAAATTCAGAAAAAAAGACTGCAAGGACTGGTAGATTAGTATTACAGTGACAAATTCAGCAATGGACCTCTTGTCCTTGGGTGTATATAACACCATACACTTTTTGTACACTACACCTACTTTCTTTCTCAATGAATCCTACCTCTTCTGTATCCCTCTCTCAAATGGCGCTAGATCACTGGGGAGGACAGTATTTATACATTCCAAAACTCGCGAGATTCGAGATCTGATGATGTCACAATGACTTGGCTCGGTACTCGGATCCCCTAAGTTCAGGTGGGCTCGATTTTCGGGAAACCGAGCACGCCCATCTCTAGTTCAGAGTGAAACACTGAGATGTTAAAAGCAAAAAATATATTCATGTTGTAAGGTGTTTCTCAGAGTCAAAGAATACCCTATTTTTTGGCCGCTTATTAAAGGTGTCAATGATACTTCCTCTCAAACAATTCCATTTAGATGGAAAGACTTGGGATGTTAAAAGCAAGAAATATATATATTTTTGGGGAGGTGTTGTGCTCAGAGTCAAAGAGCGCCATGGTTTTAGTCCGATATATTCTTCAGATGTCACTGGAACAGCCCCTCACACAGTTGCTTTATATTGAAACACTTTGGATTTTAAAAGCAAGAAACATATTTGTTTATTGAGGTCTGCTGTTCAGAGTCATACAGCACCCAGCTTTGTCTCCAGTCAGATGTCTAATCCTAATACATGATTAATCATTCAAGTGTCAAAATAGTGGCATTTACATAACATGTGACAATATATAGTGGAGAAGAAATATGGGAAGCTACTAAATGTAGCAATTTTTAGTAATTGAGCTTTTGATTGGAGAGTTTGTCCATCACAAGAAGGACACAGAACTAGCTGTTGCAGCAATGATGGGATCAGTGAGCATAAGGGTGTAAGCTCTGTACATCTAATGGAGGAAAAGAGTGAGCCAATAGGGGAGTTTGTACATTAATATGTACAGGTAGAAAATCTATCACTGTAAATGCTCAGGACTTTTATGCATAAGAGATATTCTTATAATTTGGAGCACCAAGCCCGTCACCTACATTTTACAAAATACCTATTGTCTTCCCTTCTTTATGAAATTGAACAGCTACTATTACTTATGGTGTCATTTTTTGTTTTCAACTTTTTTTTGGATAGACAAGTAGGAGATCCCATACTTTTTCATTTATGATATTGGAAATACCTTGTCTGTACTTAATTTTATAAAATAGTTTATAGAATATTACTGTAAGTTTGGCAGGATTTGCACAAACTGTTAAGGTGAAAAGTGTCCCCCATATTATATTTTTCTGTTTTACTACTTTTTCTGTAAACAATGTATTGTGCCCACATGAGGGGCAGTTGTGACGTGTTTCCCAATCTTCATTTTCCTTAAATGCTGAGTGAATCACTTAGTACTGTGCACTTCATGTTAGGGAAGATGGGAGGGAGATGTAGGTGGTTGGAGGGAGGCGCTAACTAGGCCCATGTGACCCTTAAACTGGCCCTGTCCGTAGCAGCCATACCCTCTGCAGTGGCATTAGTTACACCACTGCTGATACCATTTATGAATTGATGCGAAAATGCCCATGATCAGGGACCTAAACTAGGTTAACTGTTAATGAAAGTTGTTTAGATAACTGTAGATTAGCTGCAGTGACTTTCAATAGTTCTAAAAACAGAAAGACTGGAGTGCATATAACAAAGTCTTAAACCATAAGCACTATCTCCTGTCAAATTTGTGATAGGTTCCTAAATAGAGTTGATAGATTAGCTAGATATGTATGTGTAAATGTTACTATTAGTTCCTTTATATAATGCAGCAATTTAGCTCTAGTGGCCCTTTAAGTCTAGTTGACGCCATGGCAACAGCATTAGAACCTCAGTCATCATCACTGCATGGCAGGTGGTCAAGGTGTCGTCAGTTGTATATATTCAAACTGGCCGTGAGCTCTGGTGGCAGACAGCTCACACATCACTGTGACTGGCGAACCTTGGATTCATTGCTATACTGAGAGATTTACTATCTGCGTATTTTATACTATATTACTGATTTTTTACATACATTTATATATATATATATCTTTATCTTTTATTACATAATATATTTTTAATTAGATCTGTTAAGTTATCTGTAGTATAGCATTTATTTATAACATATATTGTGGTTTTAGTTTACTTGTTTAGTATTTAATCTTGTATAATATAGTGTATCGTGCTGATTGTCCCTATATTTCTATATTTATTGCCCATTTTAACCCCCACCTTCTTTTTTAACTTCTTTGACGTTGTTTGCCGGGTGTGACGGAGTTGCTGAGAATGGACAGGAGGTAAGTGCAATAAGTCAGTCACTAGAAATAGTAGGTTATGGGAGGAGTAGTAGAAGGGGTCACTCTGGTAAGAGGCTAAAAACATTGTGATGTTAGCTGTGGGTATAGTGTCAAATATTATGCAGACACATAATATCACTAACTGAGTGTATAGATGTGTAACTAAGTGTGGTATAGACAGTTATAGATCAAATATTCTCCATAAAAATGTAAGCAAAAATAGAGCATTCATCCATGCACTCAGTGTGCCGATATGACCCTCAAAATGTGTCCATATGCAAAAACTAGCTTTCATTTTATGGGATAAAATATTTAAATAAGAGTGAAAGGAAGAAGCTTTCACATTTATAGGGGAATTACCTGACTTGCGGGTGGCTGCAGAGGTTCTTTCTACCTGCAAAACTATTGGATATTTATGGGTGCTCAGGAGGTGCCAGTAATCAGGAGTTGCTGCTATACTTTTACTGGTGCACTCTCACTCTCATTATTAATTTACAATATAAATGAGGCTGGAACAAATAGTACTAGGAAAAATTTACAATTCTGCATAGAAACATTGAACTACAGGGTGCATTTATGGATGCTAAATCACTTATATTTAATTTAAAAACTAGTTTTCATTCAATAAAAGAATGTATCATAACAGGACAACAGAAGACAACCTGAACCCTGCAAAGAGAAGGAAACTATATGTAGACCAGAGACAACCTCGCACTGCTAACCCTTCTCCTAGCCTGGGACAAGTGGAGAAAGCGGCATTTTACAAATTGCTGGGTATGACTTATTGTCTTAACATGTATTAATATTTATTAAGGACACAAACATTTTTTAGGACCACAATAGACACTTGGAAAACAATAAGTTTGGTTATGCAAAATGCATCCACACTGATGCCGTGGAACATGGGAAATCTGGCAGAAAAATGTAAGCAGTAGGACAAGCACCGATGGGGGGATATTTATGCATTAATTTGCAAAACCAAATAATTTTAAAGTGTGAAGTAGAACGTGTACAACTATCGGCTTACCACACAATATCACCTTAGGCATTGACAGACGCTGTTTTTAAATACCAAATGTCCCTCTAATGAGAATAACCCATAATCAGTTTGAAGTACACAAGTCCCTCAATAAACCATGGTGTCCATCATCCGTATGCGCCACTGCAAGGGATTTTAATGGGAACATTCTGGGAATGCTCCTATATCTGCTATCTTGCCAGTGGTAAATTGAGATTTTAGCTTCCAAATCGCATTATATGTTTCATAATGAAATATTTTGATTGGAAATCACATTTAAGACATTGGAGTCCACAAAGTTTCTTGATTGGAAGGAGAAACGTTTCAACTATTTCTTTATATTTTAGTATAATGTTGAACATGGAGAAAGGATACAAAGGGCCACAATATATGTGGAGGGAAACAACAACAAAAAATAGCAGCAATGTCAACATAATGATAAAATATAAAAACAACAGCTATATCTTCAAATAATATCACCCTCTCCAAAAATAAATACCCCAAAAAATAATTTGTTGGGTCGTTCCACTTCCCCACACATAATGAGGGAAACAATGTAACTTTATATTAGGCGCACTAAGTACTTGTAAGTAAAAATAAAATTATTTACTTCAAGTTCCAAATTTCCTGAAGCCAAATTTGGCTGAGAGGGGGTCCAAGACCTTAGGGACAATCTTTGGGTGAGGTACCTAGTGTTTATATTTATGGGCCCAGACTAAAAGTTTGCAGTGCAGGAAGTTGGTAAACATCACTACTTTCTTATGGTGTATGTATGCACTTAAAAGAGCTATTTGAGCCAATAAATACCCTTACAAGTAAGAGGCTGCTAGTTCCTTTGAGGCACCTGTCCCTGCTGTGTTCTGGGATAACAGATGAAAGAGCCTATTTTAATCCATCCTGGGCTATCCTGCATGGAGCCCAGAGTCCTGAGTCAGCATTCTCCTGCTACCTTCAGTCTTGATCCACAGTAAGAGGTCAGAAAGGATTCAGTCAACACAACCAGTAGTAAAAAGGAGCGGCAGCAGCTACACAATCGCATACTTGCCAACATTTCATTTTTTTTTTCCGGGAGCTGCTAGTAGGAGGTAGGCGTGTAGGGGACGGGGCCCCGAAAATTGCGTCATTTTAGCCCCGCCCCCATTACGGGGCCAATCGTCGCGATTCCCGGTGAATCGCGGCGTTTGAACCGTTTTCTGCCCACTTCTGGGCAGATCAGGGAGTTTGCCACACTCTCTCTGGAGTCCGGGAGAGTTGGCAAGTATGCACAATCGCTAGAAGCATGAGTGGCTCAAGGTGCCTTTAAAGCAACCTGTTGGAGCCAGTATACCCTCCTACAACTGGGGATATCACGTTGGTGTCCAGTTAGCACTCAAACTTGGCGAGTTGCTGTTTTAGCCAATTCGTGCCAGTCAGAGTGATGATAACTAGCTTCTGACAACCAGCAAAACCCTATAAACCAAGGTGGCAGAGAAAACCCATTGTATCACAATGCGATTTCAACTTTATTATGACAAAATTCCTTTGGAAGGTTTTGTCTAATATACTACATTACTACACGTATAACATATTGAATACTATTTTATAAGTAACTGTATAGAAAAGCAGGTGTCCATATCAACCAATGAGATGCTGTCATTTTCTAGTAGTTTATACATGAAAGGAAATGTCTGAATGGCAGCTATGGGCAACATCAACTCTTCTTCACAGTTACCTGCAGAAAAGTTACTATAAATATCATATGACACTTGAACATTTCATGCTTATCATTGCAGAGCACCCTACCATCTACAGCTTTCTGACAATGGATTCGTGCCTGAGGATGTCAGACAAGGTATTTATTTCAATGTTACTTAAGCATTACTATTTTCTTATATTTGCATTCAATCGTGTGTAATATATAGAAAGTTAATGTATGATTGTTTTAATTTGGTTACCAAAGACTGTCTCTTCCAGCAAGAGGTTATGTTGTGTCTAAGGTTATCTGTAATGTGTTTATACACTCACCTACATTCCTGATTTAAAAATCAGGACATTTTAAGCCATGTCCCTGATCTGCTCAGCCCACATATAGATCCACCAATATTATGCCCGCAAATCCTATAGCCATGACGCCAATTTTTGGGAACTCAGCCTTTTTACTAAAGAAAATGGGACAGAGCCAGTGGACAATAGGACTGTTGGAGGATATACATATGCATTTCTCCATTCTGACTATGTAACTGGTATTTGTATTCTAGTACTTACTGGCAATGGTGTTGGTGTACTTCCGGAGAGCCGGCCTATCTGTGAGGGAATACACCTGTGTCAATTTTTACTCCGCACTGTAAGTATTAACCCTCGTTGTCTAGTCATATACAACTGGAATACAACATAAAATATGTCCCAGAAGAACATATTAGCCAGGGTCATGTTTTATATAGTCACCAAGTAAATCATTTACTACATGTCCAGACAATAAAGTATATTGTGTTTGAACTAAACTAAAGCGCCCAAATGACACAGGAACTATGGGTATGATATCAGTTCACAGCAATGTACAGGATATGTAATACATAATGAGAAAGATTCCCCTCACTCTATTTAATTTGCTATAAAAGAAAAGTAAAACGTAGGCAGCTTTCAGCACTACAGGGCAGCACTCTGGGGTATATTTAATATTGAAAGACTTATCATGGCCATAAGTCTAATCTTTTATCTCAGTTTATAGTGACAATATACATATACTTATCTCAGGGCTTCAACATTAATTTATCAGTTGAGCGATACTAAGCTGTGATAGAGAAAAAAATGCAGAGTGGTAAAAGTTACTTATCGCTCTAGATACCCCTGTTCTCCTCTGAGCATGTGCGGGGGCCCAGCACACGCGTGTTACTAGGAACCCTGATATTACCACATACCTTCCAGGCATGCAATAAAAGATATCTATTGCCAATAAATTAACCCCCCGGCTTCAGCTCCTTCTCCTCTGTCCTTCCTAATCCCCCGTTGTATAACAACCCCCTGCTCATCTTCTATGTATACTCTCTACCATTTCCTGCTCCACTAATGCAATCATACAGTTTAATAATCACACAAACCATTGTATTCCTAACTTAATATATTTTGATTTTGATTCATATTTTTTAATAACCACTAGTGAGCTATATAGTAAGAATAATTCACTAGGCTTTCGATATATCTAGTGTTTGGTTCTGAACCTCTATATATGTTTAATTGTTGGTTTATTGTTATATTTCTGTCTGTTACCCTTGTTCTCAATGTTATTAGAATAACAATAAAACTGAAAATAAAGATATGAAAAATATACACTGTAGATATGAAATATGTTATATTATGTCTGCCCTGCCCCCATAAAATACTGTTTATTTGTGTTGGCAGAAGAACAGCGCCATTTATTTCTAAAATCTATTTACTAATGATATTTGTAAATGCATTCCTTCTATTAATGCCATCCTGAGATGTTACTAACAGAACAGTGATTGTGTTGGATACTTGGATACATGATAAATTATACTGGAGTGGTTATTGTTGGTGGAAATCTCATTAACACATTAAGCAGAGTAACAAGATTTCTTTAGAGCATTTTCACCAGAAGAGGTCTCTACCTCTATGATAAATACACCTTTGTCTGTTCCACACCACAGTGTATTTATAGCCTGCACATGTTTTATACACCTGGTGACTGTATGACAGAAATGTATCTACTCTCTTCTGTTTCTGTAGGGTGCTTGCAAATAAAATGGAAGAAGAAGAACCATGGTACCGCACAATCTATTCCTATGCTGCACAACTTATACCATTCCAGATGTTCCTGAAGAATACCGAAGCCATGTGGGTCAGAATGCAGCTCCAAACACTTGTGACTCTGGAGCAATGTGAAGAGGTGTGTAAAATAGTAGGATAAGTAAAAGAAATTCATGGACCACTATGGGATTCAGCAGAAAAACATCTCTTATAATCTTTGTACAGTGTAATGTATCTGAAAACAACATGTTGCTCCAATTTAACAAAATTAACTTACAAAGCAATTTGGAATAGTAATAAGTATTATGCTTTACACAGGGATGTTGTTTAAGTATATTCACACAGTGGCATTACTAGACTGTGCCCAGGGTTGTAGGCTCATTGTCCTGGGTCTACTTTCTGCCCATTTTTAATTTTCCTATCACTGCTCAATGAGCGCACAGCTGTCAGCACTGTACCGCCAACAACTGGGTACAACAGAATACATGTAATTGACTCCCATATAGGAGCAAGGATGAGGGACGTGCTTCCTAATGACACCATGTGACATTCTTCAAGGCAACCTCACATCTCATGTCAATGGAGTCGTCATACAGCATGGGAGAAGAATGTAGCACCACATGTAGACAAGTAAGGACTGCAGCTGAGAGTAGCATATTGTTCACCCACAGGTTCAGTGATGTCACTTGATGGGATTCCTTCTAAACTGATGTAATGTGTGTGGGGATCGGTGCACATAATTTTTATATTGGGTTCTATTGACACAGTTATAGCATATGGGAAGCTCTGAAACAGTGGTGGATTAATTGTAATACCTACCAGGTAGAGCTTACTGTCAAGCTGACATAAAAGTGAGTTCTCTCATAAATTGTTATTGACAGTTAAATAACTACTGATAGGGCATTTCAGCTGTAAATAACTACCAATGGGCATTTCAGCTGTAAATAATAAATTATTGAGGTAAAAAAGACTATATATGAGCATAAAGTCAAGTGGGAGACTGGTCTTTCTAGGGAATTTTCTGCAATTGAAAACAGTAAACTACCCAACATTAAGGAACATTAAACAAAATGAAATTGTCCCTCTGTAGATGGGGTGTCTCTTAGTGTTTCCTAGTATTATGCTCTGAATAACTAAAGGGTAAAGCATTTGCTCAACAGGCTATTGTCATATTGTCACTTGGAAAAATGGCAAAAAAATTTCAGTGAAGTTAAATTTAAAGATTAACGCTTTTCTCACTGTGAATGTAAAGTTTTTTCAACATTTTACTGTTGTCAAAATAAACTAAAAGCACTGTATTCCTGAACAATGGAGGTCAACAAAATGTGGTTCCCAATAGAATGTTTTGCATATTTGACAGTCCCAGAAAACAGATTTTGAAGCCCACAAGATGTGCATCTCTATTCTAGAGTATGGATGTCCAATCAGCAGACTGTGAGCCAAATGTGACACTCAAAATCATCTGTGTGGCCCTCAGGCTCCATACGTTGAATCACAGTTTTTTTGTATTGTTTATTATTAGGTGATGAGAGCTGAAGACCACTGGGCTTGGCAAAGGAAACGTAAAGACCATCATGGCGGAGCCATAAGGAAATATGCCAGAAAACCTTGTCACCTCTGTAACCCGCCTCAGCCCTTCTATTTCCCTTTTGCCTACCCTAGAGTAACACTTTATTACATTAACGTACCAATATTTTTCTGGAATCCCAATTAAACATAACTCACATTAGTTAATCAGAAAATAATTCTTAGAAATAGAGTATAAAGCTAAACATGTAGACACAGACACAACATTATAAGGGTAAATACATCCTAGAGATACTGAGAGAACTGTGATAAAATTAAATAGTCGTACACAGTGCCCAGCGGTGATTGCAGGGACTTTTTATAGATTTTTCAGATGTATTTTTGGCCAAATGATTAAACTAAATGACTCTTATTTCACAAATACTCAGATATAATAAGATCATCTATGATAGGAACAATGTAAAACCAGATATAATAAGATCATATATATTAGGCACAATGTAAAACCATTATATATGGTAGATAATATATTATAGTAAAATATGACATGCAATAATTTAGAAAAAAGATGACATAAACAGCAAGCAGCAAGTGATAGAAACACACTTATACGTAGATATAATGATTATATATGCTAGGATACATCAGAAAAAGACAAATTTAAATAGATTGAACTAAACAGAATAAAATAAATTATTAAAGAAGTCAATAATCAATTTACTTGAAGATAAATATTGTATTGTATAGGACACTATTAGAATATGTGGGCTGATTAGAAAGATGTAAGAATACTGACCAGATTAAAATAAAGTAAGATATAATAATATTTTAGTAAAAACTATAATAAAATTTATATATAATAAAATTTAGTAAATATTGAATAAAAAGGAAATAAACTATTAAAAGATAAAGAATAATGTTAGGTAGGATAGGTTAGGGCCCTGCTGCAAGAGTCTACCTTGACGTGGTGGCAGGCTTAATAATCTTTTGGTCAAAAATATGCAATTGTGTGGTAATGTTGCATCTCTTCATCTCTTTTCACCTAGTCAAATAAAAGTAACATATGGATCACATTAATATACTGATTGTAGAAAACAACTAACACCAGCATAGTACATATCTTTAGAAACACTTGATCACATTCTTATGTTTTCCTTGGTGACCTGCCCACCCTTCATCACTGAATGTTATTGCTGAAATGTATTCTCTTAAACTACGCTTGTTTACTAAGAATACCCCTTATTCCTGTAATTGCATGTTTTCATAATGTAAATCATTTTGCTTGAAAAAAAAATATAAAATAAACTCTTTCCATTTTCTCATACTTGCTTCTTTATGCCTTTCAATATTAATTTTAGAGATCTGCACAGACACCCGCATTTTTGTTTTGGTTTTGGTTCTAAAGCATCTTATATGTTAGACACCCTACTATAGACAGTGTTGGAAAGTTGGCAATAATGACATTAACAGTATTATTAGATCGACAGTTCAAATGTAGACAGTATTATTAGATCGGCAATAGTATCCCTAACCCTGTAATACTGTCGACACCTGAATTGTCACCTAATATTGTCGACTTTCTGAATAGCGAACAAATGAATGCCTAGCTGTTGACTGCAAAGCAATTAACACAAGATGATAGACCAAGGCCATAAATTAGTGCAAATGAAATTGTCCTTGGCCTTGCGCACACTCCCACCCAAATGTTAAAGAGGATTTGCATAGTATAACAAACCAATCATGTCATCGACTGGGAATGCCTGTGGCTGAAGTGCTTGATTTGCTTTGGTCCCAAAGGAGAACATATTGGCTGTTTGTTGCTGAACTGGAGAATAGAATTTAGCAATTTACTAATGGACATTTGCCTAACAGTGGTCTCCTTCCTCTATTTTGACAATGTCATCACCCTCATGATCATCCTCATCACTGATGTCAAGATGATCATCACAAATATTAGTTCATCCCCACTGGAATCTAACTTTACAATGGTGTTCCTCATACAATTTGTAGTTCATTTTAGTGAGCAACAGTTTTCTTACACTTTTGGGAAGTTGTCTCCTCCGATGATCACTTACAATGTTCCCGGCTGTACTAAACACTCTTTTCGAGTACACACTGGAGGGTGGGGATCCATAGCTAGCTTGTAGAAGGGGCCCGAAATTTCCTTTTTTTCCTCCCGGAATTCAAAGCGACTGTCTGAGATGCTAATTTGTACATTGTCATGAAAGTAATCCTCCACCATTCCCCTAAAGCAAGGTGTATCAGATGGAAACATGGTAGAGGTATCAATATATTTGGGCATTTTTTTAAGCCTAACAAGATGTCATTAAAACCTGGGTTGACTCATAATCAGTGACAGTAGTATTTGCAGGAGAAGCTCAAGCAGAGAACGTGTCATGTGCTACTTGAGCCGACAGCTTGCTCACATGGAGTTGTTTACATCTTTGAAGATTTGTGTCAGTTGGAAAGAAAGACATTACATATGACAACTCTAGAATCAAGTATGGTTTTCAAAATGTAGTGATCCAATTTCAAGATACAGCAAACCCTTGGGTCTTGACAAACTGAATCAAGAACGTGATCTACAAGGCGGACATACTTAGCATAATTGATAAATTTTATCTCCACCTTCAGCTGCTTTTCCAGAAGTTTACGGTTTAGGGGTATGACTTGACTCAGGCTGGCAGTGTCTGAACTCACTTCATTTGTTACAGTTTCAAATGGTTTGAGTAGCTTGCATAAAACAGAAAGTAAGGTATCATGTCCCCCTTATCCCTATTTCATGACTTCATGTGTAGGTCATGATGGCTAGTTGCTGTTCCTTTAGTCCAGTGTTTCCCAAACCTGGTCCCCAGGGAGCCCTAACAGTGCTTGTTTTCCATATCTCTTTGCTGAAGCACAGGTGTATTCATTACTGACTGACACATTTTGAAAGATCCACAGGTGGTACTAATTATCCTACTTGTGATCTGGAAAACATTCACTGTTAGGGATCCCTGAGGACTGAGTTTAAGAAACACTGCTCTAGTCACTGAAGCATATAAAGTATGGAATTCCACCTTAATACTACCTCTTGCTTCAGTTAGTGGAAGGCAGATGATATTTTATTTGCAGCTCTGCAATGTTCTACATGCGGTCTCTGAATTTTACAGGCCAAGTACAGCATCTCCTGCACTGACCTCTCATTTTTGTTTGAAATTCTGCACCACCAAGTTTATTGTGTGTTCAAAGCAAGTTATGTGTTGAAACTCACCCAGTTGTAATGTACACACAATGTTTGCTCTGTTATCGGCAATGAGGAGTCCTGAGGAGAGTCTTAGCAGAGTGAGCCATTTTGCTATGACATTCCTGAGTTCTTTCAACACTGGTAGGTTTCTTTGTTAAAACAGCAATACAAAGATTAGCTTGTCTGTGAATGACCTGACATTGTGTGCTAGCACTGGTATGCTGGAAGGATGAGAAGGAGGATGATGAACCTGGCGCTGCTGCTACTAATGGTGATACACCTACCAATTGGGTTGTCACAGTCATGTTGTCTTTGTTTGACCATTACTGCTTGCCCACATATCCGTAGTTAAGTAGATAATCAGTACATTATATTTTCTAGGTACTGAATGACATTTTCTTTAACCTCCCAGTACAGCTGATGAATTGCTGTTCAGGAGAAATGTAATTGAGATATAATTTGGTGGCTTGGACACAGGACCTCAACTAATCAGCTAAAACCTGATGCATTTATGGTGGAAATTAGACTCTCCTCAGGATTCTGTAAGAGTCCAAGTTATTCATCCTCCTCAGTGTTCTTCTCATGCACTAATGTGGCTGTTTTCGGAGGTGACAGACCTACAGTCTGAGCGGAGAAAGTGGTGCCTGGGAAGTTAAGAAAGATGCATGTCCGTGTTGAATACTCTCTGTTACAATGGGCATTCTAGTATGATTACCAGCAGTAGAAGGACCCCTATTAGCAGAAAGTGGGCATAGTCTGAGCATTTTATTATCTCTGCGGGTCGTTACCTGGAATGTTAACTATATTAATTTTTTTGGACACATCACCAAATTATTTTTATTATTTTTATCTTTTATTTATATGGCGCAACAAGATTTCTGCAGCGCCGTACACGATACAAACATCTACTATATAAAAGCCTAGTGGTGTGTGTCTGTGTGTGGAAAAAAAAAACCAAGCTGCAGCGCCACCTGCTGGGCGAAGTTATACACTGACCTACTAAATTCTTAGTGTGTGTGGGAAAAAAAACTCAGAAAGGGCTGAAATTTGGTATACTAAGATGTTTTTAATTTGTTAATTTAATTTGCTAATTGTTAAAAGTGTTTATAAAGAATTTAAAAAAATATATATATATTTCTTGAAGGAGAAGTGACAGTTGGGAGTGGTTGGTGGTTGCCGGGGGTGACAATGGGGAGTGGTTGGTGGTTGCCGGGGGTGACAGAGCGAGAGGAGTGTGATACTCAGGACCGCTGAGAGAGATCCCTGTGTCTGGAGAGACATCTGGATAGATGTGGCGATGAAGATGAAGGATGAGGTGATGGAGAAAAATGATGAGGTGGTGACATGTGGACAAAATCACGTTAAAAAAGGGCGCTTGCGTCGGGAAGTAACGCTCTTCCCTGAGGAGGCCTGGGCTATGGCCAAAATGCATGACAAGAACCTTTTTAACACCTTAAGTAGCTTGATTTGACTAGAATGCATGAGTATCATGCACGGGTTAACTTGTATAGTATATGTCTTCAGAGGCATAGCAATTATAGTGAAGTTTGAGCAGAACAGCAGGTAGCGAGACAGTAGGAAAGAGGGCCCTGTTAATATAAGCTTATCAGAAACTTTTCTTCTGAATCCTTACATCAAGAGCTGATGTTTTCTTTTAGATTGACATACAGTGCTTGGATTTTGAACATGCTTTTTTACACTTTGTTTCCGCATGTCATTTTTTACTAGTCAAGGTTGACTGGTACTGGTACAGGGATGCTCCTGATCTGTTGACTGATCTATGGATGATATGAGGAGTAATTCTAATTGAAGTTGGAGCTATACCAGGTGAATTCGAAATGAGATGGGGAAAGGAGGGAATGGTACCTTACAATTCTTCTGACACTGCTCCACAAAATATTTCAAAGTTAGACAATTGGTTCTTTAAAAAAATGTTTTTTTTTTAATGGAAGTGCTGCTCAGAGTCTAACAACACCCTGTTTTTTGGCTGCTTACTAAAGATGTCACGGATACTGCTCCTCACACAATTGCTTTCAGATTGAAACACTTGGGATTTTAAAAGTAAGAAATATATTTTACATTTATTTGGGGTGTGCTGCTCATAGTCAAAGAACACCCTGTTTTTGTCCACTTACTACAGATGTGGCGCTGATACTGCTCCTCACACAATTGCTTTCAGATTGAAACACTTGGGATTTTAAAAGCAAGAAATATATGTTTAATTATTTTGGAGGGATGCTGCTCAGAGTCAAAGAACACCCTGTTTTTTGTCTGCTTACTAAAGATGTCATCGATACTGTCCCTCACACATTTGCAATCATATTGAAACAATATTCATCACCATCATTTATTTATATAGCACCAACATATTCCGTAACGCTTTACAATTGGGGACAAACATAGTAAACTAATAAACAAACTGGGTAAAACAGACAAAGAGGTGAGAAGGCCCTGCTCGCAAGCTTACAATCTATTGGACAATGGGAATTTGATACATGAGGTTAAGTCTACATTTGCAGTCGGCCCAGCCAGACTGCAAAGATAAAAGTGACTCATAAGCTAAATGATCCTGTCACAATACAATGTTGGTCAAGGGGTAGTTGTATAACAGGTGGTTATAGGGTAGTGTAGTGAGGTTAAAAGGGTGGTTGAGAAATATTATAAGCTTGTCTGAAGAGGTGGGTTTTCAGAGAACGCTTGAAAGCTTGTAGACTAGAGGAAAGTCTTATTGTGCGAGGGAGAGAATTCCATAGAGTGGGTGCAGCCCGGAAAAAGTACTGTAACCGGGAATGGGAGGATGTAATGAGTGTGGATGAGAGATGCAGATATTTTACATTTGCTTAATGTGTGGTGCTCAACATCAAAGAACACCGTGGGCCTGATTCATCAAGACACGTATGTGTTGATTTTGAGTGCATCGTACACAAAATCACTCTGTTATTCTGTGCATGCCCACAAAAGGGAGCTATGGCCGTGAACGCAGCCTTGTTTCTCGCGCCTGGGACAGCAAAGAGAGCTTACTACAGCGACTGACTTTGGGAGTGAATGGGGGTGACTGGCAAGAAATGCGCACTGATGGCGTTTATCTGCACATACGTGTGAGTTATACTCTAGTGCTGTCACGAGCCGCGGCGGTGCTTAGCAGCCGCGACCCTCTTCCAGTACTCGTCCCGGCTGTTGCCTAGGCAATGGTCGGGTTGATATCCTGATATATTACTCATCCATGGACCAGCACCGCCTCCATGTGAAACAGGTTGTTACTAAACTTCGGCAACATCAACTCTTTGCCAAGCTAGAAAAGTGTGAATTCGAGGTCCAAAAAGTCTCGGTTTTAGGATATATTATCTCCCCGGAGGGTTTCTTCATGGATCCCATCAAGGTCCAAGCGGTCTTGGATTGGGTACGCCCAACCAATTTGAAGGCCATACAAAGATTCTTAGGCTTTGCGAATTACTACCGTAGATTTATTGATTCTTTCTTTCACATGGTAGCTCCTATTACTGCCCTAACCCATAAAGGGGCTGATGCCGCCAATTGGACCTCTGATGCTATTGCCTTTTTTGAAGCCTTGAAGTCTACCTTTGCCTCCGCTCCAGTCTTAAGACATCCCAATCCGGAATTGCCGTTTGTCGTTGAGGTGGATGCCTCTGGTAAAGGTGCTGGTGTTGTCCTGTCCCAGAAGGATCCTCGGGACCATAAACTGCACCCGTGTGCTTATTTCTCACGAAAATTCTCTGCTGCTGAGAGGAATTATGACATGGGCAATCGAGAACTTTTAGTTATAAAATGGGCGTTTGAGGAATGGCGACACTGGCTGGAGGGTGCTATTCATGTCATCTCTGTGCTCACACACCACAAAAATTTGCTGTTTATTGAGTCGACCAAACGTCTAAATTCCAGGCAGGCACGCTGGGCTCTGTTCTTTACCCGCTTCAGGTTTATCATTTCGTACAGGCCAGGTTCCAAGAATGTTAAAGCAGATGCACTCTCCCTCAGCTTTGTGTCCTCTCATGCTTCTTCTGCTATGCCGCTCCCTATTGTACCCTCTTCTGCTATTCATTCGGGATTGACCCAGGATTTGGGTGCTGTTCTCCAAAATTTCCAAAGAATCGCTCCTCCTGAGACCCCATCGGGTAAATTGTTTGCACCGGTCCACTTTAGGAAGGCTGTACTTTCCGAGGCTCATGACAACAAAGTTGCCGGACATTCTGGAGTATTCAAGACCACTAAGATCCTCCTACGCTCGGTGTGGTGGCCCTCCTTGACCGCTGATGTTAAAGAATTTGTTCTCTCATGTAGAGATCGTGCTAGAACCAAGACTACAAGAAGTTCTCCGTTGGGTCACCTCATGCCGTTATCTACTCTCAGTAAACCTTGGTCGCATCTATCGATGGATTTCATTGTAGATTTACCCTGGTCATCTGGTCACAATACAATCTGGGTGGTGGTTGATCGTTTTAGTAAAATGGCTCATTTCATCGCTTTGGCAGAACTTCCCAATGCCCAAACTCTGGCATCATTATTTATCCACCATATCTTCCGTCTACACGGTTTGCCCGAAGACATTGTTTCTGATCGTGGCTCTCAATTCATCGCTCAGTTCTGGAGATCTTTCTGCAATCACCTTGGCATCAACATCAGTCTGTCCTCTGCTTACCACCCGCAGTCAAATGGATAAACAGAAAGAGTCAACCAGTCATTGGAACAATTTCTTCGATTCTACATTTCCAAATTCCATAACAATTGGTCATCTTTACTCCCCTGGGCCGAATATGCCTACAATAACTCTTGCCATTTTTCCACCCGCACATCTCCTTTCTTTTGCAACTGCGGCCTTCATCCCAGGTCTAATTCTCTTGCTGCAATCAACCCTTCTGGATCTCCTGGGGTACGCCAAACAGCTTCCCGTCTCAGAATCATCTGGAAAAAAAGTCCATGCCACCTTGCTTCAGGCCTCTGCTCGGTCAAAATTTTTTGCAGCTCGTCATCGCAAGAACTGTTCTCTTAAGGTGGGAGACAAAGTTTGGCTGTCCACCCTGAATTTTAATCTCAAACAACCCTGCAAAAAATTGGGACCTAGGTTCATTGGACCTTTTTCTATCATTAAAAAGTCAATCCTGTTGCCTTCAGGCTGAAGATTCCATCCTCTTTGAGAATGCCTAATACGTTCCACTGTTCCCTCCTGAAACCTGTTGTATTGTCCTCAAAGTTTGAGACTCGGGAAAAACCCAAACCTCGACCAGTCAACTTGCACGGTTCCCATGAGTTTATTGTAGAGAAAATTCTTGACTCCAAGAGGGTTCAGGGACAAACCCATTTTCTGGTGTATTGGAAGGCCTACAGCTCAGAGGAATGCTCTTGGGTCCCCCGAAGTCGCCTGCATGCCGACAAACTCCTCAAAGATTTCTTTAAGCGGTTCCCTAGAAAGCCTGGATGTCGGGTTTCCTTGACCCCTCCTCAAGGGGGGGGTACTGTCACGAGCCGCGGCGGTGCTCAGCCGCCGCGACCCTCTTGCCTGCGTCCTGGCCGTCGCTGTGACCCTGACCGTGCTTATACCCGACACCCCCTCCGGGGCTCCGTCCTGTCTGCAGTTCTCTGTTCCGCCGCTGTTCCGTGTGTCATCTCCCGTACGCAGCTGTGTGAGTATAAACTTATACTACTTTGAGTTTAAGACCTGGGGGCATCTGAGTACCTGTGAGCATAACCAGTCTCTATGGGAAAGGCGGCTGCTAAAGGCGAAGACCTCTGCTACCAGTTCTATAAGTTTATGCCGCACTGGATGTCGTAACAAGTGTATGCAGAAATTCATATATCTTTTGGCGTAAAGCATGCACCACCGCGGGATCTAGCATAAGTCTTTGCTGACAGTACTAAACCAACACAGCTTGATACCAGCGTCATCTAATGCAAGTTTGAACTATCCTCCAGCATACACTCATCTAATTAAATACCACTATATATGACCCATAGAGGGAGATTACTATTGTTGTATTTTGTAAAGAGCTTGTGACATATATATGATAAAGATTACATTTTTGGAGACTTTCGCATTCTTAAGAGGTATATTTGTTTTATATATGTTTGTCATGCACTGCATACTAATGTGAATGGTTTAAATTGCTACCAGCAATATGTGTTATCCACAGGGCCGGTGCAAGGTTTCGGGGCACCCTAGGCAAAGCTTCAGCCTCACCCCCCCCCCCCCAAAAAAAAAAACCCTCGACACATACTCATAATCTTACCTAAAAATGAAAGGCTGACACAAAGCTGTTGTTCTTCAAGGCCTTCGTTACATAGGCACCATCAGAGTTGGCTTAAGGCTTTGGGGAGCCCAGAGCAATTCAGGGGGGGGTTCCCTATTGTCTAGACAGAGTTGCACACATTCAAAGGGGGGGGACAGGCATACGTGGGCAAGAGGACACATGGACACACATGGGCACGGGGACACATGGCCAGGGGGACACATGGACACACATGGGCAGGGGACACATGGACACCTATGGGTGTCATGGCATTATTGATCTTTTTATATTTTATGATGGATGTATTTAGGCACAGTAACACATAGGAGTACAAGCAGTGTTTTGTACCAGGCTTTGTACCCTTCCACTAGGTTTTGCGTTGGCATACAGAATTTCTGGACAGACTGGGGAGGTCATTCTCCATAGGCCATCTAGTCACAGTTGTGTACCAAATACAGAGCAATAGTGCAAAAACAATACTTTGCCTCTGTACCTGAGATATACAAATGAGCTGTAATAGATGAGAGTGCTTGAAGATGCTACCTTTTTGCCCATTGTAAAAGCTTTGTGCTGTGTTTTTAACGCACGGTTCTGATGTGTCTTTATGTGTCATTAGTCAATGAAGTGCCATTTCCACAAGATGTTATGTAAATAGTCCATTGCACTAAATTCACAAACTCCCAAAAATCACTTGAAGTAAAGCCAATGCCCATGATTTCTTTAGTTAAATAATAGCCTAAAAATCAATTTATTAGAAGAAATCAGGAAAGGTTTAATTACCTTACACTCCAACTGAACAGAGCTGCTCCTGTTTCACAGCCATTCTAAGCAGTGTTGCCACCACAGCACCTCCCCTGCCTGACTCTTAGCGCTCTCGGCTGCCTTCACGCTGCAGCTGAATGTAGCAAGGATGGAAATTCACTGGGTGCTTTGGCTGGACACACTATCGAGCTTCCACCAGAGACTGCTTCTAAAGCTCCTTCCGATTTTACAGATTTTCCCTCACTTCCCCACTCTCACAGATCATTAGACGAGGAGTCGGCAGCGGCACCCCCGCTGCCACTGACACCCGGAGAACATTCATATCACCGAGACTGTGAGTTGCTATCCGGGATCCCACCCATACTGAGGCTCTGGGCGTCATTATCACTTCATGAACTCCTCCGTGGGCGGAGAATAGGTGTGCGGAAGTGAGACAGAAGGGCGCCTTGCTTCTCTGCTTTGCAATGATTCGCTGAACTCCTGGTTCAAATGATGTGCGGCGGTGAGCTTATTTATGCCAGCGGCTGCTGCTAACATTAAAAGACATTATTACCTTGAGTCAGTGGCGCCCCCCAGAGCACGGCGCCCTAGGCAGCTGCCTAAGCTTGCCTAATGGAAGCGCGGGCCCTGGTTATCCACCTACTTTTAATGTAAGTAATTGTTACAATCTTGTATAAATGTCACTTTTAAAGTCTTTTAGATAAAAAAGAGACTTGGTTTTGTGCATTATTAAACAAGTGTATTAATCAAACATCAAAAAACACAAGTTATCTAAAAAAAAATCACAAAATACAATATTCATTTTCCACAACACTTGGCCCTTAGATTCGTGGTAGTGGGTTTCTGGACAGCTATCTGGTTACCCGAGATGTGGAAGACAGCAGTGTAGAAGAAGCAGAGATCATTGAAGCAGAAAAGAGTGAGGGTGTGAGAGGCAATCTAAGTGCAGAGGTGGCTGGGGGGTGTGCTGAAGTGACTGGGGGGTGTGCTGAAGTGACAGTTTGGCCGGCAGAGGGAAATTGAGAGAAAGACTTGCCTGGGGGTAGGCAGAGTGGGCTGGGGGGTAGGCAGAGAGACACTGGCGTTGCTTGTATGTTGTTGCAAAAATGGGTTTGGGTCAAAAGAATGCATTTGGGGTTGGAGAGGGTAGTGGGGCACATTGGAAAAGTGGGGACTATAACCAGGATAAAATGGTGCTTGATGATGTGGCAGAGGGTCTTGTGTGGTAAGTTAGAACAATGGATAGGAGTGAGGTATTGTGCGAATGGGGAAAAAAAGGAAACATGCGACATTTGACTAGGAAGACTGGAAGTTACATATTGGGTAACAAGGTAAGTGAGACAGGAAAGGATATTGCGGATGTCTGTCAACGTGGAATTCATTGTGGTGACGAAAGTGCTCATCTCCTGTGTAGTGTTTTGAAGTTGTTTGATTAGTGAAGGTCATGATAGAATTGAGGGAGGGCCTTCTGCCGAATGATCTCTGCTTCTTCCTCCATCTGAGGCTCCTCCACATCACTGGCCACCTCCACCAGTTCCTTCTCAACGTCCTCATCCCCCTCCTCACCTGTAAAAAGAGACAAAAGACAAATTTATGGTTATTCACGATAATACAACTAAATGTGTTATCTTAATCAATGTCCATTGTTTGCAACTCAGTTTGCTGGGTACCAAGGGTGAAATATTACATCCAGTTTTGGGTTCCAAAAGTAAACATTACTGCATCAACCAGCATAGATTATGGGTTAATTATTAACTATCCACCATTTGGAACTTGATATATGATTTGGACTGTAAATAATCCTTCATCTTAAACACTGTGGTTCGATTGTACTCTAGGATGACAATGTTGAAGGAGAAGTGTCAAGGATTTGATATGTGAATTACAAATTTACCAATAAGCCAGTTAATGTTGTGGGGAAGGTGGTATTTTGGTAAATCAAAAACATGTTATTTTGTGAAACAATGTATTATTCTTTACAATAACCCAATAGCCAATACCCAACTTTCCGATCCAGCAGTTTTCTGATCAAATAGGCCACAGGGTGCTCCTGCCATCTAGCCCAACCTGGCTAAGTACTGCTCCCAGTCCATACTGTAATAAATCAGTCTGGACAATAAAGTCCTTGGGCACCATCAGTACTGGAGCGCAAACCAAGGTTTCCTTCATTGACTGAAATGCCAGCTCACAAGCAGATGTTCAGCCAACTACTTTGGAGAATTTCTTCTTAGTGAAATCTGTCAGGGGCTTCGCTACAGTACTGAAGTCTGGAACAGAAAGTCTGTAGTACCCTGTGGTCATTAAGAATGCCAGTACATTTAACTGGGTTGTGGGCTGGAGCCAGTCTCGGATTCTCTCTACCTTAGCCGGTTCTGACCTAACCCGTCATTCCCTCACACCATGACCCAGGTACTGCACCTCTGACATTCCCATCTGGCACTTGTCTGCCCTTACCGTCAGACCTGCTCACCGAGTCTTCCCTAACACCAGCCCTACATGCTCCAAATTATCTTCCCATGTCTTACTGAAAGGGGAAATGTCTTCTAGATAACCCTCCCTCCCTCTCCCACACCTTCTTCTTCCCGCTATAGGCACCCCAGGTTGCACCACGGCAGAAACAACGAAACAACAAGCAACTCTCATGGGAAACGGAACACTCGGATCATCCGTAACGGCAGCAACAACCCCCAGTACACACAAGTCAAGCGCAGACGTCCAAGGTAAACCCCTTAAAAAGGGTCTCCGCCACCCAAACCCTGAGCTCTGTCTAACTCATCTACAAAATCGTTAATACAGGGCAAGTGGTAGGTGTCAGACATGGTCACATTATTCAACTGGCAGTAGTATACACAAAACCGCATTGCCTTGTCATCCGTGGGAACCAATACAAAGGAGGAAGTGGATGGACTGCGCAATGGCTAGATCACACCTAACTCAAGCAGTCCCCACCCCTCCCTGTATATACTCTCCTTGGCCCTGGTGAGACCCGGAAAGTGGCTTGCCAAACTGGACTATGCTTACCAGTGTCCACATGATGCATTACCAAAGAAGTGTGACCGGGATTCCTACTGAACTGAGTTACAAAGGGCCACACTGCTTTAAGATGTTCCCTCTGGCGAGCACCTTCATTTCTGGTATCCGCGAGGAGGTCAGATAGCGGATCACTTCCTGGATCAATAAGTGAGCGTCAAACTGAAGTGACCGACTCCATACGCTCTTGTTATGCCTCCATCATATTCACATAGTAGGTCTGCTGCCGACTACCGTACCACGCAGGTGATGTCACTTAGGCATTTTGAGACAGTGTATGGTGCAGCCCAGGAAGCCTGGAGCCTGTTCTGGTGCATAGGCATCAGAACAAGAATCTTCTGCCCTACCTCAAATACTCTGGCACGCGCACCCTGATCAAACCAAGTCTTCTGTTTTGCATGCGCTTCCTAGCCTGCATAAGCCACATGAGATTCTCTAACCAATCTCTGATCTTCAACACCTGCTGCACCACAGAGACATCCTGGGTGGGTAGCTTCCCTTTCCAAGACTTCCGAATAAGGTCAAAAGGTCCACGGACCCTGCTGCCATATAGTAATTCAAAAGGGCAGAAACTTATAGACTCCTCTGGCACCTCCCTATAAGCAACAGGAGGTGCATCAGGTAGCGTTCCCAGTTCACCTCTCCGAAGTTACAAATAACCGTAGCATGTGCCTCAGAGTGCCATTGAACGGCTTGCACAGTCCGTTAGTCTAGGGATGGTAGGAGGAGATATGGAGTTGCTGCACTCTGCACTTTGCCTAGAGACCCTGAACCAGTTGACTCATAAACTGTGTCCCTTGATCGGTTAAGATCTTGACATGGAACCCTACTCTGCTAAATACTCCTAGCAGCGCATCTGCTACCTTTTCCGAAGTTATGGAGGACAGAGCTACAGCCTCTGGATACCGGGTAGTGTAGTCCACAATGGTGTGGATGTACTTCTACCCCGATCTACTGGGCACAGGCAAGGGACCTACTATGTCCAGAGCCACTCATTGAAAAGGTTAACCAACTATTTGTAAGGACCTGAGGGGAGCATAAGCACTGGGGCACCCAAGCCGCTGACACACATCACAGAACTTACAATATGCCTGGACGTCATCAGACATTGCCGGCCAGAAAAAATTCTGTGTCAGGCACTTCAGTGTTCGGTCTACCCTGGTGTCCCGCCATAGGTATTTCGTGGGCAACTGTCATCAGTTGCGTGCAAAAGCTCCATGGTCCCACCAGTTGAACTTCCCGGACTGGTCTATCTCCATCTACCTTCCTAGCTACAAGGTACAACAACCGTTCATACCAGGTCACAATCCTCACCTCCATCACTGGAAGGCTGCCTCCAGCCTGGCGCTTCATGCATTCCAGTGAGGGATCAGAGAGCTGAGCTGTCCTGAACTCTTCCCTGCGGCCCTCACTATCGTCTAAATCAGGGCACTCGTCAAGAAGGTCTATTTTGGGGATATTGGGATCAGTCAATGTGGGGTCAGTCAAAGGGGGGGTCACTGTGTTCAGCTATACTCACTGCTGGAGCTGACATACTGCTAGGGACAGGAGCATCATCGGGCAGCCCCACAAGATAAGTTTGGCAGGAGACAACATCCTCTGTATTGCTAGGGGACGTAGTCTTTCTAGAGGCAAAGAGCTGACTGTTTCCTGAAGAACTAGCAGATGGAGTCTTTTTCTCTGGGTTGGCAGGAGCTGTGGTTGCTGGCGATGGCTGTTGTCCAGCAGCTGTGGTCTTTTCCTCTGGGCTGGGTTGTGCAGGTGTAGATCCTGAAGACTTTAGTCGCGCAGCTTGGCTCCAGGTAATGGAGTTGAGAAATGCAGTCACAGCTCCACTACCGACATCATTGCCCAAGATAACATCAGTTGGGAGACCATCCATAACGGAAAAATCTCGTAACTCCTGGCTATCTCCCTGGTCCAGATACACTCTTGTGATAGGCACTTCCATCTTTAGTCCATCTGCCACAGTAACTTTGACAGTGGGACCCTGCAATACTGCAGAGGTAACTGACTCTGCAATACTGCATCCAAAACTGTAGTGAGCCCCCATCAATAAGATGGTGGCTCACTACAGTTATGAATGTCCCTGAGTCTCCCAGTCCTTCTCCCTGCAGGGGTCCCACTTGGACTGGCTCCTCCTCATGTTTCTTGTGGGTCTTTTGGACACACAGGTGACTCTTCCCTCCAAGTCACCTTCAGACACGCCACACTCTGTTGAGTTGGCAAGGGTGGAAACAGTCTCTAATGGCTCACCTACGCCAGTTAAGCAACTCAGCCGAGCCCCAGGACTCGGATTAGGGGCACAAGTCTGGGGGGCTGGGGCTGTGGGACAATCCATCCTTAGGTGACCGGTTTTCCCACAGCTGTAGTACTTCTTCTACAGCCTGGGATCCTGTGGTCTATGATAAATCCCAGGAACAGGACATGGTGGTGGCTTGCGAACGTTACTCGATTGGTTGGATACTAGCTTTTGGGGGTGAGTAGAAGAGGGGCGTTTCCCTGATTGTACAGTCCTTTGGTGTTGGCTGTTAACCTCACTGCCACATACTGATCCGCCAACTGGGGGGCTACCTCCAGGGTGCCTGGCTATCTGTCCAGCACCCATTCCTTCACCTCCGGTGTGTACCAGCAGTGTAATTGTTCTCGGAACATCAGGTCTATTACCTCCTCCGTGGTCTGGGCACTTGCTCCATACAGCCACTTCTTGGCAGACTCCCACAGCAAGTTGGCAAACTCATTACGGTTGGTGTGGAGGTTCTTGGTAAGGTCCTGGAACTTCAGACGGTAGGTCTCTTGGGTATTAGTGTACAATTTAAGGAGTGCCCTTTTCACTATATAATAGTTTGCACAGGCCTCCGAGGGCACTCCACGGTAGGCCTCAACTGTGCGTCCTAGTAGTGTGGGCACGAGATGCTTAACCCATTCCTATCTGGGTATAGCATGTAGCCTGCAGGTCCTTTCAAATACCTGCAGGTGCTTATCAATATTCCCAGCACAGTCCTCAAATTTAGGGCAAGATAGAGATGATAGTCCTAATCCCCTAGGGGGCGCCTCAACCCTAGTCTGTATGGCTGGCGCCCTTCCCTCTTGGCTCCATGCCTCGATGACTTGTGCCCGCTCAGCTTCCGTTGCCTTGTCTCCCAAGGCCGCCAGCTGAATCTTTAGCCCGGCTGCCCTGCGCACATCATAGTACAGAGGGGCTGGTTGTGCGGGTGCAGTCTGATCAGTAAAGGTTTCTGCTGCCTGGGCGTCTGGTTCACATAGTTTGCGGTTGTCAACTGGGACGCTGCCTTGGCCACTGCCGCCAAAACTTTCCTCCGCCTCGGTACCATGCTGTCGATCTCATTCAGTGCCTCTCTCATATCCGCCCTGTTTGGCGAATGGCTGATGTCAATGCCCTTGGCGCTGCACAGAATCTCAAGTTCTGCCCTGGCCATGTTGGTATAATCAGACATTCTGTGCGTTCTCCTGGTTGCATTTATTCCTGCAGTTATTACTCTTCTGAATAGCTTGGCTCTCCTAACTGGTGCACGAAAAACTGCCTGGCGTTATCCCATTGCTTGCCACCAGAAATCTGTAACAGGATGGACCGCCTATGCCACTATGTTGTTTCTGGGAACCGGATGGGCTTACTTTGCCTCTCTTCCCTTTCTTTATCCCAATTGCGCCCTCACAGTAGTAGGAGGGGCTTACAATGCGGCCACCACTGAACTCCTTAATGGTATCCAGATCCGCGTTCTTTCTGTGTAACTGTCGCTGCTAGTATACCCCCTTGCTGGTGCACCTGGGCAGGTACACCTGACCTCTTCCTATAGAGAAGGGTTGCTCTGGATGGATCCCCCCTGGCCTATCACACCGGCCAGAACTGCTAGGTAGTGTGCAGAGCAATGGTACAGGAAAGCTGGGTCTAAACCTCAGAACAGAGGGAAACAGATTAGAGTTGGGTCTAACCTGTAGGTCACAGGAAATGCAGCAGGGAAGAAGTTGCTAAAGCAGGATATTGAAGCAAATGATGTTTATTCGCTCAAGTGTCCTGATAAGCACAGTTCACACTGGTTGAAGGTACCAGTGATCAGAAAGTCATATGGAACAGTGCTGTTTTATACAGTTTTGAACACAACCTAGCAGTGGGTAAGCCAGCCCCCGAACTCTTAGCTGGCCCCAAGATGTCTGAGTTATTTTAAGTATCAGTATATGTTTCCCTAAAACATGGATTTAAATACAATGCAAAGTTAAGAAAATGTACACTAATCTGCTATATCCCAAACCCTTCTGTGTGCATTATTCGGACAGGATTTGAAATGCATGATACATGCCACACACATAAAAAATCATTGCTTCCCCCCCCTGCTGTGTATACAGGCTGAACAAACGTGTTGGCCACTGAGATTAAAAGGTCTAATTAACATTAGGGACTTTCTTTAGAAAAGTTATACAAATCCAATCATGACATACTGTCTCAGAAGTTACAGAATTGAAAGCATTTCCTATACTAAGTGACACAAGATATAATAAAATAAGTACATTTCCAATACACAGTATCAAGAATCAGTACATTTGCAACAATATATATTGGCACACTGTGCTAATAATTTAAATACATTATTACAAAAAGTTCTTTATAAGTGATCCAGCCACAGTAGCAACAAGACTATTGCAGTTGAGTTGCAATTCTTAACCACCAATTTCACTAAATGTATGTTAATCATCATTAAATCGCTATATTTTTATCTATTTCGCTAGCTTTCAATCATCAGGATGGACCAATATTTTTTTTATTTTTTTTTCAATAATAGTTTTTATTACAGTTTTTAGTTACATGGTACAGAAAATAAACAGCAAAATGTAAGGAAATGTGTGTGGGGGGGAGAGGCTAATTGGGGAGGGAAAAGGGGAGGATGGACCAATATTTTACCCAGTAGTAGTAAAGATTATTCCTTTTAATTATTTCTTGGACTATATCACATTTATTTATTTCCTCTATTTTGCATTTCTGATGTATTGATATGTGTTGGGGTGCAAGTTATGCAGAATTATTTATATACCTAGTGTGGTTGTTTCACTACTTATTCCACCTCCAGCTGTACCAGGACCTCCACCTCCTGTGTGGTGAAAGCCGAGGATTCAGAGGTGCGACTGGAGCCTTCAGTTAGTGGGTATATGTTAGGAACCCCTCCAGCCGGCACAACACAACCCGGAATCTACTCTGCCAGACAGGTGTTCACTGGAGCCCCTGATGGTGGGGACAGGCTGGGCTGCAGACTGACAGAGGGTCGTGAAGTGTGTACCGGCTGGGGAGAACCCAAGCAAGCGGAGTGGAATCCAAGCAGAGGTCAGGGGCCGGCAGCAGACAACAGTACCAGTATACAAGCTGAGGTCAAGGGTAACGAGCAGTCAGGGAGATCGGTATTCAAGCCAGAGGTCAGGGTCACGAGATTCACAAGCAAAGTCCAAATCCAAGCCAAGGGTCATACTCGGGTAAACAATAGCAAGTCCAATAGACAGGAACAGGGCAGAGAGCAGGTACAGCAGACTGGATACAGAGACTATAACCGGCAATGAGGCAGCAGACCTCATTGCCTTAAATACAGCCAAGAGCCAATCAGAACCTGTCCCACACTTGCAGGCTAATTACCAGATACTTAGAAAGAACAATCAGGGCTTAGCCCTGAAATCCCCACTTGCAGGCTAATACCTGCCAATTCAGACACAGGCTGAATCTGATTACTTGTCTCTAGTGCGCATGTGCGCCCGGCCGCCGAGACGCGGCGCTGAGGAGGCGTCCGGCCGTTGCCTTGGCAACGGTCGGGAGTTGGAGGGAAGTGACGTCCCGGTTGTCATGGTGACGGATGGGACGTTGGGGCAGACAGGAAGCGAGCCGCGGCAGCTGTGAATACCGCCGTGGCTCGTGACAGTACCCCCCCCTTGAGGAGGGGGTCGAGGGACCCCGACATCCAGGTTTCCCAGGGAATTTTCTAAAAAAATTCCTTCAAATGCTATGAAGCGTGCAGTCGTCTTCGCGGGACCCAGGACCGCTCCTCTAATCCGCGATTCTTCCACTGCACTAGGAAGTGCACCTGACCCTGCACTTTTTTAGAGTTGAGAATCCTCTGGATAATGTATTTTGGTGGTTTATTCATTTTTCTCACAGGCAAATTTGGAGGCTGGGATTGGTTCGGGTATAGCACCGGCTTAAATAGAGAACAGTGAA
Organism: Mixophyes fleayi; assembly: GCF_038048845.1. Taxonomy (NCBI): domain Eukaryota; kingdom Metazoa; phylum Chordata; class Amphibia; order Anura; family Limnodynastidae; genus Mixophyes; species Mixophyes fleayi. The sequence goes on from NC_134403.1 coordinate 265,085,918, forward strand.
AAGTGTTGGGGATCCTCAGTGAATCAGGAATCTTTAATCTGAAAGCTACCGGATTAATCTGCTTGATGATCATGAACGGACCAATGAATTTAGGCCCCAGCTTCTTACAAGGCTGTCTAAGCCTAATATTCCGTGTTGAAAGCCACACTTTCTGGCCCACTTTGAATGAGCAGGTGGTACGGTGGCGATCCAACTTTTTTTTAGAGAGAAAATGAGGCTCGTTTTAAAGAGCACTGAATTTTCTTCCAGATACTTCTGAGATCTGTAGCTGTAGAACGTATCTCTGGAATACCAGTGGACCTGAGTGAATATAAAGATTTGGACCTGGGGTGGAAACCAAAATTACAGTAGAACGGAGAAGTATGAGTGGATAAGTGACAGGAATTGTTGTACGCAAACTCTGCCCAGGGTAACAGAGAGGACCAGTTGTCGTGGAATTCAGTGGTGTATAATCGTAGAAACTGCTCCAGGGACTGGTTAACCCTCTCAGTTTGGCCATTAGATTGAGGGTGGACCAGAGAGAGAATACAAGCGCCCCTTAGGTAACTTGGAACCAGGAATCAGCTTAATAGCACAGTCGAAGTCTCGATGAGGTGGTAAAGTGTCAGCAGCCTTTTTGGAGAACACATCCCAGTACTCATGATATTGTGAGAGAAGTTGCTCCGGAATAGACTGGATAGCACGCAGAGGTAGAGTCAAGCAGGACTGTGTACAAAACGAGATCCACAATTTCACCTTTTGCCCAATCCACGACAGGATTATGACGGGAAAGCCACGGATGGCCCAGGATCAGTGGAACTGACGAACAGTCGATAAGGAAGAGGGTTATTGCCTCGGAATGGAGAGCTCCTATATTTAGTTGTAGTGATGGGGTCTCAAAAACAATTTTTCCTCCAGGCAATGGACTCCCATCTAGGCCACAAACTGTAATTGCAGAACGAAGCTTCACCATCGGAATCCCAGCAGAATGGGCAAACCCGATGTCGAGGAAGTTGCCTGCAGCTCCACTATCAATGAAGGCCGACAGGGCCACGGAACTGGCCCCGAAAGAGACTTGTGCGGGAATAAGGACAGCATTCTTTTGGGAAACAATTTGGAAGCCTAAATGAACCTTTTCCAGACATGCTCCTTTTTCAGGTTTGTATGGACAGGAGCAGGAGAAGTGGCCTTTATTGCTACAATAGAGACATAGACCTTGTAACCGTCTCTTGTCCCTTTCCTCAGGAGGGAGGTGAAACGCCCCCGACTGCGTAGGCTTCTCAACAGCCGTGGAGGCTGGAATAACTGCAGATGAAAAAGAAGATGACTCTTTCTCAGTCCTCCTCTCCTTGATTCTCCTGTGAATTTTAATAGCAAGCTGCATAAGGCTCTCCAATGAGGCGGGGGAAGGATACTGCACAAGTGAATCCTTAATCTCCTCTGACAGTCTTAGGCGAAACTGGCTGCGTAACGCTGGATCGTTCCACTCACTGTCAGGCGACCATCTGCGGAATTCAGCGCAGTATTCTGGGTCGTGAAGTGTGTACCCGCTGGGGAGAACCCAAGCAAGCGGAGTGGAATCCAAGCAGAGGTCAGCGGCCGGCAGCAGACAACAGTACCAGTATACAAGCTGAGGTCAAGGGTCACGAGCAGACAGGGAGGTCGGTATTCAAGCCAGAGGTCAGGGTCACGAGATTCACAAGCAAAGTCCAAATCCAAGCCAAGGGTCATACACGGGTAAACAAGAGCAAGTCCAATAGACAGGAACAGGGCAGAGAGCAGGTACAGCAGACTGGATACAGAGACTATAACCGGCAATGAGGCAGCAGACCTCATTGCCTTAAATACAGCCAAGAGCCAATCAGGACCTGTCCCACACTTGCAGGCTAATTACCAGATACTTAGAAAGAACAATCAGGGCTTAGCCCTGAAATCCCCACTTGCAGGCTAATACCTGCTAATTCAGACACAGGCTGAATCTGATTACTTGCCTCTAGTGCGCATGTGCGCCCGGCGAGATGCGGCGCTGAGGAGGCGTCCGGCCGTTGCCTTGGCAACGGTCGGGAGTTGGAGGGAAGTGACATCCCGGTCGTCATGGTGACGGCCGGGATGCTGGGGCAGACAGGAAGCGAGCCGCGGCGGCTGTAAGTACCGCCGCGGCTCGTGACAGTATATTATTGCGCTAAACTAGTGTGGGTATGTGTGCTCTACTAACACAGTGTCACAAGATGATAGAGCTGAAGGCCACTTGCTGGTATTCGCACTGCTAAGCTAGTCTAAACACGCACCAAGTCTTCGCCAGGGACCCCCGCAAGGGAGTTTGGAGTTTTCTGTAATAGACGTGTAGGTTGCGTCCCTCCAAGATAGCTACCAGTAGTGGAAGGTGAACTGGCATGGTTGTGCAAGCAGCGGTCAAACTGTGCGGATAGGCTAGGTACCGAAGGAGTAAACAAATGGAAATCAGAAAGACAAAGGTCAGTTCGAATAAGAGCAGTCAGGCCAAAGGGAGATCCAGGAGCAGAACCAGAGGAAGCTGGGTTGGTACATAGGGGATCAGGCAGTGAGCAGGGAAACAGGCACGAACACTGAAGCATAGGGAGAGATACTCTGGCACCCTAATGGTGCCAGAGCCTCCTTTAAATAGATATAGAGCTGCTCTGATTGGTGGACAGTGGAATTGGTGGTCAAAACAGCTGACCGCCATCAGGAGCCCCAAGCAGCATCCTCGTCGCCAAGTAACGAGGATGCGATAGGCTGCGCATGGTCACTGACGTCTGGTCAAGCAGGGAGGAGAAGGAGACGCCCCGTGTGACTCGAGAAGGAAGGTGACCGTCCCTGGCTGCAAGGAGTGAACGCAGATGGCGCCTGACACAGGGGTTCCTCCACCTAATAGAGCTAAAATAGGTGATACTAGAAAAATGTAATACTTATCTTTCATTAGTAGTGGAGCGCGGGCCGTAGTAGGTTGCCATGGTCTGATTTTGCGGCTTTAGTCCGTGAGGTGTGGTCAGGTTATGTGGTCCAGGTTTGTGGAGCCAGAGGGTGGTAGTCCCAGATAGGTATTCAGGGTGAGATGGTGTGGAATAAGGGAGATACAGAAATGGTTAGAAGGTTAAATTATGGAATCACAAAACAGGAGTAAATAATAGGTGATATGCAATTTTATTATATTGTTCACATTATTATTTCAAACTATGCCAAAATATATTTGTCTATAAATTCACAAAAGCTGCATTTAGTGGTTCTAGTTCAATGTGCCTGGCTGGCTTCTGCAGCACACAGTGTGTCACAGCGTGTTAGTATTGGGCAGGGGGTTTCCCGAATCTCCCCCTGGTGTATTTCAAGAAACCCTCCAGAAGAGAAAGTGGTGATTCAGGTGGAGGAACTGAAAACTAAGCACAGAGGTGAGAAGCCTCTACATCAGGGGTGTCCAACCTTTTAGCTTCCCTGGGCCACATTGGAAGACGACGAGTTGGTTTGGGCCGCACATAAGATACACTAACAATAACGATAGCTAATCATCCAAAAAACCATAGAAAACATAGTTAACATATATATATATATATATACATATATATATATATATATATATATATGAGAAAAAAAGTGATATATATATATATATATATATATATATATATATCACTTTTTTTTCAAATCCCCCTATACTTACCTTTCAATCTCCCCCTTTTCAAAAAATCCTTTCTAGTTATTATACTATAATCACTTTTTGTATTGTTTCGATGCAATATCAATAAAGTGCATTTAAGCCAGGCATTGTTTATCAGGGTGCCCTGACCAGGCTTGCGGTACCTGACATATACACCACTGTGACCCCAAATTGTCACCTGTTTTGATAATTACACCACTATGTTAGTTAAGGAATAACAACTTATAATGGGCCAAAGAGAATAATATATAATGCCCCATTAGTATTACAAGTAGAAGTATGTAGCAGGGAGATAAGGTCCATGATGCTCCAGGACCAGGTGACTTTTATTCACTGGTCAGCGTCCCTTGAAATAATAAAAATAAATCCCCCTTAACTTACCTTTTAATCGGCTTGTTCTCCTGTCCTCTTCCCTTCTTTTCTCCAATTCTGTGCTGCTGATTGTTCTTCTCGTGCAGGTGACTCCTCTGTGCTGCGCTCCGCAATGGATGTTGGGCATGATGACATCACGCCCGACATTCACTGCGAGCACCGCACAGAGGAGGAGACCAGGGAGGGAGCCGGAGTACCAGCTGACGTGACCGCAAGGTAAGTATTTTCTTTTTTTTTTTTTTCCAGGATTTTTTTTTCCATTAACAGCGCTGCCCCCTTGCCACAACCAAAACTCCTTCTGGGCCACATTTACAGGCGTGCTGGGCCGCATGCGGCCCGCGGGCCGCGGGTTGGACAACCCTGCTCTACATCATTCAATATATATATATACACCTCCTCACAACACAGAATACAAAAGGGGGTGTTACATATATAGTTGATTCCAGTCAGTCATGACTGGAATCAACTCTGAAATGAAAAACAAGCAACCTCTAAGTGAAAAACAAGCCCAAAACAAGCCCAAAGCAATCCTAAAAAGCCCAAAAAAAAGCCCAACTTACAGAGGACAGGGGTGTTACTGTAATGAAAACCACGACATGTATTTATTATTAAATATATATATATAAAGATTTCTACAATCTGTCTTCAATGTTTCCTCAATAGAAGATTGGATAAAATACCAATAAAACACTATACCATATTTCATTCAGTATCTGGTACAGTAAAACATTGACCAATTGTGCTCTCACTGCTATTAAAATGCATTGAATGAGAGTTAATAATTCCAATACTTTATTCATCTACTATGAATGGTGACCAGTCAGGGTCAAATACAAGATTACATACAAGTGAATGTAATTAGAATACTCGGTTTCCATGCAGTCAGAGGACATGCAGTTTCACCTTAGGCAATTAATGTGTTAATATGTTAACCATACTTGCCAACTCTCCCGTAATGTCCGGGAGACTCCCGCATTTTGCGAGAGTCTCCCGGACTCCCGGGCGAGTGTGGCAATCTCCCGAATTCTGCCCACTTTACTAGGAAGTGCCCCACTTCCTAGTGAAGTGGGCATAATTAGATCCCAAACGCCGTGATTCCCGGTGAATCGCAGCGTTTGGCCCCGCTGTCAAATGACGCAATTTGCGTCACGTCGTCACAGGGGGCGGGGCCGAAATGACGCGATTTCGGCCGCCCCCTCACGCCCACCTCCACTGGCTGGCTCCCAGAAGGGAGCTGAAGAAAGTAGGTAAGTATGATGTTAACCCTTAAACAAGGTCACATCTTAAATCCTGGAATGGTCCCGACCGTGCCCTACATCTGCCAGGGTCAGTGATATCAATATTCTACATACAGACAGAGCACATATAATCATAATATACAGTATACATAGAGAATATTCGGTACAGATACATACTACAGACAGATGTACTGACACAAGAGACTCCTTTCTCCATTTTGAATCTCCCTGGTTACTGGGGCCCTCAGCTATACCCACCCCATGCATTCCTGCACAGGTTCCCCACTAAACCACACATGGAGATCTAAATTTCACATATTCTTAAATCCCCAGGCTTCTCTCACCTCTTCCTAGTTCTGCTGCTACCTTCAGCTGAGAGCTCCTGCTAACACACAGCTGCCAACAGCTCAGGTCACGCCCACTTAAGAAGAGGCCAGCAGCGTCCAACACTGAAGCGTTCATACACTTAACAAGGCAATAAAGCTTTTGCAGAGCTTGTAAGCCCAAAAAAACGCAACCCGAGGCAAGCTGAAAAAAAACGCAACTTACAAAATAAAACAAGCCCAATTCAGCTTGTTATAAGCGGAATTGGCAACTATAGGTGGGACTCTGAGGAGCAGGGTAGGAGGAGGGGACCTGAGATGGAAGGGGTGACCACTATAATGCCTGCATGTTCCATGTCACCGACAGTGGCTGCAGTGCAGTGAGGTATTGGGGAGAGAGGGGAGGTTTGGAGGCTTATCAGAAGAACCTTCCTGGCTGTAAGTTATCTGCAATCAGTGACATGAAACATGCAGGCAATGTATTGTCCACCCTTGCTTCACCTCAGGTCCTCTTCTCGGTGTTCAAGCCTGTCAATCACATAAGTTCCACCCGCAGAGTAAACAATCATGTGTGTGTCACTGTACATGTATTATATGTCATACTTACCTACTTTTTAAATCTGTACTCCGGGAAACCCTGGAGTATAGGCCATGTGACAGAGGGTAGGAGGGGGCGTGACAACGACGTTGCGCCACTTTTGCTCCCGCACCCAATAAAATTATAGCAATTTAAGGTATTCGGCTTAATGACACAATTAAGCCTCACCCCCGCTAGTCAATGCCGTGAGTTTTGGCATTTTATAGGAACCAGGAGGTTTGCTTACTCTTCCGGGAGTCCGAGAAATTCGGGAGGGAGAGTACGCAAGTATGTTATCCATACTTGCCCACTTTCTTCAGCTCCCTTCCGGGAGCCAGCCAGTGGAGGGGGGCATGATGGCCAAAATCGCGTCATTTTGGCCCCGCCCCCTGTGACATCATTTGACAGCGGGGGGGGGGCAAATGCCGCGATTCACCGGGATTCGCGGCGTTTGGGATCTAATTTTGCACACTTCACTAGGAAGTGGGGCACTTCCTAGTGAAGTGGGCAGAATTCGAGAGATTGCCACACTCGCCCGGGAGTCCGGGAGACTCTCGCAAAATGCGGGAGTCTCCCGAACATTCCGGGAGAGTTGGCAAGTATGATGTTATCTGTGTGTGTTAACACGTGTGTTTGTGTTACCGTGTGTGTGTGTATGTGTGAGTATATATATATTGTAGTATAATCAGGGGAACAGGTATCATCTCCTGGGTGAACAGAAGCAGTAAGACACACGAGTCCAGAAGTTTCTGAATGAGCGACAGCCAGTTTATTCACCAGCTTGAAAATAGGAACAAAACACAAATAAAATCCTAACCATCTGGCTTCTAGCCAATACATTTATGGAGGCCCTCTCTCATGTGTAGGACCTTATGTCCCACACATACACCAAACCACATGTAACTGTTGCTCCCTGCAGCAGAGTGTCTCGGGAGGCACTCACCTCTCCCAGGTCTGAGACACTGGCTGCATATCCCAGCTACCTTATCACAGGCACCTCACAGGTGCATCCCTTGATCAGTCTGTTAGAGACTGATAGAACAGAAGACCCGGACTGGGCCTTATGTATACAATGCTGAAAGCCTGGGACACATACCTTTGTATCTAGCCTCCTTCCAGTGACTCTGTCACAATATATATATATATATATATATATATATATATATATATATATATATATATATATATATGGTGTCCCTGAGGAAAATACTATACTGAAACGTCCAAATGGATTAAATACACCCTTACGATGCAAACAATTTGTCTTGAATTCTTGAGTGCCGCCTCATCTGGAGTCTATATATATATATATATATATATATATATACAACTTAACCCGTGCATGATACTCATGCATTCTAGTCAAATCAAGCTACTTAAGGTGTTAAAAAGGTTCTTGTCATGAATTTGGGCCTAGCCCAGGCCTCCTCAGGGAAAGAGCGTTACTTCCCGACGCAAGTGCCCTTTTTCAACGTGGTTTTGTCCACATGTCACCACCTCATCATTTTTCTCCATCACCTTCATCTTCATCGCCACATCCTTCATCAAGCTACTAAGCTACTTAAGGTGTTAAAAACTCCCCACTGTCACCCCCGGCAACAACCAACCACTCCCAACTGTCACTTCTCCTTCAAGAAATATATAGGTCAGTATAACTCTGCCCAGCAGGTGGCGCTGCAGCTTGGTTTTTTTTTTCACACACGCCACTAGGCATTTATATAGTAGATATATATATATATATATATATATATATATATATATATATATAAATAATTTTTATGGTATCACACTATGTTTGGCTCTTTTTTTTTATGTTTCTATATATATATATATATATATATATATATATATATATATATATACACACACAATAAGATGCTGGTGGTGTAGTGAGTCCCTCTTGGACTGAAGAAAGTTCAAGCAGGATAAGCTATGTTGCATTGACCTCCCTTAGCTTTTCTAACAGGTTGTCAGCTGTATGCCTCTTATTAAAGCCAGTGATACACAGAGTAGCCTGCCTCTGAAACATCTGGCATTGTTGGGAACATGCTGCTGCTGTCCCTGCTGGTGAAGGCGAATGACCAACTCAGTGGGCTGTCACAGTTATATAATCTTTAGTTTGCCCAGTTCCGCTTGTCCATATATCTGTGGTTAAGTGTACAGTGGGTAGAATGGCATTTTGTAGCACAATATTTATATTTTTTGAACCTTTTGGTAGAGGTGAGGAATTGCTTTTCTAGTAAAATGGTGTCATGATAGAATTTGATAATGGAAACACAGGACCTGAAACCAGCTGCATTAATTGGGGATATAGGACGGAGATCTAATTAGGGATGTGCACCGGCGACTTTTGGTGTCTCGTGTTTTGTGTTTTGGATTCGGATTTTCGCAATGTTTTGGGTTCGGATTTGTTTCGCAAAACACCTGCCGAAAAGTTTTGGTTCGGATTTAAGGTTTTGGATTCGGATTTTTTTTGAAAAAAGCATAAAAAGTTCAAAAATCAAGTTTTTGGGCTTATTTTAAACTCCTACGCTATTATTAACCTCAATAACATTCAATAACAATCATTTCCACTAATTTACAGTGTATTCTGAACACCTCACAATATAGTTATTAGTCCAAAACGTTGCAACGAGGTATCTTTCTGGACTGCGTAGTGGAGTTGTCCCCACAATATAATAAGAAAACCATCAACTGGGCTTTATCGCACCAAAAAATGTACCTGGACTGCGTAGAGGAGTGGTCACCACAATATAAATTAAAAACCCTGAACTTGTATGATTCGCACCAATAAATGTATCTGGACTGCGTAGAGGAGTGGTCACCACAATATAATAAGAAAACCATCAATTGGTCTGAATCGCACCGAATAATGTACCTGGATTGCGTATAGGAGTGGTCACCACAATATAATTTAAAAACCCTGAACTTGTATGATTCGCACCAATAAATGTATCTGGACTGCGTAGAGGAGTGGTCACCACAATATAATAAGAAAACCATCAACTGGTCTGAATCGCACCGAATAATATACCTGGACTGCGTAGAGGAGTGGTCACCACAATATAAGTTAAAAACCCTGAACTTGTATGATTCACACCAATAAATGTATCTGGACTGCGTAGTGGAGTGGTCACCACAATATAATAAGAAAACCATCAACTGGTCTGAAACGCACCGAATAATGTACCTGGACTGCGTAGAGGAGTGGTCACCACAATATAATTTAAAAACCCTGAACTTGTATGATTCGCACCAATAAATGTATCTGGACTGCGTAGAGGAGTGGTCACCACAATATATTTTAAAAACCCTGAACTTGTATGATTCGCACCAATAAATGTATCTGGACTGCTTAGAGGAGTGGCCCGGCACCCAATTTGATACCGGGGCCACAATAAAATAAATACACCCTCAACTGGTCAGAATTCCACCAAATAAGTATCTGGACTAAGTAGTGGGGTGGCCCCGGTACCCAATTTGATACCGGGGCCACAATAAAATAAATACACCCTCAACTGGTCAGAATTCCACCAAACAAGTATCTGGACTGCGTAGTGGGGTGGCTCCGGTACCCAATTTGATACCGGGGCCACAATAAAATAAATACACCCTCAACTGGTCAGAATTCCACCAAACAAGTATCTGGACTGCGTAGTGGGGTGGCCCCGGTACCCAATTTGATACCGGGGCCACAATACCTCCTCCAAGTTCCAAGTCTAGTGTTTATAACATCTTAACACTACACTAATTCTAGCACGTCAAAACCTCTTGTTTTAAATAATGACAGGGCATTTAACTTTTGATTTAATTTATGGAATTTGTTGGCATTTTCTTTTACTTTTTGAACATGGCAAACGACTGTTGAATGGTCACATAATGCCAAAAAAATAGTTGCAAGATGGAATTGTCCTTGGGCCCTCCCACCCACCATTATGTTGTTGAAATAGGATATGCACACTTTAACAAACCAATCATTTCAGCGACAGGGCCTACCAAACAACTGTGGCTGAAATGATTGGTTTGTTTGGGCCCCCACACCAAAAAAACAATTCATCTCTCCCTGTACAAACTAAACAGGCTCTACTGAGAAAAGATGTCATCCTCATCCTCAACCTCTGATTCCTCTCCCCCTACAGTGTGTACTTCCTCCTCCTCACACATTATCAATTCGTCCCCGCTGGACTCCACAACCACAGGTCCCTCAGTACTATCTGGAGGGCAGTGCTGTACTTCATTGAGGAATTGATTATTCATTTTTATAAACATCATTTTTTCAACGTTCTGAGGAAGCAACCTCCTTCGCCGCTCACTGACCAGGTTCCCCGCTGCACTAAAAACTCTTTCCGAGTACACACTGGAGGGGGGACAACTCAGGTAAAATAGAGCCAGTTTGTACAGGGGCTTCCAAACTGCCTTTTTTTCCTGCCAGTAACAATATGGACTGTCTGACATGTCTACTTGGATGGTGTCAGCAAAGTAATCCTCCACCATTTTTTCAATTGTGACAGCATCCAATGCAGCGACAGTAGACATGTCTGCAATGGTTGCCAGGTCCTTCAGTCCGGACCAGATGTTATCAGCATCCCCGCCAGCACCTCTTTTAGGAAAACTGAGCTTTTTCCTCGCAGCTATAGATGTGGAAGAAAATGAGGGTTTCCTATGTCGTAGGTGGCTGTGTAGGCTTGAATGGCCTTTTGATGCTCCTCCATCCTCTACAGCATATAGAGGGTGGAGTTCTAGCACGTCACTACCTCTTGTTAATTTAGATTGCAAGGCTTGCAAATACTTTGAAGATAAAAAAAAGCAGGCTGCACAGACTGTGGAGCTAGAAAGTGAAATTAAATGGACCACTTTTTTTGGTGGCTATCTATGCCCCCCCCCCCCCCCCCGCCCTACACTTGTAGTTGAATATAAAAAAAGCAGCCTGCATAGACTGTAGAACTAGAAATTCAAATATACAAGGAAATGGACAAAGGCAGTTTGGTATCTGTCTGCATCAGATCCCCTCTCCACTAGGAGTAAAATAGAAAACTATTCAGCCGTTATATAATCTAGAATATAAATAGAAATTGAGAAAGGCAATTTGGTATCTGTCTGCATCATAATCATCAACATCCTCCTCACCGCCAGCTACATCAATATCCTCCTCCCGGTGTACAACATTCACACCTTCATTAGCCAAATCTGTAACTGGACTGTGGGTGATCCTTCCAGCATATGCAGAGGGCGTGCTGCAAATGGTGGAAGGAGCCACCTCTTCCCGTAGAGTGATGGGAAGGTCAGGCTTGACAACCACCAACACCCTTGGACTCGCCTTGAGGATTTGTGATAATTTCTCTTTAGAAGGCAGAGTTGTTTGCTGTTTTGTTGCTGACAGCATAACTCTCTTCAATTTTTTGTAGGGGGGGGGAGGAGGAGGAGGGATAAGATCCGTGGGTGAAGCTGAACCACTAGTCATGAACACAGGCCAGGGCCTAAGCCGTTCCTTGCCACTCCGTGTCGTAAATGGCATATTGGCAACTTTACGTTTCTCCGCAGATGATTTTAAGTTTCTCTTTTTGCTACTTTTACTTAACTTGGGCTTTTTGGATTTTACATGCCCGGTACTACGAGATTGGGCATCGGGCTTGGAAGACGACGTTGATGGCATTTCATTGTCTATGTCATGACTAGTGGCAGCAGCTTCAGCATTAGGAGGAAGTGGGTCTGGATCTTTCCCTACTTTATCCTCCAAATTTTTGGTCTCCATTATATGTAGCACAAGATACTGCAGAATGTGTGAACTTGGTAATATTGCAGACAGTACCAATGGACTAATACTTCTGGATTGGTTTTGCAAATTTAGTTATAATTATTATTTTTTTTTATTTATTTTTTTAGTGTGTTTTTATAACTTTTTTTTTTTTTAAAAAAACTTGGGAATAATGGGGAAATAACTATGCCCTTAGAAGCAGAGAGCACAGGACACAGCACCACTGGACTGAACAGGACACAGCACAGGACCCAGCAGCACCACTGAACTCAGCAGGACAGAGCACAGGACACAGCACCACTGGACTGATACTGCAGAATGTGTGAACTTTGTAATATTGCAGTACCACTGGACTTTTACTGCTGAATGTGTGAACTTGGTAATATTGCAGTACCAATGGGCTTATACTGCAGGATTGGTTGTGCAAATTTTGTTGTAATTAAAAAAAATTGAAATTATTTTTTTGTATTTTTTTTAATAACTTTTTTTTATTTTTTTAAACACTTGGGAATAATGGGGAAATAACTATGCCCTTAGAAGCACAGAGCACAGGACACAGGACTACTGGACCACTGGACTGAACAGGACACAGCACAGGACCCAGCAGCACCACTGAACTCAGAAGGACAGCGCACAGGACACAGCACCACTGGACTGAACAGGACACAGCACAGGACCCAGCAGCACCACTGAACTCAGAAGGACAGAGCACAGGACACAGCACCACTGGACTGAACAGGACACAGCACAGGACCCAGCAGCACCACTGAACTCAGAAGGACAGAGCACAGGACACAGCACCACTGGACTGAGCAGAACACAGAGCACAGCACAGCACAGCACAGCACAGCACAGAACTGAACAGCACGAGATATAGCAGGACAGAGGACCACCTAACACACCCTCCATCTACCCTGATCAATGCCCGAGTGAAGATGGTGGCGACTAGCGGGGAATTTATAGGATCCGAGTATCGAGAGATCCGACAGCGGGATTATGATTTAGAGCCTCGGTTTCAAGTTTTCATTTGGCGCCAATACCCGGATCTGTCTCGGATCCGACTCGGATCGGAAAGGTTCGGGTGGGCTCGGATTCACAAAATCCGAGTGCGCTCATCTCTAGATCTAGATCTAATACTAGCATAGTCGCCAGAAGGGAGCTATCTGATGCTGGACTGTTTGTTGTTTTTTTAGTACTTTCTGATTTTCCCAACAGTTTGCCATGAACTTGCTTCAAATGGCGTAACATGGATGACGTTCCTAGATGTCCCTACCTCTACAGACTGTGGCTTTACAAACACTAGAAATGGCTAGACAACTATTGACAGGATTTGGGTAAAATAATCCCACACATATGAAGTGGATTTTTTGGTCTTATTACCAGGCATTGCAATGACTTTGTTTTTATCACTGGTAAGAACTGCTTCCACTAGTGCAGGACTTACACAAACAACATCACCATAATCAAAATCCTCATTAGCGCTGTCATCAGCTACACAAATATCACCCTCATCCTGTTGCAAATCCAAAATGGCATTCTCAATTTAATTTTTAGGGATTTGTGCTTGTTGCTCCTACTCTTCTGTGGACTGATCAGAGTCCATATCGATGGCACTCAGCAATCTGACTAGAGACTGGAGAGTGGCAAGAACACTGTCTGCTACCCCTGTTTCTGTGTCAGTGATGGCACTCAGCAATGTGACTGGAGACTGGTGAGTGACAAGGACTCTGCCACCCCTCCTGTTTCTGTATTAGCAATGACGCTGACCAATTGCAATGGACACTGTCAAGAAGGATCCTACCCCTTCTGTGTCTGTTTGTACTGTACTTATGGAATCCAAAATTTGCGAGACGGTGTGCTGCCTCGATTTCAGTTCCGAGGACGCACAAAAGTACCCCGTCGGCTCAGCTGGGTACTCGGATTGCATAAGTTTGGAGGAGCTAGTTTTTCAAAGAACCGAGCCTGAGCATCAATAATATAAAGTACGCCCATAAAAGTAATATATATGTTGTCAAAATGACCTAAGTTTGCTAATCTTAAGTTTTTCCATTTTTAACAGCTCAAGGAAACAGCCATATTGGCAGCCCCTCACTTGGATTCCGAATTTCCGACCCTCCTTCTCACCTGGACCCCCCCCCCCACCCTGTTTACAATCCCCCATGCTTTCTCCTTTTTTATAAAAAAATCAAGATACATTAAAAAAAAATGTAGAACCTATTGACAAATTTTACAGTAGTTAATTTGTGTTTCATTTTCTGTTTGTTTATTGTTACAAGCCGCGGCGGTACTCACAGCCGCCGCAGCGCGCTTCTGGCTCTCCCTGGCGTCCCAGCCGTCACCTTGACGACCGGGATGTCATTTCCTCTTCCTGCCCGGCCGTCACCAAGGCAACGGCCGGACGCCTCTAAAATAGCACTGCGTCCCGGCGGTAGGCGGGCGCATGCGCATGACAGGCAGCCTGTGGGCTGATTTAATTTGTGGGCTGATATTACAGGCATTAGCCTGCATCTGTGTATTTCAGGGACAAGCCCTGATTGGCCCTGCTCTGTATGAGTAATTAGCCTGCAGCAGTGTATCCAACTACTGATTGGTCTGTATTGGTATTTAAGGCAATGAGGTCTGCTGCCTCTTTGCCGGTTATAGCTTCTGCTACCCAGTCTGCTGACCTGCTTGTTCCTGTTCCTGTCTATTGTACTTCTACTCATCTCACGTGTATGACCCTTGGCTTGGATTTGGACTTCGCTTGTGTATCCCGTGACCCTGACCTCTGGCCTGTTTACCCTTTCTCCTGTTTTGCCTGTGACCCTTGACCCCGGCTTGTTTACTGGAACTGCAACCTGCTGCCGGCCCTTGACCTCTGCGTGGACCTCACTCCGCTGGCCTGGGTTCTCCCCAGCCGGTACACACTTCACGACCCTTTGTCAGTCTGCAACCCAGTCTGTCCCCACCATCAGGGGCTCCAGTGAACACCTGATTGACAGAGTAGACTCCGGGTTGTGTTGTGCCGGCTGGAGGGGTTCCTAGCATTATAACCGGCCCTAAACAGATGTTCCGGAGACGAAGTTGGGATGGATGGAAGCGGAACTTCCCCGTCTCCGGCGCAAGCCCTAGCAGGCCATGTGGAGTCCCTGTACCAAATGATACAGGTATTGTCTGAGCGTATGTCCGTCCAAGAAGAAGCCGCGAAAACCTCACAACCCACTCCGAGTTCCACCTGTGAACCTAAGGTGAATTTGCCGGATCGCTTCTCTGGAAATAGATCCCTGTTTTGGAATTTCAGGGAGAGCTGCAAGCTCTATTTCTGGTTGAGACCCCGCTCCTCTGGTTCAGAGCAACAAAGAGTCAGGATTATCATTTCCCTCCTACAAGGTGACCCCCAGTCCTGGGCCTTTTCTTTGCCACAGGCCAGTCCTGCCATGCAGTCCGTAGACGCTTTCTTTGAGGCATTAGGTCTACTATATGATGATCCGGATCGAATGGCCTCCGCAGAAGCTCATCTACGGGCCTTGAAACAAGGACGGCGGTCGGCAGAGGAATATTGCGCTGAATTCCGTAGATGGTCACCTGATAGTGGATGGAATGACCCCGCCTTACGTAGTCAGTTCCGTCTCGGCCTGTCGGAACAGATTAAAGACTCTTTGGTGCAATATCCATCTCCTACTTCTCTGGAGGATCTGATGCACCTCTCCATCAAAATCGACAGGAGATTTAAAGAGCGGAAAACCGAAAAGGAGGCATCTTCACCTCCATCCGCCTTCATTCCTGTTGCCACGGATGGTGAGGAACCTATGCAATTAGGAGCATATCGTCTCTCCCCTGAGGAAAGAGATAGGAGACGATCACAAGGCCTATGTCTCTACTGTGGCACAAAAGGCCACTTCTCCCGTTCCTGCCTAAATAAGCCGGGAAAAGAGCATGCCTAGGGAACGAGGGGAAAGTTCACCTAGGTCTGCAGATTGTCTCCCCAAAAAATGCTGTATTGATCCCTGCACAGCTCACGTTCAGTGCTCGTACTGTGGACCTGTCAGCCTTCATTGATAGTGGAGCTGCAGGCAACTTCCTTGACATCGGGTTCGCCCGCGCTGCTGGAATTCCGATGGTAAAACTCAAGTCTGCTATTACTGTCTGTGGCTTAGATGGCAGTCTGTCACTCACCGGACCGTGAGTGCCTCTTCCCGGACATTTAGGAACCGTGGCCGTCCTCCATCCTGAGGGTCTGCGCATGCGCAGCCCTTTCCTATACTTCAGTGTATGTCCCTTTAACTCAATTGGCAGATCAGGCAACCTCCCTATATTAAGCACCTGTGGTCAACACCACGTTGCCTGATCTTGGAGTCTCATTCCCTATGAGTCTCTGAAGGTGTTCCTGTATTCCTCGTGTTTTCAGCGCTGCTGATTCCTGTGGTTTCCAAACCACTTCTACTACTGTGGTTCCCATACCACTTCTACCATCAACTGTATCATCGTGACTGTTAGCTGATTCCTATCCGCTGCCTCCGTGCACTACAGTCTTCCAAACCACTTCAACGCTATTACTTATTATTGTGACTGTTTGCTGATTCCTATCCGCTGCCTCCGTGCATTTCAGTCCTCTATCCACATCATCGCTATTATATTTCACTGTGACTGTTTGCTGGTTCCTACCCGCTGCCTCTGTGCACTCTCACCGTTACTTTACATCCACTCACCTGTTCCTCATGAAGTCCGTGAGCTGATTCCTATCCGCTGCCTCCGTGCACTACAAGCCTTCAGCCTGCAACTCGCCTGTGTTCATTATCGTGACTGTTAGCTGTTGTCTATCCGCTGCTTCCGTGCACTACAGCCTCCAGCCTACAACTCGCCTGTGTTCATCATCGGGATTGTTAGCTGATGTCTACCCGCTGCTTCCGTGCACTACAGCCTCCAGCCTACAACTCGCCTGTGTTCATCATCGTGACAAGTTAGCTGATTCCTATCCGCTGCTCCTGTGCACCGCAGTCTCTTCTCAGCTCTCCTGTGTTTCCTCGAGACTGCTGCTCTCATTGCCATTTGCTACTCTCCGTGATCAACAGCTCCTGGTCTACTCTGCTATCCCGTGTTCCATCGCTACTGACAACTATTGGTTGCTACTGGTTACCTCCGTGTACCGCAGAGCCCTGCTGCTGCTGACCGCGCTATCATCCATCTACTGCTGATCCGCTCTCCACGCCTTCACGTGTCCCGCAGGTCTACCCTCCTGTCTGCATTGGATTTATATCTCATCTACTACTCCTCTGCTGGATCATCTCCACTCTCCTGGGTCCTGCGTGAGTCCAGTTCCACGTGTTATTGATTCCTGTGGATTCGTGTCCCTGTTGGTCTACTTATCTGTGCGCTGCACCTACTGACTGCTGCCTCAGGTATCCTGGGACTTCTCATCCAGCCGGCCTCCTGCCGCTCAGGTATCCCTGCACTCCTATCTGACTACCTGCTTCTGAACCACGGTATGCATACTTCTCATTGACTGTGCTGGTGTATTGCATATCTTGCTGGACTGTGTTGGTTCTCCTCTGGAGTCTGCTATCCGCTGAGTCTATTGCCATCATTGACTGTGTTAACTTGTGCTGGACTACTTCAAGAGACTTCCTATATTTGCAGACCTGTTCAGTCATTTATATATATATTGTGCATGTTACTGTGGATTGTATATAAGGTGCCTGTGTATATCCTGTGTTGCAGTCTCTCCCCGTGCACCTCCTCACATATATATTCAGTGGTACAACTTGCTAGTAGCAGACCACTGATCCCTGTCTCCAGTATCACCTGTTCCAGTATCCTCTCACTATAGCAGTGGTACAACTTGCTATCGCAGACCACTGACTCCCCGGATACCTCCACTTGGATTCCATTCCTTCACTCAGACAGCGGTATAACTTGCTATCCGCAGACCGCTGACTCTCATCACCTCCTCGTTTCTGTTGGACATTCCTCCTCACTATAGCAGTGGTACAACTTGCTATCGCAGACCACTGACTACCTTCACGTGTCCTTGTCCTACAGTTCCTCGTGTACTATTACCTCCATATTACCAGTGCTGCTAGTCATAGACTTTCCTGAGCATCTCATCATCTGCTGTTTCCTGTTCCGTGATCACCCAGCTACCAGAGTACCCTATTACCATCTATATTGCTCTGGTAAGCCTACCACCTGGTGATCCCTGGGTAAAGACTCCTAGTGCCCGTGACACAGTCCATTACCAGGCGGCAAGATTACCTGGGACACCCCGCCACTACAATTAAACATTGGAGTTCTCCTCTCGGAAACCATAGTCTTCCTCCTTATCGAATGTCCGTCAGTTCCTTTGATTCTGGGCCACCCCTGGCTATCCCGCCATAACCCTGTCATGGATTGCGTAAAAGGAGAAATTGTCCAGTGGAGCTCTTATTGTACATTGTCTTGCTTGACCATACCCCTGCGTGTGATTTAGCCTATTCCGGAGCAACTTCCTTCACAGTATCATGACTTCTGGGATGTTTTCTCCAAAAAGGCTGCTGACACTCTACCACCGCACCGGGATTTCGACTGTGCCATTGAGCTCATTCTGGGTTCTAAATTACCCAAGGGACGCTTGTACTCTCTCTCTGGTCCAGAGACCAAATCCATGCAGGATTACATTGACGAAAACTTGGAGAAAGGCTTCATCAAGCCTTCCAAGTTTCCAGTAGGAGCAGGGTGCTTCTTTGTATCCAAGAAGGACGGTGGACTCAGACCCTGTATCGACTACCGAGGGCTGAATCTCATTACGATTAAGAACACCTATCCCCTTCCTCTCATCTCCGTACTTTTTGACCAACTAAGAGGGGCAACTATCTTCACGAAAATTGATCTTCGTGGTGCCTATAACCTCATACGTATTAGAGCAGGTGATGAGTGGAAGACGGCATTCAACATGCTCTCGGGCCACTATGAATATCTGGTCATGCCATTTGTTCTTAGTAATGCCCCTGCAGTATTCCAGGATTTGATTAATGAGGTGTTACGTGAGTTTCTGGGACACTTCGTTGTTGTTTACTTGGACGACATCCTCATATATTCAGAATCGTTGTCAGTACACCAGGGTCATGTCAGACAAGTCCTACAGAAATTGCGAGAACACCATCTCTACGCTAAACTTGAGAAATGCGAGTTCGAGGTCCAGAAGGTATCCTTCCTAGGTTATATAATCTCCTCAGAAGGTTTCTCCATGGACCCAACCAAGGTCCAAGCAATCCTGGACTGGGTACAGCCGAATAACCTCAAAGCGGTCCAGAGATTCCTAGGTTTTGCCAATTATTACAGGAGATTTATTAGCGGCTTTGCTGATATCGTGGCCCCTATTGTCTCCTTGACCCGCAAGGGAAGCGATCCAGCTAATTGGTCTCCACAAACAATAATGGCTTTTGAAACCCTGAAGAAAGCCTTCGTGTCTGCTCAGGTCCTTAGACACCCGGATCCTAAGGTACCGTTTATTCTTGAAGTTGATGCCTCTGACGTCGGTGCCGGGGCCATCTTGTCACAAAAAGATCCCCATACTCTCCGCCTACATCCATGTGCCTATTTTTCCCATCAGTTCTCTTCAGTGGAAACCAACTATGATGTTGGAAATCGAGAACTGTTAGCAATTAAATGGGCCTTTGAGGAATGGCGACATTGGTTGGAAGAGGCGGCACATCAGATCTCCGTTATAACGGATAATAAAAATCTACAGTATATACAGTCGGCCAAACGACTGAACCCTCGACAGGCTCGTTGGTCACTGTTCTTCACCCGTTTTAACTTTATAATCCAGGTTCTAAAAATGTCCGGGCAGACGCTCTGTCCAGAAGTTTCCTGGCACACCATGCCCCGGTTACTAGTCCAGAGCCTATTGTTCCTGTGTCTATGATCCATGCCAGGTTAACCCAAGACTTGAGCTGTACCTTACAAAGGTTTCAGAGGTTGGCTCCTGATAATACTCCGGTAGGATGCTTGTTTGTCCCAGTTCATCTAAGAAAAGCAGTCCTGGCTGAAGCACACAATAGTCAGTCTGCTGGACATCTTGGAGTCTTCAAAACATTGGAAATCCTTTCCCGTACTGTATGGTGGCCGTCTTTGTCTGCTGACGTCAAGAGTCACGTCCTGTCTTGTGAAGTTTGTGCCAGGAACAAAGTTCCCAGGACTCGCCCCGTAGGTCAGTTAGTTCTGTTGGCCGCTCCTGCAAAACCTTGGACACACTTGTCCATGGACTTTATAGTTGATCTGATATCCTCTGCGGGACACAATACCATTTGGGTCGTGGTAGACCGGTTCAGCAAAATGTGGCATTTCATTCCATTAACCAGGCTTCCTACTGCTCGAGATTTGGCCGTCTTGTTCATTCAACACATCTTCCGTCTCCATGGACTCCCTACTGACATCGTCTCTGATCGGGGTTCTCAGTTCATAGCACAGTTCTGGAAATCCTTCTGTACCCTCCTTGGAATCAAGATCAGTTTGTCTTCCGCATACCACCCTCAGTCAAATGGGCAAACTGAAAGGATTAACCAGTCTTTGGAGAAGTTTTTATGATGCTACACATCGGAGTTCCATGACAACTGGTCCTCCTTGTTGCCCTGGGCGGAATTTGCCTGTAACAACTCCTGTCACTCATCTACCAAAACCTCTCCATTTTTTTGCAATTATGGTTTTCACCCCAGATCTAACTCCTTGTATTCACTTCAGCCCATTGGTATCCAGGAGATCCGCTCCACTGCCAGGGATCTCAGAGTTATCTGGAGGAAAGTACACTCATCATTGAGACAAGCCTCACTTGTTGCAAAAAAAAATTCGGACCGACACCGTACCACCTGCTCCCTTAAGGTTGGCCAGAAAGTGTGGCTCTCTACAAAAAATATCAGGCTCAAACAGCCTTGCAAGAAGTTGGGCCCTAAGTTCAACGGGCCATTTCCCATCATCAAGCAGGTGAACCCCGTCGCATTTAGGTTAAAAATTCCGGGCTCATTAAGAATCCCCAACACATTTCACTGTTCTCTTTTGAAGCCGGTATTATATCCGAGTCAAATCCAGTCTTCAAGTTTGCCTGGGAGAAATTCAAACAGACCACCAAGGTACGTTGTTCAGAAGATCCTGGATTCCAAAAAAGTGCAAGGTCAGGTGCACTTCCTAGTGCAGTGGAGGAATCGTGGGTTAGAAGAGTGGTCTTGGATTCCACGGAGATAACTCCATGCTCCTAAGCAGCTAAAGGAGTTCTTCAGGAAATTTCCAAGAAAACCTGGGTGTCGGGGATCCTTAACCCCTCCTCAAGGGGGGGTACTGTTACGAGCCGCGGCGGTACTCACAGCCGCCGCGGCTCGCTTCTGGCTCTCCCTGGCGTCCCGGCCGTCACCTTGACGACCGGGACGTCAGGGACGTCATTTCCTCTTCCTGCCCGGCCGTCACCAAGGCAACGGCCGGACGCCTCTACAATAGCGCTGCGTCCCGGCGGTAGGCGGGCGCATGCGCATGACTGGCAGACTGTGGGCTGATTTAATTAGTGGGCTGATATTACAGGCATTAGCCTGCATCTGTGTATTTCAGGGACAAGCCCTGATTGGCCCTGCTCTGTATGAGTAATAAGCCTGCAGCAGTGTATCCAACTACTGATTGGTCTGTATTGGTATTTAAGGCAATGAGGTCTGCTGCCTCATTGCCGGTTATAGCTTCTGCTACCCAGTCTGCTGACCTGCTTGTTCCTGTTCCTGTCTATTGAACTTCTACTCATCTCCCGTGTATGACCCTTGGCTTGGATTTGGACTTCGCTTGTGTATCCCGTGACCCTGACCTCTGGCCTGTTTACCCTTTCTCCTGTTTTGCCTGTGACCCTTGACCCCGGCTTGTTTACTGGAACTGCAACCTGCTGCCGGCCCTTGACCTCTGCGTGGACCTCACTCCGCTGGCCTGGGTTCTCCCCAGCCGGTACACACGTCGCGACCCTTTGTCAGTCTGCAGCCCAGTCTGTCCCCACCAACAGGGGCTCCAGTGAACACCTGATTGACAGAGTAGACTCTGGGTTGTGTTGTGCCGGCTGGAGGGGTTCCTAACATTTATGCAATAAAAAAAATGTTCCAAACAATGGTGTGCGTGTATTTTTTTAAAAAAATTTAAATGTACAGTATTTTTGTAACATGAAGGGCCATTTTGTACATAATCTAATATCTAATATACATTTGTCCCTTTATTCTTTATATTAGTTCCCAGACAGTTTTAGATTGCAGGGCTAAAAAAATTAGACAGCCTAGTATTGTAATGAACAAGGTAATCATTTGCTTTCAACACACACTATCATGAGCACAAAGCCATTATGCCCAGCGTCGGACTGGCCCAGAAGGGTTTCGGGGAGATCCCCGGGGGTCCCCACTACCCGAGACCCCGTCCCCTTTTGCTAAGGGGCGGGGCTGGAATGCTATCACCAGGGCCCTCACAGAGAAAGCAGTGTAGGAGCAGCCTGTGCTGCTTGGTAATGCAGAGGAGCTTCCTGCTCATGCAGGAATCTCCTCACTGCTTCTGCTGTGCTCTGATTGGCTGACGCAGTTACTCAGACAATCAGAGCACAGGCACTCTCCCTACCCATACTCAGGGCCCTCTTAACAACATTATGGGCCCCCGGGCAAAACAGCGCACCGGGGCCCCTATATATATATATAGAAAACTATTCAGCCGTTATATAATCTAGAATATAAATAGAAATTGAGAAAGGAAATTTGGTATCTGTCTGTATCATAATCATCAACATCCTCATTAGCGCCTGTCACGGGCACTAGGAGTTTATACCAGAGTTTCACCTGATGTTATAACTGACAGAGGGGCGGTGTTGACCACGGACCTCAGGGCAGTTAGGTGAATGATTGGAATGATGATAACAGCAGGAAAGTAGAGAATGTCTTATGAAGTCAATGACTTGCAGCTGTTGATGGTGGAAGGTCAGCGACTTGGAACTGTAGAGAAGAAGCGATATAGCTTCAGACGAGATGAGAAGACGTGAGTAGGTGAAGGTAGCTCGTGGAGGAGTCAGTGGTCTGCGTACAGCAAGTTGTACCACTGTAGTGATGAGGAGGTTGTCCTGGTGCAAGTAGGTAGAAGGGTAGTCGGTGGTCTGCGTATAGCAAGTTGTACCACCGCTGTGATGGGAAGAGTTGTACTGGTGCAGGTAGGTAGCGGGGTAGTCGGTGGTCTGCGTATAGCAAGTTGTACCACCGCTGTGATGAGGAATGTCCAGGTGTAGGTAGGTAGCAGGAGAGTCAGTGGTCTGCGTATAGCAAGTTGTACCACTGCTGTGATAGGAGGACTTGTCCAGGTGCTGGTAGGTAGCAGGGAAGTCAGTGGTCTGCGTGTAGCAAGTTGTACCACTGCTGTGAGGAGGAATGAGGACTTGTCCAGGTGCAGGAGAGTGGTGAGGAAACGGCAAACTGTAGCTGTGTGGAAACAGCGCGAGTAGAAAGGAGATTGTACAACACAAGTAGGTAAGTACAATGAATAGTCTGTCAATATAGTAGCTGGCTCTGTAGTGTGGAGAAGCGGGTCAGCGCGGATATGCAAGTAACAACAAAAGTCAATATGATGAGAGCATACCGCAGCTGAGTGAGAGGCTTGTCCGGGTAAACAGGCAATGTAGCATAGACAGTCTATCATAGGTAACTGTACCTTAGTGCAGTAGTCACGTATAGTTCAATAGGTATGCAAGTAAACAATAATAGTCAATAGTGGTTATGCATACCAAGTAGAGCAGGAATCAGCTGGGAAGCTGAAGAAGCGATCAGCTGAGTAGACACGCTGTAGCGGGTATGGGAACCGCCGGTGAGTAGAGCAGGGACCAGCTTGGAAACTGTAGACGATCAGCTGAGTAGACATGCTGTAGCGGGTATGGGAACCGCCGGTGAGTAGAGCAGGAAGCAGCTTGGAAACTGCAGACGATCAGCTGAGTAGACACGCTGTAGCGGGTATGGGAACCGCCGGTGAGTAGAGCAGGAAGCAGCTTGGAAACTGCAGACGATCAGCTGAGTAGTAATGCTGAAGCGGGTATGGGAACCACCGATGAGTAGAGCTGGAAGCAGCTTGGAAACTGCAGACACGAGTAGAGCTGTAAGCAGCTTGGAAACTGCAGACACGAGTAGAGCTGGAAGCAGCTTGGAAACTGCAAACACCTATAGAGAATCACTGGGAATGAGACTCCAAGATCAGGCAACTACCTAAGGCTGCAGGTGCCTTAAGTAGGGTGAGGTGATTGATCCATCAATCACATTAGTGGTCAGGTGTAGTTGTTAAAGGGACCTGCGCATGCGCAGTGCGACAGGATGGCGGACGACCGTGGTTCAACACAGGTGTGAGAGGAAAAGATGGAGAACCACGTACCAGAGTGGAGGCACTCACACTCCGGTGAGTGACAGCTCCCTCGTCACCTCCACAAATCTCCCCCTCATCCTCTTCTATTTCCAAAGTGGCATCCTCAATTTGTGTATCACCGGCTACACTCGGGCTGTTCAGGTACACATCAGCAGAACTGCTGAAAGGGCCCTTCTTTATGGGTACACTAACAGAATGCTCACGATTAGACATACCACTGTTGGATAGACTCTCCACAGGGATTGGTGTCATTTCTGATTCAGAGCAAACATTATCCTCTAATGCCTTACTGTTATCTTGCAGCTCGGCTTTGACGCGTAACAGTAGTCGTGCACCAATTGTAGGCTCGGTAACTTTTTGGGATCTGCCACTAATAGCCAAAGGTGAAGGCCTCATTTTCTCTTTGCCACTGCGTGTTTAGAATGGCATGTTGGCAATTATTATTTTTTATCGGCACTTAACTTTTGCTCAGTAACACTTTTTCGCTTCAACACAGTAAATTATTTTTTTTGTTTTGTTTTTTGGACTGATTTCGAAACACTGTGTAGTTTGACATCACCTTGCCCAGATGACGTACTGGGAACACTAACTCAGGACTGGTGACAGAACCTGGTTGCTTATTCTGATCATATGTGGACTGCTTTGAATCCATTCTGAGCCCAAAGCACTGTGGAGTGCTATTAATTATTTGGTAAGATACTGCTGACAGATAGTAATTTAGACTAGGGATGTGCACCGGCGACTTTTGGTGTCTCGTGTTTTGTGTTTTGGATCCGGATTTTCGCGATGTTTTGGGTTCGGATTTGTTTCACAAAACACCTGCCAAAAGGTTTTGGTTCGGATTTAAGGTTTTGGATTCGGATTTTTTTTTAAAAAAAAAATAAAAAGTGTAAAAAGCAAGTGTTTGGGCTTATTTTCACTCCTACACTATTATTAACCTCAATAACATTCAATAACAATCATTTCCACTAATTTACAGTCTATTCTGAACACCTCACAATATAGTTATTAGTCCAAAACGTTGCAACGAGGTGTCTTTCTGGTCTGCGTAGAGGAGTGTTTCCCACAATATAATTAAAAACCCATCAACTGGTCTGAATTACACCCAAAAATAGTATCTGGACTGCGTAGAGTAGTGGGCACTGGGCACCACAATAAAATATATAGAAAACCTTCAACAGGTCTGAATTTCACCCAAAAATAGTATCTGCACTGCGTAGAGGACTGGCCACTGGCCACCACAATATAATATATAGAAAACCTTTAACAGGTCTGAATTACACCCAAAAATAGAATCTGCACTGCGTAGAGGACTGGCCACTAGCCACCACAATATAATATATAGAAAACCTTCAACAGGTCTGCATTACACCCAAAAATAGTATCTGCACTGCCTAGAGTAGTGGGCACGGGGCACCACAATAAAATATATAGAAAACCTTCAACAGGTCTGCATTACACTGCACATACGGCTGCTCCTCCATCCTCTCCATCATATACACGTTGGAGTTTCAGCGTGTCAAAACCTCTTGTTTTTGATAATGACAGTGCATTTTGAATATTTTTCAATTTGCCCCACAACACTGAATGTACTTTATCTATGATACGCATCTATCTTTCTTGACTGCGTAGTGTGGTGGCCCCGGTACACAATTTGGTACCGAGGCCACAATATAATTAAAAAACCCTCCACGGGTCAGAATTACACCAAAAAAGGGTATGGACTGCGTAGTGTGGTGGCCCCGGTACACAATTTAGTACCGAGGCCACAATATAATTAAAAAACCCTCCACGGGTCAGAATTCCACCAAAAAAGGGTATGGACTGCGTAGTGTGGTGTGCCCGGAACACAATTTTTTACAGCGCCAACAATATAATTAAAAAATTGGGCATCAACTGTCACCGTTGTTTAATATCTGATACACCGAAATATGGACTGCACAGTGGATTGGCCTCGGTAGTAAATTTGGTGCCGGGGCCACAATACCTCCTCCAACTTCCAAGTGTAGTGCTTATAAAATATAAACAACAATACAGTAGTTCTAGAGCACGTCAATACCTCTTGTTTTAAATTATGACAGGGCATTTTACTTTTGGTTTAATTTCTTGAATTTGTTGAAATTTGGTTTTACTTTTTGAACATGGCAAACGACTGTTGAATGGTCATATAATGCAAAAAAAAAAGTTCCAAGATGGAATTGTCCTTGGGCCCTCCGACCCACCCTTATGTTGTTGAAATAGGACATGCACACTTTAATAAACCAATCATTTCAGCGACGGCCTACCAAACAACTTTGGCTGAAATGATTGGTTTGTTTGGGCACCCACACCAAAAAAGCTATTCATCTCTCCCTGTACAGACTAAACAGGCTCTACTGAGGCAAGATGTCGTCCTCATCCTCAACCTCTGATTCCTCTCCCCCTACAGTGTGTACTTCCTCCTCCTCACACATTATCAATTCGTCCCCGCTGGACTCCACAACCACAGGTCCCTCTGTACTATCTGGAGGGCAGTGCTGTACTTCATTGAGGAATTGATTATTCATTTTTATAAACATCATTTTTTCAACGTTCTGAGGAAGCAACCTCCTTCGCCGCTCACTGACCAGGTTCCCCACTGCACTAAAAACTCTTTCTGAGTACACACTGGAGGGGGGACAACTCAGGTAAAATAGAGCCAGTTTGTACAGGGGCTTCCAAACTGCCTTTTTTTCCTGCCAGTAACAATATGGACTGTCTGACATGTCTACTTGGATGGTGTCAGCAAAGTAATCCTTCACCATTTTTTCAATTGTGACAGCATCCAATGCAGCGAGAGTAGACATGTCTGCAATGGTTGGCAGGTCCTTCAGAACAACATCTTCCATGAGGAAGGCCTTTACCGGCAAATACATCCAAGTACTGAAACTTCTCTAATGGCGGATTCCAGCGGATATGAATTAATAGTCTGTGATGATGAAGTACACACTGAGGGTGAGGATGATGCTGAAGATGATGACGACGACATCATCTTGACAGTGTAGAATTCACTTCACATCACTGTTGGTCTAAGATGCCTTTAGGCCATTGATAGCTTGTTTAGGGAGGGCCTAGCAGGGATTAAACTGTATTTTTTAGAATTTGCACTAATAAGTGTAGGGTGTAATATACACCCAAATAGAAAAGGTGTTTTGGGCATTTTGATTTATCGTACAGCCTTTGCAGGCTGCTTTTTTTTGTAACTTACACTATAAGGGTAGGGTTTAATATACACCAAAAGAGAAAAGGTGCTTTGGTCATTTTGATTTATCGTACAGTCTTTGCAGGCTGCTTTTTTTTAACTTTCACTAAAAGTGTAGGGTGTAATATACACCCAACTGGCTTTTTACTTTGGATTTCAATAGCTCTTTTTAGTGCATTGTCTGGCACCCTGGATTGGTGTGTGATAAAAGCACACATCCCGGGGGGGTCAGCGCTCGTTGACATTCATTAGCTGTAGAATTACCTCACTTATCCAAGAAACAGGTGGAGTGATTAATAATGATGTAGATACAAAATAATGCCTAAATTATGTTATTTTAGCCTAAAAAATGGAATTTTGTAAAAAATTGCAAAACAAAACCAAAACACGCAAGGGCAGTTTTGGCAAAACCAAAACACGAAGGTAATCCAGATCCAAAACCAAAACACGGGGGTCAGTGAGCATCTCTAATATTAATATACTATTGGCTTTATTCCACTATACTGGGCTGATAACTGTGCCACATTTAAATATTGCTTAGATTCACGCTGGTGGAAGGTGACTTTCTGGTTTACAGTGCAGCTATGTGTGATCACAGAAGCCTCTAGTACATATGTCACCAAATGACTTGATCAAAACATTATATTGAAAAAGGCACCAATAAGATGTATATTTTTGCGGGACTTAGTGGTGTATACATAATGTGCTTGCAACTGTCACTGTGGAGGATATTGCAGCGCCTACAAGAAGATTAACTAGATATTCAATGTGCAATTTATCATTTTATCTTTTTATCTTGTAAAATGTCGCAGTGGAAGGCTCTTGCACATTAATCACAGTTACACCTCTCCACATTATATTTAAGAGCTCCTTCACCATGGCTACATTAAATTTGTAATAGACACCCTCCACTATCTAGATAATATTAAAAAATATTAAAAAGTAGAGGAACAATTTAGCGCTTCCCTTTCATAGACATATAAATGTAAACCAATACATACAATCTGAAGATCTGACTTATCTAATCCATATAACGGAAGTCCTTTCCAAAGTCAAATTCCTACAGAAAGCAGTATTGGATCAGTCAGTTCCTCCGTTTCTTATATACACATCGCGATGTAACCCTCCCTCCTATCGCCTCTGTATATGGGGTGTATGAGAAATATTTTCAAAACATCTTCCATTGTGAAGCAGTTGAATAGAAAACTCTCATATACATCCAGGGCGATGATCATATTCAAAACAGAAAGAGAGGACAGACATAGTGTAATTCCGTATGAATGAATGGAACAACTTGTGAGTAAAAGGATATAAACTCACATTTAATATATAACATCATACTAATAAAAGCAACTTTAAATCCACACACTATAAGAGTAAACTCATACCAGATCGAAAGTGGTAATACACATCCAAACAAGAGGCTAACACACCCGGATTGCTGCCGTCCTGATGGGTTGTTCCTAGAGTAAAACTCCACAGGTGAGCCTGCTATACACCAACGCGTTTAAACTCTGGATAGTCTTTTTCAAGGTGGTTCAAGACCATTAAAAAATAACAGTAAGAGTGTAAAATATTAAAAGTCACATTCCCTATTTAATAAAATAAATATACCAAATTTAATAATATATAAATATAATACAATCATAAAAATGAAAAATAGAAACATAATATTAGGAACTCCCAAGTCAGTACAGTGAAACTCGGGAACTACTCAGAAGGCCAGGTGTTCGCTGGAGCCCCTAGTGGTGGGGAAAGACTGGGCTGCGGGCCGACCGAGGGTCGAGTAGCGTATACTGACTTAAAGGAGTTTCCCAGGAGTGATTGGTGTACGGTATATAAGAGAAATCCAAGGTCACAAGGTCACAGGCACAGATGCAATATCCAAGGGCAAGCGAAGGGTCAAACTCACAGGCAAAGAAGCAAAATCCGAATTCCAGGCAAAAGGTCAAGGTCAGAAGAGATGGTTCACAGGTCCAATAACAAGCAGGGGTCAAACACGGGTGGTCAAATCTAAGGTAGCAGGAACCTAAACGGATAGTACAAGCAGGCAGCAGGACTGAGGACAGAACGCTATAACCGGCAATGAGGCATCAGCCCTCATTGCCTTAATGCAGCCCAGAGCCAATCACAAACAGAGCCACAGTTGCAGACTAATTGCCAGATCTTAAAAGGCCAATCAGGGCTTAGCCCTGAATCTCACACCTGCATGCTAAAGACTGCTAATTCAGCCACAGGCTGAATCTAACTATTAGTCCCTAATGCGCAGGCGCGCCTGGCTGCAGCTACGCTGCCCGGCCGTTGCCTTGGCAACGGTTGGGAGCTGGAAGGAAGTGACGTCCCGGTTGTCATAGCGACGGCCGGGACGCTGGGACCGACAGGATGCGAGCCGCGGCGGCTGTGAGTACCGCCGCGGCTCGTGACACATAAACAAAAAAATTATCAGTAAATAATGCCAAGTGTATCTAATAATGACAGAAAACTTATGCAACTATATGTTCATTAAAAATATACACATAGTGATAGAAATGAACCAATCAGCTGTATATCACTTGCAATACATGACAATAATGTCAGTTTGTAAGAATAACTGTAGCCGGCTACTAGCAATAATAAAACAGTCACTGATGAATGAAACTGAAAAAGTGCACTGTGCAACGAGTGTATTGACACTCAGTGAAGTTGTAAAGAAACAATGAGCCCATAGATGTTATAGTAGCATTCGTAGGTCTCCAAATCCTGTATATCGATATGGAAAGACAAATCTTAATGAAGCACTGAGTCACCTAATGAGAATTGTAGCTGATACAGACGAGGTATTACCAATAATAATGGCCGTGTATATGACCCTTTATTAGCCTGTCATCTGAATATAAAAACCGCTGAGGGAATGGGATAGAGGAGGGGAAAGGTATAATTACCGATACCACGGATGTAGATGTAAACTCCTGATGTTGCAGGAACTAATTTTCAGTGTAACATAGTCCATGATATATGATGCAGGAATAAAATGAGAATATTGCCGGCTGTAAGGAAGTGCTCAGTAGCACTGAAACGCGTCAAGGATCATACCATTTAGAACTTGAACCACATCATATACAATATTTACAGCCGGCAATATTCTCCTTTCATTCCTGCTTCATCTATTGTAATCTGTAATACCTCGTCTGTATTAGCTACAATTCTCATCACATTTCTGGGATCAATAGTATTACATCAAATCTCTCTGCGATTATCTATTATTATTTACAACCATTGGTGACTAAGAATCCGGCTACAGTTATTCATGCAAACTGACATTATTGTCATGTATTACAAGTGATATACAGCTGATTGGTTCATTTCTATCACTATGTGTATATTTTTAATGAACATATAGATGCATAAGTTTTCTGTCATTATGAGATAGACTTGGCATTATTTATCGATAATTTTTTTGTTTATGTTTTTATTTTTTATTTTTATGAATGTATTATATTTATATACAAGTTAACCCGTGCATGATACTCATGCATTCTAGTCAAATCAAGCTACTTATGGTGTTAAAAAGGTTCTTGTCATGCATTTGGGCCATAGCCCAGGCCTCAACCACCAACCACTCCCCACTGTCACCCCCGGCAACCACCAACCACTCCCAACTGTCACTTCTCCTTCAAGAAATATATATATATTTTTTTAAAATCTTTATAAACACTTTTAACAATTAACAAATTAAATTAACAAATTAAAAACATCTTAGTATACCAAATTTCAGCGCTTTCTGAATTTTTTTTCTACACACACTAAGAATTTAGTAGGTCAGTGTATAACTCCGCCCAGCAGGTGGCGCTGCAGCTTGTTTTTATTTTTTACACACACACACACAGACAGACAGACTAACACACGCCACTAGACATTTATATATTAGATTATTAAATTTGGTATATTGTTTTATTAAATAGGGAATGTGACTTTTAATATTTTACACTCTTACTGTTATTGTTTAGCGCAGACACCCCCTCCAATATCTCTTACAATGCGTCTCATGTTTACTGGGTACTGAAGTTTAAAATTTACACAGAAACAGAGGTGGGGGAAACTTAGTTTGGCTTCCATGACACCAGATAAAGACCAACCAGACTAGTAATAGAAAGAGTTAAAAGTTAATTATTATTGATTTATTCATCACCTATAATTCTTCCTTAACTCCATAACCCCTCTTATTGACTAATATTGTTGTATATAATATTATAATCTAAACTGTGTCACGGAAAACTAAAGGATTTGAAACCATGAGAACCCAGAGAAAAGGTCTACTACTACTGCTAGTAAATCTATACATGTTTTACCAAATTTGAATTATTCACTAGTATAGACAAGTGAACACCCTATGGAAATAAACCAGTAACTGATGTACTGGTCTCGGCGCATGCCAGTAGCTGAGGCTGTTTATTTTTGAATTGTGTTCTAGAACATAACGCATCATCCCACCTGAGATATTCAAACTGCCTCATATCTGATGAGCATCGTGGAAGTGATCAGACACAGAGACACCCGCTCCTTGTCTATCATCAGATATACGGTATAAAGTGTAATCCTAGTGGCTTTAGTCACAGAATATACAACACCTGTAGCTATATATACTGCTTCCTTTGTACCAGTAAAAATACAGGTAAGTCCTAATAAGCATTTTAAGATTTGTCAGTTTTAAAACATGGTTATTATAGAAAAGTAAAGGTAGGATGCTGGATTGATTTAAAGAAATAACGTGAGCGGAAATTGTATTGATAGATAGAGCTTATATTGCTGGTACTATATATATACAACTCTGAGTTACTTACGCTATAGGGTACTTGTTAAAGTGTTATGCAAATTATAATTAATTGTTAATATTATTAATAATATTATTTTTTATTATTTTTATAGTGTCCACTACCTTTTGCTCTACTGTTTCATTCATAAATAGAGCATTTGGATGTTTTTGTTGATACCTCTTTCAGCACAATCATTCTTATTATAAGTTCTTATAAGACCAGTAAATGATGTTTAACCTTCTTTGGTTATAAATCTCACATTGCACTTGTGCTCCCCCATTGTAGCATTGCTGGTATTCACAAAGAATCCCTATACTATTTCCTTACAAATTGGCTTTCCACCTGATATTCACACTGGCTCATAGCTGTTGAGTTTTTTATAAGTGACCAGACACAGACAGGGCCGCCAAGAGGAATTTGGGGCCCCGATACTGCAACTTTCTGGGCTACCCTTCCCACACAGTGGAAGAAGAAAAAATGCCGGACTGCGAGCCTGGAACCCCAAGGCAGGCCCCAGTAAATTGTACCAACTACCCACCCTCCCAGCGCCCCTGGACACAGACACTGTCTATATATCTAATCAGACATATGGTTTACAGCTCAATCCTACTGGGTTCATACATAGGAAAGACAAGACCTATTGTACCAATGTAAACACAGATGAGTCTTAATAGTCATTTTATAATTTTTGTATTTAAACTGTTGTTTCATATTATAAATAGTGAAGTTCCCAAAAGCCTTTACCATAATTGAAACAAACACATTATTATTGCTTGATTTAAAGATAGAAAATGTACCACAACTTATTTGAAATATGGTGTATGTACTGATGATATTGTATGAACAATGTTTTATTATGTTATAAGGAATATCTCTGTAAATAATAACTCACAATTATTGTTATTTTCAAGGTCACTATGAGTTAGTTTCCTCAATAAACAGGAAATCAACTCACATCAATCAACAGTATCGAGCCCTAATGTTCCACACAAAAATATTTAGGGCAATGAGATACTAAGATCAATGTGTGTTGTGACCTCTATTAGTGTGACTATTCTGCCAAATGACTCCAACAAGACTATCCTTGGTACTACAAATGATAGCCTGGGATGGAACAAACTGCTAACTGGTTGATATAAGAGGGTAAAAGCTTGTAGTGAGGTATTGGTTACATACAGGTGTCAGACAACTTAAACCTTGACATTAAATGGGAATATTTTCATACACTATGGGAATGTTTTCATACACATTTGTGAAAGTTATAAAATGTATTTCTATATTATGCAACTTGTATTCCTTGATTATAAACAAAAATACTGTCACTCCACGTTATTCTGCCACAAAGACATTTAAAATTACTTAAGTTCATCAAGAAATAGAATATTAATTTCTTAATTTATTAATGCATATTTGCTAATATGACCTGTTTCATAAAGTATACATTTGTCTGGTACATTATATCCCTAATAATTAATTTAAAATGTAATGTGCAAATTCTGGGCTTTAGGTAACTCGGAATTGTGTTTGGGGCATTTTTGGGGAATGGTTTATTTTGTTCCTATTTTTATTTTCACAATAGTGAGAGGTATGATATACAATGGATGCATCCATTGTGTGACCTGAGCTAACACTAATAAGAATACAAACTCCCTATTTACTGACTCCCAGCCATAAACTTTATTAAATGGCTTCTTCCACTGAGTGAAGGTGAGGGCTGAGCCTTTAACTTGGGCTCAGTTAGTTAGTTGATGGAACATGACAACTGATACCAGATTAATTCAGCCTAAAGTGGAGATACCAGCAAGTCACATATCTCCCAGATGTAAAGGTTATAAATAATAGGTTGTATCTATATTTTTGAATATGGTGAAAGCTATAGAATACATTTTCCCTTCCCGATCATAGAATGCATATATCACTATTTGTACATGTATTAATATACATCTATAAATTATTGCAGAATTCATATTAATTATCTATTATTTAGATTTAGATTTTTGATATGCATGTACCATACTGTATCTTCTATTTGACAATTGGATTTAGACCTAGAATTTATGTTATATTATTTATATTGATTTGTATTGGCATTCTATTACTTTATTAATACATTTTATTAAAGCTTAATAAGTTCATTGCAATGAAAATTATGGTCATAAAGGGATAGAAATTTGGACTTGGATGTAATGTTCACACATTTGTACAATCTTCACCTCCCTGCAAAACTAGGCACAGTGTAAAAGAGTTAGTCATTGTCATTAAAGTGCATCTATTAGCTACACACAGAGGTAGCTGCTATTTTGTGGCAGAACCATTAATCATAAGGCTTATCAACTAGATATGGATGAACTTACAGCTAAATTTTACACAAATTGAATTTCACGTTTCAACAGGAGTTTCTGCAAAAGACCAAATTAACAATGATAAAATCTGTGAGTTTTGCTTTTTTCCCTATTCATGGTAAAGTAATGTTACATTGTATTTACAAAGTAACATTTTGCCAAATTTATAGATATATCAGAAAGACAGTTAATTCATTCTGCTGTTTGGTATGATTGGGGTAAAAGAAAACATGCTCAAATGCAGACAGATGTCGGAATGAGACAAATATTTCCTGAATATCAATTCAGTTTATAGGAGCCAGTGACAGCACTCTGCACATTATCATAATGGCCTTCAAAGTCTGTAGATGATGGATGCACTTTAAAATGTTTAATTTGTGCGTGAACCTCTATACTGAGATGCTGTGTTCAAGAATACAACTGTAGACATAACAATCCATTCAAATTCAATAGGTCCAAAAACCATTTGGGGCGCCAGCTTACAGGAAATGTATATATAAAGGTTTCCTTGATGTGGCTTCAATCAGAGGTGTATGAAACTCCAGATATTATATTTCACCTGTTCAGCAAATGGCTTGTACCTTTATGGGGAAGTTATAAAACACAGCATCCCTACCCTCCCAGAGGGTACCAGCCCCTGCTGAACAATGATGGCGCTCCTCCTGATCGCCGTAGGCTACGACCCAAAATGCCAACTATGACATCTCAGTGATCCAACAGAATGGACATGAGAGACTAAGACCCTTGTCCATTACACCAAAAAAGTTTTAAAAGAAATAAAAAGCAGAAGTTTTTTTTAGAGATTTTTATTTGCATAAGCGTTTGTGGTCTCCCATTTATAGAGGAAATTAGCCCAAGCTGTTTAGCACAGGGGCTAATCCAGGATATTGAGAGGGTGCCCCCTTCTTTATTTTAAAGTGAATGGTCCTTTGAAGCCTGGATTAGCAATGATGACTACTGGGGTGGGGATGGTCCCATTACCATTATCAGTATTACAGTATTATAGTTAAAAAATCTACATTTTTCAATAGAATTTAAATATTAGAAAAGTAAAATGCGCAGAGTACTGTCATTCCAAATCTCAATTATTGTACATGGATATTCACATCAGCTAGAATATGATTACCAGAATCACATGTACAACACTATGTGTCAGTTAGATATTTTAAATATAATATCTACAGCCTAGTGAAGAACCAATGATAGTGAATCAAAAAACATTTAATTTCAAAGCCCCAAATGAAAACAGTGATGGGACAGTAAATAAATTGTTTTCTAATCAAATGTCAATTCACATTACAGGTCATGTTTTTGTTCTAGTACTACTACAATGTTTGTATAAATAATATCAAACTAAACTGTAATCTAATTTTATTATTCACAGTCCAGTACTTCGTTCTCTAACGCATCTTCGGCCTGATATGAAGCTAAAGGATTGTGTGCGCTATACTGTAGGAGAATGGTTAAAAACGAGTGAAGCTGATCGTAAGATCTACAAGATGGCTAAGAGGTAAGTTTTTCTCCCTAAACTAGCATAACAATAGGCTATCCGCTTTATTACCCCATTTCTGAACTGATTTTGTGTGGTTTAGGTTCATACAATTGGAGAAAGAGGAAGCAATGCAGATAGAGGCACCTATCCAGCGGCAGGCAGAAGCAAGAAAACCATATGACGAGGATATGGAGACAGAAGGGTCATCAGAAGCTGGCATACATGAAGAGATAACTGCAAGGACTGAAACTGCAGCACAAGTGGACATCTATGACGAGCAAACTAAAAACAAAGCACAATTAGTGATGAAAATGAAGATCAATGCAAACTCTGAGAGTCCAGTACAGGCTAGTATCAACAAAAAGAGCAGTGTGCACACTAATAGACGTGTGCGAGCAGGTATGTAGAAAGAAGAATTCTGTTATCAAGTGTTTGTCCTGGGCCCTACAATGAGTTTATATAGACATGGCTTTTACATCCTGTGTACTGGGACTGTATAGAATTTTATTGACAGGCCTTCACTAATCTGTTTCTAGACCCTCTTCTTCTCCCAACAGATAACTGGAAAATAAAACATAAAAGACATCATCTATGCTATGAAAGACAGAAGAAATTGCTGAAGAGACAACATCGGAAGATCGCCCCAGGCTACATGGAGACACTAATTTGGCCACGTGGTGTAAAGCTCCCAAAGAGAGTAGAAGGATGTCCATCGGAGGACTCACCTGAAACACCAATGGAGGTGAGTAACTGACACTTAAATGTTTTTAACTTATAACAATTTATTCCCTAATGTGGGCTTGGGAAAGCCATGGTTATCTGATTGTTGTAGAAATATAAAAGCCAGCATTCTGATACATGAAATTCTCTATGAGTTGTATCACATTTGTATATTTTCATTTTTATTAATCTTGTTATTTGTGGCTATAAAAATGCTCTGTTCTTCATATAATGTACTCAGTTTCACCAAAAGTCTTTTTTTTTGAAAATACAGGCTGACATCTGTTCCCCACCTCTGCCTATATGTAAATATAATGTCATTTTGAGGGGGCAAAGGGACTCTTCAGCCATCTACTAAAAGTGAAAAACCCCCATAAGCTCATTTTTACTATTAATCTATACTATCCAGTCTGTTAGGCTGGTATGTTTCCAGCCTATCAGAGACTGGGATCTGTCGCAAAGCTGGGATATTTTTTTATTATTTTTTAAGTTTAATTCAAAGGGGTGGGCAGGCAGGTCACAGCGGGCTCCCTTGGCAGTCTTGGCCCCTTGTCAGTGCCCCCCGTCCATCAGTTCCCCTGATGGTGACCCTGTCCTGACCAAAAATACAAAACGCACAGACGTAACATTGAATTTCTGGATCACTCCCGTATTTAATAACAACTTTTACAATGTTTATCTCCTTGAAAACTCATTTCTATCTTAGTAAGATGAGATAATAGTAAAAGGATATTGGTTCTTTATTACTATCCATTTAAATATAGTATTCTGTGATATATATCTGGTTTTACATGGGAGGAGATTGAAGTGCTGTTTTGTACTCAGTCCATGTTGAAAATGGAACACCCCAATCCCCCAGTTCCTCGTATTAGAAGGAGCACAGTATTACACCCCTGCAGTCACCACCATCTAGTAGCACCAATCCCTAGAATAACCTGTATAAACAGGCGCAATCATAGGTATATGACATCATAACTGTATTTTCTCTGCAGGACCGCAGCTTTGCACATACACAAATAATCCTTAATTACTATGTCCAAGATACATTTATGTGTACTCGCACCAGTTAAATCCTGACATTTACACAGTGATTATGAATCTGTTCCTAGGTTGAAGAAATCATCCATCCGGCATTATTAGATCTGTCCCCAGACATAGATATGGATTTCCAGACCCTCATTGATGAACTGCAACAAGAAGAGGACGTGTTACCGATGGAGGTGAGGAAATGACACTTAAATGATTTTAACTTATAACAATTTATTCCTTATAGTGGGCTTGGGTAAGTCATGGTTATCTGATTGTTGTAGAACTATAAGTGCCAGCATTCAGATACATGTAATTCTCTATGACTTGTATCACATTTGTATATTTTCATTTTTATTAATCTTGTTATTTGTGGCTATAAAAATGTTCTGTTCTTCATAAAATGTACCCAGTTTCACCAAAAGTCTTTTCATTGAAAGTACAGGCTGACATCTGTTCCCCACCTCTGCCTATATGTAAATATAATGTCATTTTGAGTGGGCAAAGGGACTCTTCAACCATCTACTAAAAGTGAAATAACCTAGAAGCTCATTAATACTATTAATCTATACTACCCAGTCTCTGATAGGCTGGTATGTTTCCAGCCTATCAGAGACTGGGATCTATCGCAAAGCTGGGATATTTTATTTTTTTTACGTTTATTTCAAAGGGGTGGGCAGGCAGGTCACAGCGGGCTCTCTTGGCAGTCTTGGCCCCTTGTCAGTGCCCCCATCTAAAGCACCCCCAGTTTTCACCAGGGACCCCCGCAAGGAGGTTTGGTCTTGGCTGCGTGAGGTGCGCAGGTCACAGTTCTCCAAGCTAGTTATCAGAACAGCGGATAGAAAACAGGAATGGTCGTGCAATCTGGTTCAGATACCAAAGGATAGCATAGTACACAGGGAAAATCCAAAGAGTGGGTCTGAGGCGCGCCAAAGGTCAAGATCCAGACAGCAGATAGTATCAAATCGTAGGACAAGAGGGTAGTCAGGAACAAGCCAGGAGCCAGAATGTCACTCACCGGACCGTGAGTGCTTCTTCCCGGACATTTAGGAACCGTGGCCGTCCTCCATCCTGAGGGTCTGCGCATGCGCAGCCCTTTCCTACCCTTCAGTGTATGTCCCTTTAACTTAATTGGCAGATCAGGCAACACTCCCTATATTAAGCACCTGTGGTCAACACCACGTGGCCTGATCTTGGAGTCTCATTCCCCATGAGTCTCTGAAGGTGTTTCCTCGTTTATTCAGCGCTGCTGATTCCTGTGGTTTCCAAACCACTTCTACCTCTGTGGTTTCCAAACCACTTCTACTACTGTGGTTCCCATACCACTTCTACCATCAAGTGTATCATCGTGACTGTTAGCTGATTCCTATCCGCTGCCTCCGTGCACTACAGTCTTCTAAGCCACTTCAACTCTATCTCATATCATTGTGACTGTTTGCTGATTCCTATCCGCTGCCTCCGTGCACTTCAGCCACTCTCCACATCCACTCACCTGTTCATCATCAAGACTGTGAGCTGATTCCTATCCGCTGCCTCTGTGCACTACAGTCTCCAGCGTACAACTCGTCTGTGTTTCATCATCGTGACTGTTAGCTGATTCCTATCCGCTGCCTCCGTGCACTACAGTCTCCAGCTTGCAACTCGTCTGTGTTTCATCATCGTGACTGTTAGCTGATTCCTATCCGCTGCCTCTGTGCACTGCAGTCTTCATCTCATCACTCCCGTGTTTCCTCGAGACTGCTGCTATTATTGCCATCCGCGACTCTCCGTGATCAACAGCTCCTGGTCTACTCTGCTCACCCGTGTTCCATCGCTATTTGCACCTGCTGGTTGCTACTGGTTACCTCCGTGTGTCCGCAGAGTCCTGCTGCTGCTGCCAGCGCTAATCGTCCATCTACTGCTGATCCGCTCTCCACGCCTTCCTGTGTTCCGCTGGTCTCTACCCGCCTGTCAGCATTGGATTCGTGTCTCATCCGCTATCCTGCTGCTAGACCATCACCATTCTCCTGGGTCCTCCAAGAGTCCAGTTCCGTGTTCTACCGATTCCTGTGGATTTGTGTCCCTGTTGGTTTACTTACCTGTGCGCTGCACCTACTGGACCTCTGCTTCATCCATCCAGGGACTTCTCATCCTGCCGGCCTCCTGCCGCTCAGGTATCGCTGCACTCCTGTCAGACTGCCTGCTTCTGAACCACGGTATGCATACTTCTCATTGACTGTGCTGGTGTATTGCATATCTTGCTGGACTGTGTTGGTTCTCCTCTGGAGTCTACTATCCGCTGAGTCTATTGCCATCATTGACTGTACTATCTTGTGCCGGATTACTTCAAGAGACTTTCCATATTTGCAGTGCTGTTCAGTCATTCATATATATCATCATCATCATCATCATCATCATTTATTTATATAGCGCCACTAATTCCGCAGCGCTGTACAGAGAACTCATTCACATCAGTCCCTGCCCCATTGGAGCTTACAGTCTAAATTCCCTAATATATACACACACTCACACAAAGACAGACAGAGAGGGAGACAGACAGAGACTAGGGTCAATTTTTGATTGCAGCCAATTAACCTACCAGTATGTTTTTTTTTTTGGAGTGTGGGAGGAAACCGGAGCACCCGGAGGAAACCCACGCAAACACAGGGAGAACATACAAACTCCACACAGATAAGGCCATGGTCGGGAATCGAACTCATGACCCCAGTGCTGTGAGGCAGATGTGCTAACCACTAGGCCACTGTGCTTGTGCATATTACTGTGGATCGTGTTAAGGTGCCGTGTTTACCCTGTGTTGCAGTCTCTCCCCGTGCACCTCCTCACATATATATTCAGTGGTACAACTTGCTAGTAGCAGACCACTGATCCCTGTTTCCAGTATCACCTGTTCCAGTATCCTCTCACATAGCAGTGGTACAACTTGCTATCGCAGACCACTGACTCCCCGGATACCTCCACTTGGATTCCATTCCTTCACCCAGACAGCGGTACAACTTGCTATCCGCAGACCGCTGACTCTCATCACTTCCTCGTTTCTGTTGGACATTCCTCCTCACTATAGCAGTGGTACAACTTGCTATCGCAGACCACTGACTACCTTCACGTGTCCTTGTCCATACAGTTCCTCGTGTACTATTACCTCCATATTACCAGTGTTGCTAGTCATAGACTTTCCTGAGCATCTCATCTTCTGCTATTTCCTGTTCCGTGATCACCCTGCTACCAGAGTACCCTATTACCACCTACATTGCTCTGGTAAGCCTACCACCTGGTGATCCCTGGGTAAAGACTCCTAGTGCCCGTGACAGTAAGATCAGGCCATGACAGACCCAGATACGGAACCTACCGCTAAAGAGATGCTGCAACATCTGGTCAGCCGTGTGGAGCAACAGGATGCCCGCCAACAGCTGTTACTTCAGTGTTATCAATCATTAACCTCCCAAGGAACATCTGGACAGACTGTGACAGCCACTACTGAGGCTCCTGTGCTTTCCTCCGTTTCCCCAGTGCCATCCCAGGTGTCTACAGCTTCCACGCTTCACCTGCCTACTCCGTCAAAGTACGATGGGGACCCCAAAACTTGTAGGGGTTTCCTTAACCAATGTTCAGTCCATTTTGAGCTCCAACCTCAAAATTTTTCTACCCATCGTTGCAGAGTGGCCTATCTTATCTCTTTGTTTTCTGGACAAGCCCTGGCTTGGGCCTCCCCTCTGTGGGAAAGAAACGACCCAATATTGCAAGATAGTGCCAAATTCATTTCTACATTCCGAAGTGTGTTCGATGAACCAGGTCGTGTGACCTCCGCTGCTTCCAGCATCCTCCGTTTGCGACAAGGATCTCATACAGTAGGCCAGTACGTCATTCAATTTAGGATCTTAGCCTCTGAACTTCAGTGGAACACTGAAGCCCTAGTTGCCGCCTTCTGGCAGGGGCTCTCTGATAAAATTAAAGATGCACTGACTACCCAGGAGCTTCCTTCGTCACTTGAAGATCTGATCTCTCTTTGCCATCGTGTTGATATGAGATTTCGTGAAAGAGAAGCTGAGAAAACAACTTCTGCTAAAGCACCTCTTCGTTCAAACCCTCAATTTCGTCCAGTTTCACCCTCTGTGATTCCCATGGAGATAGGACGTTCCAAATTATCTTCAGAGGAGAGGAAACGAAGAGTAAAGAATAGACTCTGTATCTATTGTGCTGATTCCACTCATATGCTCAGCTCTTGCCCTAAGAGATCGGGAAATGCCAGGCCCTAACTAGTTCTGGAGAGGTGAAGTTAGGGTCCCTGGAGTCCTCTCCATCTTCTATGAAATCTAAAGTCTGCGCTTTTGATGTTACGATTTCCTTTGCTACCAAAACCTTTGAGTCACAGGCATTGATTGATTCCGGAGCAGCAGGAAATTTTATTTCCAAATCATTAGTGCATCAATGGTCTCTACCAGTAATTACGTTAAAAACACCCATTACTGTGACGGCTATAGATGGATCACGTCTCATCAACGGTCTCATCACCCAGAGTACGTCTCCAGTAACACTTCAGATTGGTGCCCTGCACCATGAAGAAATATCGTTTTTAATCCTTCCAGTTACGACAAGTCCGATTGTCTTAGGCCTTCCATGGCTTCAGTGTCACTCTCCCCAGATTGACTGGCGCACTCCTCAAGTTATGTCTTGGGGGTCTGAATGTTACCATCGTTGCCTTTCCCAGGTTATTCCTCTCAAAGTACAGCAATCTTCCATCTCATCTTCCTCACCGGGACTCCCTCCTCAGTATGCTTCATTTACTGATGTGTTTGATAAAGCTCAGTCTGAACGTCTTCCTCCTCATCGTTCTTGGGATTGTCCGATCGACCTTCTACCTGGCAAGACTCCTCCCAGGGGCCGGGTCTATCCACTCTCGTTACCTGAAACTCAAGCCACATCTGAGTACATACAGGAGAACCTCCAGCGTGGGTTTATTCGACCTTCCACCTCTCCCGCTGGAGCTGGGTTCTTCTTCGTCAAAAAGAAGGATGGATCATTACGCCCTTGCATAGATTTTCGTGGACTCAATGCCATTACTATCAAGAATCGGTATCCCATTCCGCTGATCACTGAGTTATTCGATCGCATCAAGGGAGCCCGCATCTTTACTAAGTTGGAT
The DNA here is from genome assembly GCF_038048845.1 of Mixophyes fleayi. Taxonomy (NCBI): domain Eukaryota; kingdom Metazoa; phylum Chordata; class Amphibia; order Anura; family Limnodynastidae; genus Mixophyes; species Mixophyes fleayi. Next base: position 265,128,919 of record NC_134403.1, read on the forward strand.
CTTCGTGGTGCCTACAATTTAATTAGAATTCGTTCCGGTGACGAATGGAAGACAGCGTTCAACACCAGAGATGGGCATTACGAATATCTGGTAATGCCTAACGGGCTGTGTAATGCCCCCGCTGTTTTCCAAGGCTTCATCAATGAGATCTTTCGGGACTTATTATATGTATGTGTCGTCGTCTATCTGGACGACATATTGATCTTTTCACAGGACCTGCCTTCTCATCACCAACATGTGGCAGAAGTCCTCTCCAGGCTACGGAAAAACTCATTGTTCTGTAAATTAGAAAAATGTTCATTCGAATTGCCCCAGATTCCATTCTTGGGGTATATAGTTTCCGGAGTTGGCCTGAAGATGGATCCAGACAAGGTGAATGCTGTACTACATTGGCCCCAGCCAACTACTCTTCGTGCTATCCAGCGTTTTTTAGGTTTTGCCAATTACTATAGACGCTTCATTCAAGACTTTTCTTCCATTGCATCTCCTATTGTGGCCCTGACTCGGAAAGGGGCTAATCCTAAGCAATGGTCATCTGAGGCTCTCCAAGCCTTTCAAATTCTCAAAGAGTCCTTCGCCTCGGCTCCAATTCTTCGACAGCCTGATGTGACACTTCCCTTCTTCCTAGAAGTAGATGCCTCTAATGTGGGCTTGGGAGTCATTCTCTCCCAACGCTCGGAACAGCAAAAATTCCATCCTTGTGCCTTCTATTCTCGGGGTCTTCTGCCCGCAGAGAAGAATTATACTATCGGGGACAAGGAGTTACTGGCTATCAAAGCTGCATTAGAGGAATGGAGATACCTATTGGAAGGAGCTCGCCATCCGGTGACGATCTTCACGGATCATAAGAACTTGTCATATCTCCAGTCTGCCCAATGCTTGAACCCTCGTCAAGCAAGATGGTCTCTTTTCTTTTCCCGTTTTGAATTAATTATAACCTTCAAACCAGCTGCCAAGAACAAAAAAGCTGACGCTCTATCTAGAGCTTTTGTGACGTCCTCTGATGTAGAAGAGGTTTCCAGCCATACTATTCTAGACCCCAAATGTATCTCACTGGCTGCTTCATCCACCAAAATGCTACCATTTGGGAAGACCCTCGTGCCTCCTGCTCTAAGGAGGAAAATCCTTTCGTGGTTCCATGCCTCCCGTTTTTCTGGACACGCCGGTGAACACAAGACCTTTGAGATTCTCTCTCGAAATTACTGGTGGCCTTCAATGAGGAGAGACGTCAAAGAGTTCATTGCTTCCTGTGAGTTATGTTCCCAGTTCAAATCCTCCCGCAGAACTCCAGCAGGGTTGCTGCGACCACTACCCATTCCGTCCAAACCGTGGACCCATATTAGTATGGATTTCATTACTGATTTACCACCTAGTAAGAATCATAATACTATTTGGGTGGTGGTGGACAGATTTTCGAAGATGGCTCATTTCGTCCCTCTGTCCGGTTTGCCTTCCTCGTCTATTCTGGCTGAACATTTCATTAAAGAGATCTTCCGTATCCATGGATGTCCGTCGGAGATTGTCTCTGATAGAGGAGTACAATTCGTTTCCAGATTCTGGCGAGCCCTTTGTAAAACCTTGGGCATACGATTAGCACTCTCATCTTCTTACCATCCGCAATCTAACGGACAAACTGAACGAGTCAATCAAGATCTTGAGACTTTTATAAGGATGTTCTCTTCAGCCAATCAAGACAACTGGGTAGAATTGCTTCCTTGGGCTGAATTCGCCCATAACAACATGTACCATGAGTCATCATCCAAAACTCCATTTTTTGTGGTCTACGGTCACCATCCGTCTTTTCCGGAATTTCCTGCCCTCCGCCCACCCAAGTTCCTGCTGTGGTGACTGTTTGTCAGACCTTCAAAAATATCTGGTCTCAGGTCAAAACCTGTTTAAAGAAGACATCTAACAAATATAAGTCTTTTGCAGATAAGAAGAGGCGGGCTATTCCACCACTAAAAATTGGAGATCGTGTCTGGTTATCTACCAAAAATATTCGTTTGAAGGTCCCATCTATGAAATTCGCCCCTCGTTTTATTGGTCCATATAGGATCATTCAAGTAATCAATCCAGTATGTGTTAAACTTCTTCTTCCTAAGAATCTTCGGATTTCCAATGCCTTCTTTTTCAATTTCTTTACTCAAACCTCTTATCATCAACCGTTTCTCATCTCCTCCCTCAGCTCCGCAGCCAGTTCAAGTTCATCAGGAGGAGGATTTCGAGATTACTGAGGTATTGGATGCAAAAATTTCGCGAGGAGTCCTCCGTTTCCTCGGTCATTGGAGGGGCTTTGGTCCTGAGGAGCGCTCGTGGATCAAAGCTGAAGATCTTAATGCTCCTGCCCTTTTGAAGAAGTTTTATTCCAAAAATCCGGACAAGCCCGGTTCCAGGCGTTCTGTGCCCACCTTTAAAAGGGGGGGTACTGTCACTCACCGGACCGTGAGTGCTTCTTCCCGGACATTTAGGAACCGTGGCCGTCCTCCATCCTGAGGGTCTGCGCATGCGCAGCCCTTTCCTACCCTTCAGTGTATGTCCCTTTAACTTAATTGGCAGATCAGGCAACACTCCCTATATTAAGCACCTGTGGTCAACACCACGTGGCCTGATCTTGGAGTCTCATTCCCCATGAGTCTCTGAAGGTGTTTCCTCGTTTATTCAGCGCTGCTGATTCCTGTGGTTTCCAAACCACTTCTACCTCTGTGGTTTCCAAACCACTTCTACTACTGTGGTTCCCATACCACTTCTACCATCAAGTGTATCATCGTGACTGTTAGCTGATTCCTATCCGCTGCCTCCGTGCACTACAGTCTTCTAAGCCACTTCAACTCTATCTCATATCATTGTGACTGTTTGCTGATTCCTATCCGCTGCCTCCGTGCACTTCAGCCACTCTCCACATCCACTCACCTGTTCATCATCAAGACTGTGAGCTGATTCCTATCCGCTGCCTCCGTGCACTTTAGCCACTCTCCACACCCACTCACCTGTTCATCATCAAGACTGTGAGCTGATTCCTATCCGCTGCCTCTGTGCACTACAGTCTCCAGCGTACAACTCGTCTGTGTTTCATCATCGTGACTGTTAGCTGATTCCTATCCGCTGCCTCCGTGCACTACAGTCTCCAGCGTACAACTCGTCTGTGTTTCATCATCGTGACTGTTAGCTGATTCCTATCCGCTGCCTCCGTGCACTACAGTCTCCAGTTTGCAACTCGTCTGTGTTTCATCATCGTGACTGTTAGCTGATTCCTATCCGCTGCCTCTGTGCACTGCAGTCTTCATCTCATCACTCCCGTGTTTCCTCGAGACTGCTGCTATTATTGCCATCCGCGACTCTCCGTGATCAACAGCTCCTGGTCTACTCTGCTCACCCGTGTTCCATCGCTATTTGCACCTGCTGGTTGCTACTGGTTACCTCCGTGTGTCCGCAGAGTCCTGCTGCTGCTGCCAGCGCTAATCGTCCATCTACTGCTGATCCGCTCTCCACGCCTTCCTGTGTTCCGCTGGTCTCTACCCGCCTGTCAGCATTGGATTCGTGTCTCATCCGCTATCCTGCTGCTAGACCATCACCATTCTCCTGGGTCCTCCAAGAGTCCAGTTCCGTGTTCTACCGATTCCTGTGGATTTGTGTCCCTGTTGGTTTACTTACCTGTGCGCTGCACCTACTGGACCTCTGCTTCATCCATCCAGGGACTTCTCATCCTGCCGGCCTCCTGCCGCTCAGGTATCGCTGCACTCCTGTCAGACTGCCTGCTTCTGAACCACGGTATGCATACTTCTCATTGACTGTGCTGGTGTATTGCATATCTTGCTGGACTGTGTTGGTTCTCCTCTGGAGTCTACTATCCGCTGAGTCTATTGCCATCATTGACTGTACTATCTTGTGCCGGATTACTTCAAGAGACTTTCCATATTTGCAGTGCTGTTCAGTCATTCATATATATATATCTATATTGTGCATATTACTGTGGATCGTGTTAAGGTGCCGTGTTTACCCTGTGTTGCAGTCTCTCCCTGTGCACCTCCTCACATATATATTCAGTGGTACAACTTGCTAGTAGCAGACCACTGATCCCTGTTTCCAGTATCACCTGTTCCAGTATCCTCTCACATAGCAGTGGTACAACTTGCTATCGCAGACCACTGACTCCCCGGATACCTCCACTTGGATTCCATTCCTTCACCCAGACAGCGGTACAACTTGCTATCCGCAGACCGCTGACTCTCATCACTTCCTCGTTTCTGTTGGACATTCCTCCTCACTATAGCAGTGGTACAACTTGCTATCGCAGACCACTGACTACCTTCACGTGTCCTTGTCCATACAGTTCCTCGTGTACTATTACCTCCATATTACCAGTGTTGCTAGTCATAGACTTTCCTGAGCATCTCATCTTCTGCTATTTCCTGTTCCGTGATCACCCTGCTACCAGAGTACCCTATTACCACCTACATTGCTCTGGTAAGCCTACCACCTGGTGATCCCTGGGTAAAGACTCCTAGTGCCCGTGACACAGAACCAAAGTAGCAAACAACAGGAACAAGGAAACTAGAGTCAGGAATGCTGGAGCTGGTGAAACCAATACTCTGGCACCAGAATGGTGAAAAGTGGTACCTTATATACCAATATGTAGCCCCTGATTGGAAGGATGTGATTTCGGCGGTCAAATGCACCTGACCGCCGACATACAGGAGATAGAAGGACCTACTGCGCATGCGCACACAGCGAAAGCCGGAAGTACGTCCCGTTGACTTACGCAGCTCGGCACAGGAGACATCCCCGGCATGTATGGACAGTATGGGGACAGTGCCTGACACCTTCTTGACTATTGGGCAGCACAGTATCTTAGTGGTTAGCACCTCTGTCTCACAGAACTGGGGTCATGAGTTTGATTCCCGGCCATGGCCTTATCTATGTGGAGTTTGTATGTTCTCCCCGTGTTTGCGTGGGTTTCCTCCAGGTGCTGCGGTTTCCTCCCACACTCCAAAAAACATGCAGGTAGGTTAACTGGCTGCTATTAAATTGCCCTTACTCTCTCTCGGTCTCTGTGTATATGTTAGGGGATTTATATTGTAAGTTCCAATTGGGCAGGGACTGAAGTGAGTGAGCTCTCTGTACAGCGCTGCGGAATTAGTGGCGCTATATAAATAAATAGATGATGATGACTATGTCCTAGATACATTCATATCTACCCAAACCAATCAAGTCTTGACATTTACACAGTCATGATTAATCTGTTCCTAGGTTGAAGAAAACATCAAACCAGCATTCTTAGACAGAGATCTGTTCGTAGATACATATGAAGATTTCCATACCCTTAATAATGAACCGAAGCGAGTAGACAAATTAATACCATTGGAGGTGAGGAAAAGACACTTATATTTTTTTAACAGTTTATTCCTTAAAGCAGGCTTGGGTAACCTGCGATTCTCCAATTGTTGTAGAATTGTAAAAGTGTCAGCATTATGATACATGTAATTCTGCAACAGATGGAGAACCACAGATTGCCTGTTTATGCCTTAAAAATGATTTACAACTTTGAGATGATCAACTTAATTCAAAATCAATGATGGTTTTCTACTGTTTATATATCCGCAGTTCATGGAAATAAAAGAAAACCATTCTAAAGCAAACAAACCAATTGTGTTGCCAGAGGAGAAAGATGCAACTTCTTCAACATTTACGTCTAATTCTCATAAGACCAAACAAACGATTCCTGACATGAAAATACTGGAGATGCCCAACTACACCGCTGGCACCAGGAAAACGAAGGAACTCCCTAAATCAACACAATCCAAAGGCTATACAATCATTAATGATGTCATCGTAATAGATGATGACTGACCAATATAAAAGATAGTACAAAAGATATAAATGTAATATAAAAGATATTACCAATCAGTCCTAATATAATATTATTTCATAAAACTACCAGTTAAAATATTTGAATAAATAACGTTTTTAGACTTTTACCGCAGCATTGATAGTAGTTTTTTTATTTTTATTTTTATTCCACAGAAAAAACATAAGCAATGAACAGAAATGTTAAAGATAGTTGTCGTTGTAACAAGAAAATCAACGTTATTCACATGACTTACAAGTTATTTTAATGTTATGGCTGAATGGTGTATATATACATTCTATTAATTTGCAAAAGTATTTAGTTCTTCAGTAAATATAACCACATTCTATAATAATGATCTCCATTAAATTTGTGCTGTATATAGATAGAAAATGAGCAGTTAGGAGCCAGCTGTTGATAATACCATGGTTTGTTTATTTAATGCGCCAATAAAACAGTGTGTTCTGGCAGTAAGGAGGCAGTGTAATACAATACCAGTGTCAGTGATGTCAGGACGTTCTACACAAACAAGAGACTTCAGAACCATGAGTGGATCCAGATACTACCTGGCTATGTCCCTTTTTTTGCTCCTCATGTAAAGGAGCAGATACCCCTCAATTCGCTTATCTTCCTCTACAGCTCTCTCCCTCTTTGATGTGATGCAGCAGCAACCATGCACTGAAAGACTGATAGCGCACCGCATGCTAATGAGGTCACTGAGCGGTATGTTTACAGCCTATCAGAGACTGGGATCTGTCGCTAAGTTGGGATTTTTTTTTTTTTAAGTTTAATTCAAAGGGGTGGGCAGGCAAGTCAAAGTGGGCTCCCTTAGCAGTTTTGGCCCCTTGTCAGTGGCTCCCGCCCATCAGACCCCCTGATGGTGACCCTGCCCTGACCAAACATACAAACACCACAGACATAACATTGAATACACACACATATATCATATATGGCTCCCAGCTATTTTGTCCTAAAAAGCTTGTCTTTTCCAAAGTGTCACAATGCTCTTGTCACCCCTGCCCCTTATATTACGAATGGCAATACTAAACCCATGTCATTAAAATCTGCTACTCCCTTGTCTTATGTTCACCAACCTCCATTTATCTGTCCTTCCTTCATTATTTCCTCAAGTCTTGTGTCTATCTAGTGCCCCTACCTCCTTACCACCCCTGTTATCTGCCCTCCATGACCACCCATTATTTATTCATTTTACTTCAGTTAACATTATTTTGTGGAGTGTTAGAGGGGGGAGTACTCCCCCGTCTACCCATATCTTATTCTCCCACTTCCTCTGTTTGCCAAAGTGCCACCTCTATGTCTGGCCTGTTCACATTCCTGAGCTGTTGGGGCTGTGGGAGATAGGTGATTGTCATTCTCCCACTTGTGCTGGCATCATCTTCATCACTATCTCCCATACAGTCTTCATCCCAGGAAACAAACAGGCCAAGGATGGATAAGTGAGGAAAGTACTAGGCATCAGTACTAAAGACTGAGGCTGGTTCCCACTAAAACAGGGGGACAACCCACTTTACTAGGATGCATCTCTAAAAGGGGTATGCTTGACCTGCCTCTCCAGGTGCAAGGCACTGTAAGTGTAAATAAAGTGTAAATCTAATTTTGGTATACGTTTTGGCTCATGTCCAGTGCCTCAAAGAATATTTTAGAAGACACAGACATATTTATGTCCACCTCTAAATCACGTCCATATTGTTTGAACACTATGGTTAGAGATCATAGGGACAGAAACTTGACAGCAGGAGTAGATGCCGGCGCACTCAAGTAAAGTGCATCTTTAATTAGAAGATATGGTAAAGCTATATATAAATGGCCGTACAGTAAGGAGCACTGTAGAAATATAGTGGCATTGTGCCATCACTGCTTACTCTCTACTCTCTAGGAAAAGAGTTTTAATACTTGTGAAACACATCTCATTATTTTATCTGACCATCCAGGAAGTATTTGTTACATTGTTCCTCTCCCCCTCCTAGTGGCGGAACTACCATTGGTGCGGCAGGAGCTGTGCATCGGGGCCCATAGAGATAATGGGGCCCGCTGCATGGCAGATGCAGATGGTTGGGCCCGCTGTTCCCTCTTCCTCGGCCCTCTGCCCCCTGCACCAGGGCCCACAGCTCGCTAGTTCCGCCTCTACCCCATCCCCTAAGTATAAGTAGAGAGCTACCTGACATATTATAATACTGCAGTAGCAGAGATCCTAAAATACTTGAATTTAAAAACTAGTCCACCTATAACGGAGTGGATTTCCCAAATAAACTTTACTATGCAAATAGCCGAAATCACATATAGGGGGCAGAAATGTGTACATCAAATGTGTTTGGCTACCCTGGTGGGAGTTAAAATACTCTGAGGCAGACAAAGACCTCCTGGTACCCCCCAATATACTGTGTAAGAAATAGCTACACAAGTGAATGGCCAGAAAATGTTTGTATTAGAGAACAGTATTAGGAGTTCCTGATTGCTTGGAATGTTGGGAGTTTTGTCCCACTCACCTGTAGCTGTGCAAGAGTGTTATCATGTAAGAGAAGGGGGTTTAGGCAGCCTATCGCTTCAGAGTGATGTCTAAATATGTGACATGTAACAGCATAAAAATACCAAATGCATACATCAACATATAATCAATAAACTAAAAATCAATTATCAATTAAAAGACAGAGGATGTTACAGCAGATCTTGCTGGGCAGAAAAACAATGTGACAACTGAACCCTATATAACTTCCTGATTAGTACACAAGTTAAAGTAAGGTAGCTACTAAAGGACAATGTTATCATGCAATGCTGGTTTATGGTGAATACCCAGCAGCAAGAGCCAAAAATGAATCGGAAAGGGAGGTATTTTGCTATAATTTCGAAATTCGACCAAGAGGTAATCTGACCTCTCCCTCTGGGCAGAAAACCATCGAAGTTTATCAGTTTTAAAAATGGGATGTTATATATACTTCCTCCAAGTGTTGGTCCTCCCGTTCCAATTCCTCACCTTTCAGTCTGGACCCTCGTGTAGAGGAGTTGACACTAGAGATTAGGGATCCCCTCAGGAACGCTTTAAAAGCAACCGAAAGGATGGGGGTACCCACTGTATGCACATTAGTAGCAAAATATTTCTCCCACTGGGACACCAGATCAGATCCATGACCCAGCAGAGTTAGCCAGAAGGGATTACATTTCCAAAATGTCTGTCCCTTGGAGCTGTGGATATTGATAGTAAGGGCCAGTGGAGAGTGGTAAGAAATCCCCCGAGGTAAATAAATGACATCAACAACGGCCGGCACCAGCCTTGTGGACAAGAGGCCCTTATTAATGCTGGAGAAGGCATGATAGGAGGCTGTGAAACAGGAGAACTGGTCATCCCTCAGATGTCTTAGATGCCATACATCTTCCAACCCCATCTTACACACTAATTGGACATATTTTGTTTTCCCCCCGAGTGACAGACCACAGCCAGTACTGCCATCTAATAGTAATGGTCATCAAAGCAGAGTAATGGAGTTTCAGGGCTTAAGGACATAAAGTCACTACGTTTGTAAAACCAATCATGATTGTAAGGAGGTGGAAAATATATCACCAGGAGAGGCAGCAGGGCAGAGTTAAACATACCCCTTATGTATACAAATTGGCAAAGTGGGTCTGATTGGACTGTATCCAGAATAAAATGAACTTGTTTCCAAATGAACAGTGACATTCCCCTAGAGCTAAAGGCATGGATTGCTTGATCTGACCACCCAAACCACTGCTTTTTAAGTGCGCACAATTTACCACCAAGCAATTGAGTTTCAGTAAGACAAATTACATCTGCATCATACTTTTTTAGTTGAGATATAAGGAACGATCTCTTAACCTTGTCATTGAGATCCTGACATTCCAAGTTAAAAAGCGGATGGGCCTGCTCCCAGGTGGCCTAGCCGCCATAGTAGAAGATAATATATGGGAACACATCAAAGGCCGTGCTACAAGCACTGCTAACCCAAGCTGACACAGAGAACTTGACACCCATTTCCAGCAAAAGAAACAGCACAGAAAAATGAAAAATGCAGTACATGACACATTACCTAATTCTACAAACAGACATAAAAAATTAATCCAAACTGTTTCCCAATCCCACCCTGTATACCCGCTACCAACTGTAGCATAACTGGATCCCAAACATTCCAACTAAATATCTTCCAACAAAACCTCTCCTAGGGGGGCAGAGTCAAACAAAAAAGAAGAAACCTGAAAAAAAGGGGACTAGAAATAGAAAAAGGGGGTGAAGGAAGGAGGTGGTAGGCCCTGACATCATGGTATTCCCAGCAAAATGGTCAAAGTGAATAATAGAAAATGATTCAAAATGCTTTGCAAACAGCAAATAAAACACAACAACAGATGGACATAGAGAATATCAGACATATGTAAAACACCATTAGAGTGAATCACAGAAATTTTAACTTGAGGCAGTATTATACGATGCCACTAACATCCACCAGTAAAAACATAGCAGAATGGAAACCTCCAGATAGGAATCAGCAATGAACATTGCGGTCCAGCCAGTCAACAACAGGCTGTGGGGATTTCAAAAAGTGAGTGGTGCCATCCAAGACCACCCTCAGCTGGGCTGGAAAGAGTATGGCATAAAGTAACTGTAAATCCTGTCTTCGTCTTTTGACCTGTAAAATTTAAGCTCGATTCTTCTATATGTAAATAGAAAAATCTGGTAAAACAACCATCCTTTGTTCGTGGCACTTCAATGGACCCTTGGTCCAGGCAAGATGAAGAATAGTATCTCTGTCCTTAAAATTAAGAATTTTTGCAATAAAGGTGCACAGGGGAGCACCAGGTGGGGGTCTCAGATTAGAAATACGGTGTGCCCGTTCAATGATCAATTGAGTAGTATCTCTTCCAAATAATTGAAGCAACCAATCTTCCATGAAGGTCTCCGGGAATATATCTGTACAACCCAATATAAAGAATAATATGTGACATAATTAGACGGATTTCAAGACCAGCCTCATTTGCTATGTATAAATGTAGCACAACTGTCATATTTTGGTTCACACATTAGCTCTTAAAGGAAAATCCAATTGTTGCACATCATGTATATTTATAACATGTACTCTCCCTAATCATATGGTCCAAGAAAACACCGGGCTTAAATCACAGCATCTGCAGAGTTGTTGGATTGGTATCTCTTTCATCACATTTTTGGGCTGGTGCTACCTGAATAGGTCTGGTATCTACCCCCTGATCAAACAACTGCAGGCATCTTGTGGCCTCCCTAATACATATTTTCCCTAATACTTGCAAATAAGAATATTTTCCATTCTAACAAAAACTTATCACTATCATACTGCTCACTAGATCTGGTGTAACAGTCTTGGCAACCACTCCTAGTAGAACCTGATCCCAAACTTTATACAATTCCTTGCTTTTGTCTCATGCGGATGTTAAAGTTTCTTATAAAATGAAATGGGAAACAGACCTTGGAGATACCCTGGACCTGGAGGACTGGTCAGATATATAGATCAGGACAGCTAAATCCAGTATACCACTTACTGGTACCGCATTCCAGTAAGACTATGTTCTCAGATGTTTCCGAGAGGAAGCACACAGAAAGATACCCTTTTTCCTATCTGATGGTGCTGTCTCAAAATTTAGAGTTCCAAATTTAGAATCTTTGCAATGTTAGAAACCACTTATTTATGTTTTCTTAAAAGGAAACAATACCGCAACAGCTAGTTCTGAAAATCCCAGCAAGTAATCTCTTTTAAAATATATATTTTTTTAAAATAAATGTACTTACCTAGATTGTTGATTGCTGCAGCCTCTCTTCTTCTTCCTAAAGCAGCAACTGGAACATAAGTGTGATGTCAGGTAACACCAGTAACTAACAGAGAGAGGGAGCAGATCACATGATCGCAGGGGCGGAGCTATTAGTCCCCTGCGATCCTGTTTGACAGCTGCCTGTCTGTCACAGTGACAGCCAGGCTCAGAAGTAAATGAAAAAGAGAGGGGGCGGATCACATGATCACAGGGGCGGAGCTATTAGTCCCCTGCGATCCTGTTTAACAGCTGCCTGGCTACGACAGCCAGGCTCACAGAAGCAGGCATGCAGCAGCAGGGACGCAGAGGGGGACAGCCACCATCAGGTACAGCGAACCCCCATGGTAAGCCCAGGCCCCACACGCCAGTACCCCTGTACCCCCCTGATGGCGTCCCTGCGGGCAATTTAATCTCCTCCTTAGAGCATTTAAGTGTCAAGAATATGGAATATATCTGCCAATTTTGTTAAACAGTATCCTAATTACAAGGTGTGTAGTGTAAGGTGCAATGAACTGCATACCAATGACCTTAAGACACTTATTGTGACCCTGGTTCAAAACCTAGGAGTAAATTTATCAAGCTGCAGGTTTGAAAGTGGAGATTTTGCCTATAGCAACCAATCAGATTGTAGCTGTCATTTTGTAGAATGTACTAAATAAATGATAACTAGAATATGATTGGTTGCTATAGGCAACAGCTTCACTTTTTCAAATCTGCATCTTGATAAATTTACCCCCTAGAGTCCGCTCAGTGAACTCGAAATAGTCACTTTGTCTCCCTTTTTGTGTAACACCAAGAAATATATTCTAAGTTGGTCAGCTGTGTGAATGTAAAAATTGTATGTCCTACATTAACATTAGCATACCTATTTTAAATAAGGTATATTGTAATAATATCTCTGGAATAATGTACTGCCCGCTGTAAAATCTAAGTATATTAGAAGCCGCAGGGGAGTTCGGGGCCATATGGAAGTTAGGGAACTTCAAAGGGATATCTAATATCCTTTTTCATTTGCAGTACAGGGTTTTATTCCTTATAATACACTAGTTTTATTTTGAAATAGAACAAGGTATTTGGACAAGGTGATCCTTATATCCAGGTATGTTTTGCCTTCACTGACAGTTTTGCATCCCATTATGTAACATTTTCACAATGAATCATGTGACATCAGTGATGACCTTAGTACTCAACTTTAAGACTACATTATTATAGGGTATTTTACATATATTCATGTCATTTGTGTAATATTTTTTATTTTTTTATACTTCGAATGCATCTACTGTGATGCTGAGTGTAAGAAGAGTGTACGTGCTTGGTATAAATATTACAATCTTACTGTTATTATTGTTATTGATTTAAAAGGTGATGGCTGCTTAGTTAGTGTGTATAGCTCTAAGTGTATAGATACAAGTGTGAAACAAAAAATTTAAACAGCATAATTCGGAGTTATACCGGAGTTACACTGGAGGAAACAGGAGAAGAACATTCTGCCTATTAACACAGCTTCACAAGGACAACAGTCAGTATTCACCTGAAATTCCATATTCAACCTCTGATGTTTACAACTCACTCTGGCTACAAGCTACATGCAACATGAGGACTGTTTTGGACTCTGATCTCATTTTCCTCTCATCTAATGAAAGTTTGTTCTATTTGTCAGTTTGTTTTCAATGCAAAATCCACTCTGTTTAATCAGACTGCTGTACTACTTGCTCAACCACTCCCTACCCATGCTACAGTTATTTCAGTCCCCTATCTCACCACTGTACTTCAATTCTATTTAAGCTTTATCTCTCTTTACAAGTAGAAAGAAATTATACTGTCTTTCAACCAATCTCCTCTCTCATGAGTCTGCAAAATCTCAGCTACTCAATTGACTGCTCTTTATTACTCTCCATTCAACACTTCCACCCACTCCCCCACATGGCTCCCCACATCATTACTTTATACTATCCAGACATCCAGGAACACACTACATTTGCTGCAGCCTAGCTCTACACTACTTATCTGATTACACTGGACATTGCAATTAGGCAACTCCTTTAATTCCTCATTTTTGCTATTTGACTACTAGTCCCAATGCTTGCCAAAATATTTTTCTTTCTCTCTTTTCATGGCATTATCTTTAGGACTATATCATCCCTTGCCCATCCTGCAACACACACCTCTGTCCACATTGCCCCTTCATTACTTCACTCACCTCTAGTGAACACTCATAAACTCTTTTGCTATTTAAATTCAATAACTTTAACAGCCTCACCCTGCCGCCAGAAACTAAAAGGACACACATCTTACAATCATCTTTCCTACCTTTCTTCCTCCCTGCTTCTATTAGCTGGTGATATATCACCTAATCCAGGTCCCCCTCACTTCTCCCACACACATATATCTGAACACTACAGAAATCTGGCAAACCTCAAACACATAACCTGTCTCCCCTCTCTTCCAAAGTCCTTTAGATGTGCCCTTTGAAATGCACGCTCTGTTTGTAACAAACTTACCTCCGTACATTATCTCTTCCTCTCATACAACCTCAACCTTCTAGCAATAACAGAAACATGGCTCACGCATTCAGACACTGCCTCACCTGCAGCCCTTTCACATGGTGATCTCCATTTCACCCACACCCCCAGACCAGGAGGCAGACAAGGAAGGGGGGTTGGACTACTTCTCTCCCCACAGTGCACATTCACAGTTCTACCAAGTATCCCTTCACTCACATTCACATCTTTTGAAGTTCATGCTGTTAGGATTTTTAACCCATTCTCTATGCGTGTTGCTGTCATCTATCGCCCCCCTGGTCCACACCAACAATTTCTTGGACACTTCTCTGCATGGCTCCCTCACTTCTTATCTACTGATATCCCAACCATCATCATGGGTGATTTCAACATCCCTATTTCTAATCCACGTTCCAATGCTGCTTCCAAACTACTCTCTCTAACCTCCTCACTTGACCTCTCCTAGTGGATTGAATCTGCTATTCATCAGGATGGCCACTGTCTTGATCTTGTTTTCTCTAGACTATGCTCAGTTTCTAATTTCCTTAACACTCCTTTCCTCCTCTCGGATCATCACCTTATTAGCTACGCGCTCACCCCCAGTTCTTTACCCTCCCTGGTGTCAAACTCTTCCAAGCCTCCTCGTACCCGCAGGAATAACAACGCCATTGATTTTCAACAGTTTTCCACCTCTCTCCAACACCTTCTCTCCCCAATTTCTACATTCTCCTCCCCTGATCGGGCAGTAACCCATTTTCATCAAACCCTAGCAACTGCTCTGGATCAAGTGGCTCCAGCGACACTACATACTTTGCGTAGAATTCGTTGCCAACCATGGCACACTACAGTAACACGAACTCTGCAGAACGTCACTGGCGTAAATCTTGTGCCTCTAATGATTTCATCACATATACTGATATCTACCACTCCTACAGAAATGCTCTGGACACTGCTAAACAAGCATACTACCGATCTCTCATCTATGCTCAGGCTTCTAACCCCAAACGCCTCTTTAACACATTTAACTCTCTTCTGAATCCTCCCGCCCCAAATCCTCCAACTAACATCAGTGCACAGGATCTTGCTTCCTATTTCAAGGCCAAAATAGATAAGATCAGGCTTGAAATGGTATCTCCCTTGACAAGCAATCTGCTCAAATCCTTTGTAGCACCCTCTGACACTCTCTCTTCATTTGATCCCACAAATGAAGAGGAAATTTCTACTCTCTTCTCATCTTCCTACTCTACCTCCTGTCCTCTTGATCCCATTCCCTCACAAATGGGTATGTCCCTGTCTCCTGTGCTCATTCCCCCTCTAACTAAAATCTGTAATCTATCTCTTTCTACTGGTATTTTTCCATCTATATTCAAGCATGCAGTGATTACTCCCATTTTAAAAAAACAGAATTCTGACCCTAACTCTCTCATAAATTACCGCCCCATCTCCCAGCTCCCATGCCCCTCCAAGCTTCTTGAGAGAATTGCCTACACACACCTCACACACTTTCTTACAGCAAACAACTTATTGGATCCTCTTCAGTCAGGATTTCGCTCTCAACACTCCACAGAGACTGCGCTGACCAAAGTTGCCAATGATTTGATCACAGCAAAAAATAATAACTCTCTTCTAATTCTCCTGGATCTCTCTGCTGCATTTGACACTGTTGACCACTCTCTCCTCATACAAACGCTGCAATCCCTAGGTCTTGAAGGCACTGTCCTATCCTGGTTCTCATCCTACCTATCTAATCGCTCTTTCAGTGTTAATATCTCTGGATCCACCTCTGCTCCGCTTCATTTATCAGTTGGAGTTCCACAAGGCTCAGTCCTAGGTCCTCTGCTATTCTCTATCTACACCACTTCTCTTGGAAAACTAATAAGCTCCTTTGGATTTCAGTATCATCTCTATGCGGATGATACACAAATTTATCTATCCTCTCCTGATCTTTCACCATCTGTGTTGTCTCGCGTTACTGACTGTCTTTCTGCCATTTCATCTTGGATGTCTTCTTGCCAACTCAAACTCAATCTTTCAAAAACTGAATTAATAATATTCCCACCCAAGAACAGAAGCTTCCTGCCTGACATTTCTATTTCTGTCGATAACATGACCATAAATCCCACCCCGCAAGCTCGTTGCCTAGGTGTAATCCTTGATTCACAACTGTCGTTTATTCCCCACATCAACTTTATATCTAAATCATGTTACATACACCTAAAGAACATTTCCAGTATACGCACATATCTGACACAAGACACCGCAAAAACATTAATTCATGCACTCCTCATCTCCCGCATCGACTATTGCAATTCCCTCCTTACTGGTCTTCCCAAAGTCAGACTTGAACCCCTACAATCTATTTTGCACGCAGCGGCTAGACTGATTTTTCTTACAAACCGTTATTCCTCTGCTGAGCCACTCTGTCAGTCTCTACATTGGCTGCCTGTATTTCAACGAATCCAATATAAAATTCTTCTAATAACATACAAGGCCATCAACAAAATTGCACTGACATACATTTCCTCACTTGTCTCGAAATCTATCTCTACTCGACACCTCCGTTCTGCACAAGATCTACGTCTCTCCTCCACTCTCATCACATCCTCCCATTCTCGGTTACAGGATTTTTCACGGGCTGCACCTACTTTGTGTAATTCCCTCCCTCGCACAGTAAGACTTTCCTCTAGTCTTCAAACCTTCAAGCTTTCACTGAAAACCCACCTCTTCAGACAAGGTTATGATATTCCTCAACCATCATCTTAATTTCCCTAGATTACCCTGTTGTCATCCTCTACACTGCTAACGCAAGACAACAACCTTCTGACCAACATTGCAACACACACAGCCCACTCAGTACTTTTACCTTTGCAGTCAAGCTGGTCCATTGTGCAATATGATGTAGCACATGCCCTTGTGTTTCTAACTCCCATTGTCCTATAGATTGTAAGCTTTCGAGCAGGGTTCTCTTACCTCTCTGTCTGTATGTATTACCCAGTATTGTCATATTAATGTTTGTTCCCAATTGTAAAGCGCTACGGAATTTGCTGGCGCTATATAAATAAATGTTGATGATGAAGGTGTCCAATTGCTTGTCAAATCAAAGGCTGACGAGTCTCCTGCTCATGAGACCTTACATTTTAGTTTGAAGAAGGATAGAACCAGAGCTGAGATAGGAGATGTTAGGAAATGTGACATTGCAGAAGACTTTGTAGGTTAAAACCACAATATAGAATTGTCATTCTTAGCTCTCACGATTTTTGTTGTTAACTTGGTATCGTTGGGCTCCAAAGCTATTACTAGGAAATCATACCCTGGTGTGAGATTCTGCAGCATCGCCATTGCGACTTCCTCACCGTCCACCTGTGCTCCTACAGATGCCAATTGCTGGGATATCGACAGCATTGTGTCTATGTACTCATCCATGCTCTCACAAGTACTCAATTTAGTTCCGTACAGTGTACGCCTCAAGCTTATCCTTCTCATCAGACCTTTGTCCTCATACACATTTTCCAGAGCAGTCTACATCTCATTTGCTAAATCTTTATCATTTATGATAGAATACACGTGCTGTTCTACAGCTAAGCCAATGGTGCCCATGGCTCTATTCACCTCATCAGCATTTGGACTGGCACTTGGATCTACTGTGACTTTCCACAACTTTTCCTGCATTAATTGCATTTGCATTGCAAATTTCCACATTGCATAATTTTCATAACCTTTTAATTTAGCAAAGTTCATACTGGTGCCTGTTCTGTGCATTTTTCTTTTTGTAGTGAATAAAAGACTATTCTTCAAAAATAAAAGCTTCCTTTTATTCTTTGGCACTTTTGTTATCGTTCTTTACGTTTTAAGCGTTTACTTTAACACACGGAGCTGGGCCCATAACCCGTTGGTTATACCTTCTGTTTTATATTATACTAGGTGCACTCTTCCAGTCTGGATGGAAGAGAGGTGCGATAAGCCAAACTTCTGGTTGTGGATATTCGCGCATGCGCAGTAGCGTATAATGGACATTGGAGTCCTGCCCCACTTCCTGTTTCCTCCTAGACCACCGGAAAAACCATTGAAACGAACAAGGAGATGGAGCAAAGCGCTCCTAATACCAACCAACAATACCTAATACCAACAAGCGGTCCCTGCTCCCAAGCTTACAAGCTATAGGACAGATGATTAAATGGTAGTTGTTTTAAGTTGGATACTGTATTTCCACTGACGATGCCTGTGGTGTGTATAACAAAACATTAGTCACTTTTTTGACATTTCCTCAAACGTTATCCTTAGTGTATGTTTGTAGACTCACAGATGAGGTGTCAAGACAATAACTTAACTCTTGATACCACCATTTGCAATTCTGCAAATATAGAGTGAAGCACAAAACAACAGTTCTGCAGGGCAAATGCAGATTTGGACACACTGTGTGCCTAGATTTGCATCGGGGCACATACAGTAGGTTTGCGGAGCATTTGACAAGAATAACAAGTTTGCACAGGTAGACCAGGGAGAAGCTGAACAGAGCAAAGTTCTTACTAGTGAAGTACAATGTAGGCACACAGGTACACCTTGTTTTGCAGAGCAGTGCAAAAACAAGATTCTATTTTACCCTGATGTGCACCCCATGTCCATTAAGCAAAAGGACTCAAATTCTTCACCAACTCAGAACTGTCAGAGATTGGATCTCGACCTATACTTTTAATGGCACATAAAAGCGTCCAATAAAAACAATACAAAAAATAATTGGCAGCATGGCTTGTTCCCCAGTCCTCAGATAGCCCGAGTGCTAGGCAGTCTAGACTAGTTGACCCTACAAGTGTGGAATACGCTTGCTATAGAGAAAACCAGCTTAAGGCTGGTCAGCATAGAGTCGTTGTCTTTTTGGGGTGGGTAGCAAAAAAGGGGTCTTATTATTCAGATTGAGAAAAAAATGATTTGCCATAGACCAAATAAAAAATAAAATCTTTTCTTATTTCTTGATCCTTGGAACCTTCACCAGCCAGCACATCACAAGTAGCCAGTAAAGGAAACGCTTATAATTGGCAGACTGGCAAAAGGTAGTCTTGGGACTCCCAGCTATAATCACTATGACTTGTTTTGTTGTAATGCGCAAATGGTTTATTTTTTATGTAGACTTTTCAGCTTTATTTATTTTTTTCTATTCAATCTGCAACATGTCATTTGGGGCATTTTGGTGTAGTCAATGTTGCATTCATACTGTTGTTACCAATTAAGATTTATTCATAACTAGCATTCGCTAAGCATTTGCTAAACACTACATAAATAGCACCGGAAGCGTTCTCATTAAGTTGTAAGCAGAGTGATACCAAACACAATATAATATTATTTTGGCGCTTTTTTCACCACAATATATTTATATGAAAAGATTATAAGATATATAAAACACACTTTCATTTTATAGTAAAAGTTATGTTACGTACGATTTGGTCGTAATGTACAGAAATTATTAATTTACCCCTTCATCCAATTATGTATCTTTAACAGTTCCACCCTTTGAGAGTATACCCAACACTCTCACCCAGTCATGATTGTATTTCAGGATCATAATAATATACTTAATTTTCAGTGATGTCTGTCTTTCGTAATACCATTATATTGTCATTTTCTGGGGTCACCTCAGTCGATCGTTTACCACACTTCAACACAGTAGGAACATACCTGACACATAAGCCAATTACTATACAAACACCGACTATAAGGATACGAAGTTTACCTATACTAGCAATCATTTCTTGTACCCATTCCCCTAGACCTGAAAACCATTTTGCAGGGATCAATCACGAGAACCATCCTGCTACATTTTCTCCTATTTCATACAATGAAGAATAATGGGTCTTCCAGAATTCCCATTTTAACTGTAGGATCTCATCCATTTTCCGGTCAATTATTTCTTTAGGGTCATCTGTATTGTTGGTGATGTAAGTGACACCAAACTGGGTAGCTAACGTCACACACTATCCACCAGTAATAGATGTAAGGTAATTTAACACCAATCTATGCTGAACTAACTCCTTCTTATAAGCTTGTAGCTTTTTACCCATATACCTGAAAGTGTAGTCATACATTATACATAATATCGGTGATATTGTCAATTAATATTGCCAGGTCTTGTATATATTTAAAATTTAGAGTTCCCCGAGTGGTCTTGTAGCTTCAGTAATTAACTTTGTAGCTACAGATTCTTCACCTGAAATCATATTTTTTTGCCATGGTTTTCATACCGTGTGTGTCTGCCAAGAGGAATTCAGGGCCCCGGTACAGCAACTTCACGGGGGCCCCCTTATAGTTCAGTAGAGTAAAAAAATTAAAGTGTGTGTGTTCATACAGTTAGGGCTGTGGCTATGCATCAGTGGGGTGTGCCTACCACCTGAAAAGCACTAGGCCACCCTCCTACAGAAAAAATTTATTACTCACACATGCCCACTCTGCCCAGCACCTTTAGTCACACATGCCCACTCTGCCCAGCACCTTTAGTCACACATGCCCCCCTCTGCCCAGCACCTTTAATCACACAGGCCCCCCACTGCCCAGCACCTTTAGTCACACATGCACCCTCTCTGCTCAGCACCTTTAGTCACACATCCAGTATACCTTCTTCTTACCTTATTCTCCACTGCACAACACAAAGGACGGGAAGATATCCAGCAGCCCGCCCGCACTGAGTACCATGTGACCGCTGCAGTCACATGACCTGGCGTCTGAAGGTACCCCAGCTGAAGAGGATTTAGTCACTACCAATCCCCCCACCCCGCAATCGTGGGTACACGCATGCGTGCGACACCCGCAAGCCAAAAAAAAGAGTACTTTAAAAAAAAAAATTAAAAGAAAGGAGAGGAAACATGTGACATTAGGACAGGAGGGTTGTTATGTACATATTGGGCAACAAGGTCGGTAACAGGATTTTTCGAATGTCTGTGAAAGTGTGATTAATTGTGGTAAGGGAAGTGTCCAACTTGTGTTCAATTTGGGTGAAGGTAGTGCTCATCTCCTGGGTTGTGTTATCGAGTGTAGTTTTGGATTCGTAAAGTTTTCTATGTAAAGCCAAAAATTGCCATTTTTGTTATCTATGTATAGTTCTTTGCAATGTACCTGAGGGGCAATAGTGTTTCCAATAGGGGTGGGCTTGCTCCGCTGTCAATCCTGCCCACCCCTTGAACTATCTGTTCATCTATACAGGCCAATGCTGTGGTCTCCAGGGGACTTATGTCTAATTCAGTTGGTGGACCACCGCCTGTCACCTGAGCATGCCTGTGGTTGTCCCTAAATTTATCCTTTAGGCGACGCTTAAAGTCTTGTCACCTGGGTAAAATGTTCAAACATATAAATGTTACAAAGTATAGAATCCTAAAAGATTTGATAATACTTACAGAAAGTATATATATATATATATATATATAATGTCTTCTGTTGTAGATGGCAGCATACAGCAGCAGGGAAGTCAGACAAGTCCAAGATTTTGGTACATCTGGCCAGTTTTATTGAGCAGAAAACAATAAAGAAAACTTCAAAATAAACACCTAGGGGTAAATGTATCAATATGCGGGTTCTTCAAAACCCGCGTGTTCAGCCTCTTCCGCGATTAAATTTCAAGCGGCGCTGCATTGTAAAGGGTTAACTTCCCTTTACAAGGGCGCCGTGCCTAGGGCACCGTGCTCTGGGGGGCGCCACTGAAGCCATGTATAATAGTTAATAACATCTTTTAATACTAGCGGCAGCCACGGGCATGATTAACTGACCTTAGCAGCCGCACATCTTATGATTTAAACAGTATCTGCAATGTCATTCAGTGACTCATTGCACAGCTGTGAAGCAAGGCGCCCCCCCTTCACTCCTGCACAGCTATTCTCTGCCCACAGAGGAGGTCCTGAAGGAGCAATGTCGCCCAGATCCTCACTTACCCCCGGATAACTACTCGCAGTTCACAGCCAGGGTGACATGCAGCTGCTCCTGGTGTTAGGGGCTGAAGGGGTGCGGTTGCCGACCCCTTTACCATTGATCTGTGAAGGGGAATTCTGCAATGTCGGAGGCTGCAGGAGCAGACTCTGGCGGAAGCTTGATTGTTTGTGCAGCCAGTGCACCCCTTTAATCCCTGGGCTTGGTACATTCAGATGCAGCCCAGAGAACTGAAAGTCCGGCAGGGGAGTTGCTGTGGTGGCAGCACTGCTTAGAATTACTGTGAAAAAGGAGCAGCTCTGTTCAGTCTCCTGGACTAAGAAAGAGAAACTTTGTAATATAAGGTAAAGAGAGATGTCTATGTGATCCACTGACAGCAATGCAGAATGACAACACCATGACACCCTCAGGTTCCTGTGTCCCCTTGCTAAAGTGTGCCCATGTCCCCCTGCCCATGCCTGTGTCCTCCTGCCCATGCCTGTGTTCCCCTTCTCATGTGTGCCTGTCCATGACTGTGCCTGTGTCACCCTTCCCATGTGTGCCTGTGTCACCCTGCTCATGTGTCCCCCTGCCCATGCCTTTGCCTATGTCCAGGGCCTGAGTAAGGGTTCCAGCCGCCCCAGGCTAACACATCGGTTGACGCCCCCCCCCCCCTTCCTGCGCGTGCGCCTCCCGCCCCAACCCATGCCTATATTTCTATGTTTATACACAGTGTTCAAAGTGGAAACTTAGAACAGTTTTACACTTAAGGCAGTAGAAGTGGATGTATGGAATACCACAGCCTATCAGCCCACTTCACCACTGTGTGTGTTTTATATATATATATATATATATATATATATATATATATATATATGCACAAAATTGTAAAATATTAATTAATACATAAAAACACACAGGCCCTGATTCATTGAGGAAAGGAAATCCCAAAAAAATTGTAACTGCATGTCAGCAAAACCATGTTGCATTGGAGGGGGATGTAAGTTAAATTGTGGGGACAGGTTTATAGTTAGGGTAGGGCATGTCCTAGATCAACTTTAAAGTGCTGTGTAAACATAAAGTTAACAAGTATTTGTGTGCTACATGAAAAAACAGCCAATATTTAACTTATGTGCAAAATAATAAACTAATATGCATCCCTTGCATTGGAACATGGCTTTGTCCAGGAGAAAACTTACTCATTTTTTTTACTTACTTTCCTTAATGAACCTCTGTAAACACATTAAAATGTCACTACAGTAAATTTACACATTCAAAGATAGACAAATTGTGCTGTTCTCTCTTACTTGATCTTGCAGCGTAGACTACCTGATGTTTGCCCTTGCTTGTTCTTGAAGCGTTGTTGTCAGTTGCCTTCTGGAACCTTGGGGTCCTGTATTGAAAATGTGCAAAAATTTTATTATAATGCAAAATGTTAACTAACCCTGAATGATTCAAACACAACACTCCATTATGACAAAATAAAACTACCCCCTAGTACAGGCACATATAGGCAATAAAATATACAAAAAATTATTTACAGTCATATACTGACATCTACCAACCCCTGACAGTCAGCTTATTAACCCCCCTTAGCCAATTAATAATTTTGATGTCCCCTGCAGCCTCCCCCCCCGCCCCTGAGTCATGATCCTAGACAATTAATAATATTGTTGCCCCTGCAGTCTATTTTCCACCCCAACATGAATCATGATTCCCCCCCCTCATAGACATAAAATAATAATGATGCCCCCGCAGCCTATTCCCCCACCTCGAGTCATGATCCCCCCTGAATAGACAATAATAATGATGCCCCTGCAACCTATTCCCCCTCCCTGAGTCATGATCCCACCCCCCACATAGACAATTAATAATAATGATGCCCCTGGAGCCTATTCCCCCTTCCCCCTGATTCATGATCCCCTCACCCACATATAATAATAACAATGCCCTGCAGCCTGCCCCCCCCCCCCCGAGTCATGATCTTCCCCCAATAGACAATTAATAATAATGATGCCCCTGCAACCTATTCCCCCTACCTGAGTCATGATCCCCCCCCTCCTAGACAATTAATAATATTGTTGCCCCTGTAGTCTATTTTCCACCCCAACATGAGTCATGATCCCCCCCTCATAGACATAAAATAATAATGATGCCCCTGCAACCTATTCCCCCTCCCTGAGTCATGATTCCCCCCCCCACATAGACAATAATAACGATGCCCTGCAGCCTGCCCCCCCGAGTCATGATCTTCCCCCCCAATATACAGTTAATAATAACAATGCCACCGCAGCCTATCCCCTCCCCTTTGGAGAATTAATAATAATGATGCCCCCGCAGCCTGCTTTTGACTTTAACTTACCTTGAGGATTTCTGGACTGGTCCTCTTCTGTCCCGTGCGACGCTCCGGTGCTCCTTCCTTCTAGCAGTGCGGGCGCGATCTGTCTGCTTAGTGTGGTCACGTGAGATTTTAACATCTCACGTGACCACACTAAACAGCGCACCGCGCCCGCACTGACAGCTAAGCAGAAGCTGTCAGCTGCCGCCTGCTTATTGATGCTCAGCCTGTCACTGACTGTGTATGGAGTCATAGGTAGACTCCATACACAGAAGCGGACCCCATAAGGTAGGAATTTTGGGGGGGGAGGGGGGGCAGTTTACGGGTTGAATCGGCCACAAAAAAAAAAAGAAAAAAGGAAATTATTTTTGTACTTCACCAGCGCTGCGCCCCCCCCCCCCCCCCCCGACCCAGCGCCCCAGGCTGCAGCCTGGTCAGCCTGTTGGCTAATCAGGCCCTGCCTATGTCACCCTGCCCATGCTTGTGCCCTCCCCCACTTTGAATGTGTACAACTCTGACTAGACAATAGTGCCCCCCCCCACCTCTCATCTGAGTGTTCTCTGGGCTGCCTTATTATCTAAGTCTGCTCTGTTGGTGCCTATGTAACATAGTCCTTGAAGCACAGCAGCAGTTGAGCCGCCAGCTTTGTGACATCCTGACAGGCAGCATACATTCTTTTTTAGGTTAGATAGTGACTTAAATAAAGTTTTTAAATAAACAACTAGAAACAATAACCAATAAATGTCCACTTATACTCATCAGAAATGTGGAAATGATCTAGAAGGATGTTATACTCACAATAAGTTCACACTAAAAAAATAACCTTTATTCTATTTTCATAAAACATAAATACGTTAAATAGCAAAATATTAAAAATTATATGATATTATTGATTAAATCAGGGTTGGGGTATACTGCTTTTCTACCTCATATTCAGTATTCTTGTGTTATATCCCAATAATTGTGTGGAATTCAGTCACTTACCTTTTACCTCATTTTACAATATCGGGAATAATTGTTCATTTAGGCACTATGGAAATGTGAAATGTGAATGTTCCTCTACCACTAAATCAATTGCATTTTAAATTCCCTTTTCCCCTCTTGATGAGTTTATGAGTATGGGTCGAGGGTGTTGGTGAGGGGAGGGTCGGGCATGGTGCTGGGGCTTTGCCTAGGGTGCTCAGAAACCTTGCAACGGCCCTGGTACCAGGTAATCAGCTATATCATTCCCTATATGCAACCTAAATCCTTGGTTGCTCACTATATTCATATATTACATAGCCTGGAAGAGGCATCCACACATATAGAAGACAACAACCACATCATATACCATATTAACCTCCCTAAATATGTGCCACGGAACAGTCCATGAGTTCCAGTAGTTTAGGACACTCTGCCTTGAAGTGGCCTGGCTCACCACATTCGAAGCACTTCAGATTAGACACCTTTGTAACTGGCCCTCTGTTCGTAGCAGTTTTGCCATTGGGCCCTGTAGCAAGGATTATCAAACTTGGCTTTTGGCGTGACATCAGCTTTGGCACGAATGCAGGTTCTTTTGTTTCTTAGTCATTTGCTGTAGCACACAAAACCTTTCTACCACTGTGGCAAGCTCTTCATAAGTTTGTGGGTCTGATTGCAGCACCCACCTTTGCAAATAGTGGTTCAGCCCCTGGATGCAGTGATCCATCGCCAGAACTTCAATAATCTGAGAAGGCGAATTCTCCTCAGGCTGCAGCCATTTCTTTAAAAGTTTAGAAAGCTCAGCCAATTGCGCTCTGACGGGCCTGGCCCGGAAACCCCAATGCGAGCCAATATCTCAGACTTTAGATGCAAATAATCAGAGGCCCGGTCCTCATCTAGATGCATATAAGCTCGCTGAGCTTCACCAGTCAGATATGGCGCCAGCCTCTCAACCCAATCTTTAGGAGGCCATTTTGCCCTTTTTGCAAGTCTCTCAAAGGATAATAATACGTCATCAGCTGGCGACATTGTCTGCAGAGCCGGACCAGGTAGTTAATTTCTGTCAAGCCTCACCTGGCCTAAATCTTCCCTTAAGAGTCTGGTGTTTTCCACCTGTGCCTCAGTGACCCGTAGCATCTGGGCTTGCTGCTCTTGCTGCGCAGCGGCCACATTCACGAGGGTTCTCAGTACTTCCTCCATGTTGACGTCTGCGTGGATTGGGTAGTGGAAACTTGCATCCCTGAGGATCCCACTCCTGACACCACTTATGGCAAAGAGCCCGCTACTGCTGAAGCACACACAAAAAACTTCTTCCTTTTTATGAAGTTTTAGTGTCAGGATGGTAAATGTTTTGACACCATACAGATTTCACACCGATTCTGGAGACCCCAAACGCTAGCTAGACAGCTAGCCAGCTCTCTAAAGACCAGCCAGCTTCCCCAACGTTGGTCTCCCTGAACAATGAAACAAGCAAGCTTTTATACATGTTACTCCTCCCACAGCCCTAGCTTGATGGGCAGGTGACACACCCACCTTCCCTTTAAGAGGAAACTCCCATCAATGGTTCTGTTTGCACTGACATAGACACATCCTGTCTGTTTGCTGTGAGGAGGAACATTTAACCAAACTTTAAACTACTGTCACACTTGTCACACATAAGTCTTTACCTGGTTTATCATCAATCTAGGTGCATTACTGCACAAATGTTTTACTCTGCTTCCATGCTTTCTCTGCATATTTGCAGCTAAATGCCTCCCTTTGTTACTATATATATATATTAGAGATGGTCACTGACCCCCGTGTTTTAGTTTTGGATTCGGTTTTGGATCTGGATTACCGCCATGTTTTGGTTTTGGTTTTGCAAAACTGCCATTGCGTGTTTTGGTTTTGGTTTTGGTTTTGGTTGGTTTAGTTTTGCTATTTTGTTGTAAAATCAATGTTTTTGGGCCTAAAATAACCCAATTTAGTGCTCCAACTGTTTCATAGATAAGTAATCTAATTGTAGAGGTAATAAATCATCCAAAAAACAGTTTAATTCCTGGTAGGTAGGCCTTCATTTATTCTACACACAAAACAGATTGTCTTCCTCTCCATCTATGTATATTGGCAATGCAACCATCGTCTTTGGATGTATATTACACCCTACACTTATAGTTAAATATGTAAAGAAATGGAAAAAGGCAGTTTGCTTTCTGTCTCTATAGGCCCCCCTCCACTTGATTAAAAAACCAAAAAATTCAACCATTATAGACTGTACAATATTAATTGAAATGGATAAAGCCAGTTTGGTTTCTGTCTCTCTAGGCCCCCCTCCACTTGTCGAAAATACAAAAAAATTCAGCCGTTATAGACTGTACAATATTAATTGAAATGGACAAAGCCAGTTTGGGGTCACTCTGTCTATGACACCCTACCCTTAAGGATAAATTGCCCAAACAGCTGCCTTTCAAGACGGTACGTGATATAGAAATGCCACAAGTCCCTTTCCTCTTTGGGGGTAGATTGCACCCTACACTTACATAGAAAGTTTTATCCTCATCATCTTCAGCTTCATCCTCACCCTCATCAGTGTGTACATCATCATCACAGACTATCAATTCATCGCCGCTTGAATCCGCCATTAGAGAAAAATCAGTGCTTGGATGTCTTGGATGGTGAAGGCCTTCCTCGTGGAAAATGTAGTTCATTTTTATAAACATCATTTTCTCCACATTTTTGGGAAGTAACCTTCTACGGCGATCACTGACTAAGTTCTCTGCTGTGCTGAACACTCGTTCAGAGTACACACTGGAGGGTGGGCAGCTTAAGTATTGCAAAGCAAGTTTGTACATGGGTTTCCAAATGGCCTGCTTTTCTTCCCAGTAAGGGAAGGGACTGTCTGACATTTCCATATCAACTACCTCTTGAAAGTAATCCTCCACCAGCCTTTGCATGTTTATACTCGTATTGGATGGAGTTATGGGCAAAGTGACACATTTTTTCAAAAAATCCCTCAAACCAGCCCAGATGTTAAATTGTTCTGGTCTGCCCCTTGCGTCTTCCCTGCTTCTTTTTGGGAAATTTATTTTTTTACGAGCAGCAGCAGCTTGAGAAAGTGAAGGAGGACACGTCGTCAAGCCGAGGCCCAGTTCAGTGGCCAACTTGCTGAGCAATAGCTCCTTGCAAAAGTTCACATCTCGCTCATTTACAAGTAAAGACTCAATGTAGGTCTTAAACCTTGGATCAAGCACAGTGGCCAAAACGTACTGATCCGAGTTCAAGATCTTAATAACTCGAGGATCATTGTGAAGCGAATGAAGTACTTGATCGACAAGGCCAACATACTTTGCTGAATTGCTTGCTTTCAGCTCCTCCTTCATTTTCTCAAGCTGCTTTTCCAATAGTCTAATTAAAGGAATGACTTGGCTCAAACTAGCAGAGTCTGCACTCACCTCACACGTCACAACTTCAAATGGTTTCAGCACATTGCACAGCACTGAAAGGATTCCCCACTGTGCATGAGTGAAATACATTCCCCCTCCTTTCCCAATGTCATGGCTTGTGCAATATGCTTGCATGGCTTTGCGCTGTTCCTCCATCCTCTGAAGCATGTACAGGGTGGAATTCCACCTAGTTACCACCTCTTGCTTAAGTTGGTGGCAGGGCAAGTTAAACTGCTCTTGGAGCTGCTGTAATCTCCTACATGCTGTGGCTGAATGCCTGAAATGGCCTGAAATTTTACGGGCCACCGAAAGCATCTCCTGCACCTAATGGTTATTTCGTAGGAAGCTCTGCACCACCAAGTTGATGGTGTGAGCAAAACAGGGAATGTGTTGGAAATCACCCAGCTGTAATGCTCGCACTATATTGTTGGCGTTTTCAGAAATGACATACCCTGGGGAGAGTCCAAGTAGTATAAGCCATGTATCAATCACATCTCACAGTTTGCGTAACAAATTGTCAGCTGTATGCCTGTTAGTGAAGCCAGTGATACAAAGAGTGGCCTGCCTGTGACAAATGTTACGTAGTGGTGTACATGCTGCTGCTGTTCCTGCTGGTGAAGGTGAATGACCAACCCAGTGGGCTGTCACAGTCATATAGTGTTTGGTTTGCCCACTTCCACTTGTCCACATATCTGTGGTTAAGTGTACTGTGGGCAGAATGGCATTTTTCAGCGCAATCTCTACATTTTTACACACTTTTTGGTATAGTTGTGGAATTGCTTTACGGGAGAAATGGTGTCACGATGGAATTCTGTAACGCGGACACAAAACCTCAATTAACTGTGAAAAACCAGCTGCGTTTATTGTGGAGATTGGACACAGATCTAACACTAACATTGCAGCCATGGTGTCTGTGATTCGCTTGGTGACTGGGTGACTGCTGTCATATTTGCTTCCCCTAGCAAATGATTGTTTCACAGTTAATTGCTGAAATGTAGGACTGCTCATTTTCTTGACCTGCTTCTGGGCTAACGATTCACCCCCAGCAGCAGCAACAGTAGCAGCAGCAGTGGGACTAACGCTTTCTTCAGAGGAATCAATAATAGTGCAGGAGTCATCCAACCTTAATAAGTAGGATGCCGGGCTAACTCCGAGCGCTACTGAGGATATTCATGAGGATGGTGTGGTGGGTGTATTTTGTAGCCGTCGGGATGGCGGTGAGCGGAGGGTCTTAGCTGATGATGGAGTGCTTGTAATTTTTTGGGACGAACTTTCAGCTTTTCCCAACACTTTGCCATGAACTCTCGTTAAATGGCGTAACATAGACGATGTTCCAAGATGGTTAAGATCCCTCCCTCGACTGACTGTGGCTTGACATACACTACAAATGGCTATACAATTGTCTGGATTTGGGTAGAAATAATTCCACACCTAAGAAGTGGATTTTTTTGTTTTATGCCCAGGCACGTTCCAGAACTGCTGCCACTGGTGCAGGACTTACACAAACAACCTCATCCTCATCAACATCCTCATTAGCGCCCTCATCGCCTACACAAATCTCCCCCTCATCCTCTTCTAATTCCAAAGTGGCATCCTCAATTTGTGTATCACCAGCTACACTTGGGCTATTAAGGCACACATCAGCAGAATGGTCACGATTAGACATCCCACTGTTGGATGGACTCTCCACAGGGATTGGTGTAATTTCTGAATCAGAGCAAACATTATCCTCTAATGAGTTACTGTTATCTTGCAGCTCGGCTTTGACGCGTAACAGTAGTTGTGCACCAATTGTAGGCTCGGTAACTTTTTGGGATTTGCCACTAATAGCCAAAGGTGAAGGCCTCATTCTCTCTTTGCCACTGCGTGTGTAGAATGGCATGTTGGCAATTTTATTTTTATCGGCACTTAACTTTTGCTCAGTAACACTTCTTTTTCGCTTCAACACAGTAAAAAAAAAATTTGTTTTTGATTTTTGGACGATTTCGAAACACTGTGTAGTTTGACATCGCCTTGCCCAGATGACGTACTGGGAACACTAACATCAGGACTGGTGACAGAACCTTGTTGCTCATTCTGATCATATGTGGACTGCTTTGAATCCATTCTGAGCCCAAAGCACTGGGGAGTGCTAAAAATTAGTTGGTAGATACTGCTGACAGATAGTAATTTTGACAGCCAGAAATATATATGCACAATTATGGGGGACACCCCAAAAGCACTGGGGAGTGCCAAATATTGAAAAGAAAAAAGAACCTCTATCCTCCTCTCTTCTCTAACGATTTTTGTTACAACAATTGGAATCAGAATATTGGATTCTCTGTCCCTGCTCTAATCAGCCTGTGACTACACCCTGCTCTCTCCCTCTGTCAAATGGCGATGGATTGCTGTGGAGGCGTGTATTTATAATCTTGAAGTATCGCGAGAACCGAGCACCGAGATCCGACGACGTCACGGTGACGTTCGGCCTCGATTTGGATTCGAAGCGGGCGGGAGAGTACCGGATACCCAAGGTTCGGGTGGGTTCGGTTCTCGGGGAACCGGACCCGCCCATCTCTAATATATATATATATATATATATATATAAAATATATCTCAAGGACATATATAAATCAAGGACAGCTTCTCATCTACAACTCTATATTATAATTCCTACAGGTCCCTGTTAATTATTTGTCTGACATCATTCTACCAATATAAAGGGAATAGCAATTTCCATCTCGAGTCCTCTGTAGGTATCATATAGTCACTACAATCCTCTGTAAACTGTATTGTTACAAATCTCAATAGGTTTTTGTAACATTAACTGTACCAATATAGGGGTAATTGGACATAATTATTCCTCTGCTTTATAAATTCCTAAGAATATATCACTGGGCACTTGTAATAATCATTTTGATATAATAGATTTCACAAGACATAGTGAAACACTAGTTTACTTCATTCATTCTCCTATCTGTATTTAAGATTGCTAATCCTATAGCTAGTAACCCCACGTCATTCATATTTTCAAATTTTGTTTAAATTAATAGGTGGATCTCCAGGCTATTAAATTAGTAGCATAATGGAGTGTTGTGGTAATAGAGCAACAACGCCGACATACGTTTCGCTGGTTAGCTTTTTCAAGGCAAACCAGAGGGTCCTGTTAATTGGCCATTTATAGTTTGCCGTAACACTCCCATCATTATGACTGCCATTTGGCTTATCTACTCTCAATTAGGGCCGTTGCTGATTGACAATTTATTTGTCAAATCGGAATTGTCAAAATGATAAAAGGATTGGGACACAGGAATAATTATGTCCAATGAAGGATTTATCCAATTACCCCTATATTGGTACAGTTAATGCAGCAACAACAATCTATAGCTATTTATAACAGTTTACAGAGGACTGCAGTGACTAAATTGCTTTTCTCTTTATATTGGTAGAACGATTTTAGCTAAATAATTAACAGGGACCTGTAAGAATAATAATATGCCCATAGATAGCTGCCCTTGATGTATGTATGTTTTCCTTTGATTACAATAGAATGTTGCAATTAGCAGGTAGCTGCAATGACTGTTTAGACCTATAGAGGTCTCTATGGAATAAAAACACAATGCTGTGGATTTGAGTATTTGCTTTGTAGCAGAATTATTAATGAGTAATATATAAATCTAAACGGGGATAATTAATAATATTAATAATATTTTAATTTATTTATGATGCAGTAATAAAGCTATTGCTGTTATTCAGCATTTTTAATCACTTTTATTTCTTCACATATTGATATAATCTCGTCACAAAAGCACTAATGGTTTTCATTTTATTTTGCTAAGCAATTTATCAGGAACCAGATTTTGCTTGGATTTTTAAAGGTCATTAATAAAAATGTTGAATTTTAATATAATAAGCATCCCAGAGTGCTCCAGTATACGCATCTTCTTCTGCTTTTTATATGATTGTTTTAAGGGGTTCACAAACTCAGTTTTAAAAAAAGAAACAATGTTACCAGAATCTAGCAGAGCCTTGACTTGTTTGCCTTCTACAGTAATGTTACACATTGGTTTGTCTGGCTCAGGCTGGCAGTCTACAAGGTAGGCTAACTGGGCTAATAAATATACTCTGCAATTTACATACGGTAAGTATTATCACATTGCATAGATTCAAAGGTAAGTGGACAATTTGCAGCAATATAGCCTAAGTCATCACATCTAAAACACCTTGGCACATATTTATCACAGCTCATATGAGGCAGGAACCTTACTTCTTGGCATTACTGACCAATCTCCAGGTTCAGAGCCTACAGTCTCTATATATTTTAGTTCATCCCACCGCCCAACACCCTTTTTCCCTGCAACAGAATTACCAGAATCCACTGGAGATCGCTGTTGCGGAACTAGGTTCTGGGGGGGGGGGGGAGGGGGCTTACTAATCAGTTCATCTGCTGCCACATACTTGGTCTGCAACCCCTTAGTGAAGCAATAGACGAGGACAGGAACTCAGGTTCCTGGTGTGGCTGACTTTTCGGCCTCTTCATCTGCTGCAGAGGTATTGTCACCTTTTGGAGAACATTGCTAACTTCCTGGTTCTTGTGACATGGACCTCTGGTAGAATATTGGATAGATCTAGATCACTTAAATCTCCTTCTCTATTAGTAGTATACTATTTATCCCTCTCCCCTTTTTGTCCCCTCCCTACTTTCCCCCTAGATTGTCTGCACCCATGAACTGACTGCACCCACCTCACTCACAACATGCACACGTAGAAACAATCCTCACATCCAGAAATCACCTTCCCATATTCTCTTTATCACTATGGCACCTCTCATGGCTGCTGGTGACATCTCAACCAACATTAGGCCCCCTGCAATCCCCACTACCTGATAACACTCTCAACCCAAAACTTCCCATCCACCTCATACTTCCAATCAGGGCTGTTAACAGAGAGGTATTGGGGGTATTGATGTATGGGCCCGGGCTCATGAGGAGGCCCATGGCCAGAGCCAGATTAAAGGGGAGGCACTGGAGCATGTGTGAGGGAAAGGAGGGTGTGCTGATATAATGTGTGAAGGAAAGGATAGGGGCTGCTATAATGTGTGAGGAAAGAGGGAGTATGCTGGTATAATGTGTGAGGAAAGAGGGAGTATGCTGGTATAATGTGTGAGGAAAGAGGGAGTATGCTGGTATAATGTATGAAAGAAAGGGGAGGTTGGTATAATGTGTGAGGGAAGGAAGGTGGAACTGCAATAATGTGTGAGGGAAAGGAGAGGACTGCTATAATGTGTGAGGGAAAGAAGGGGGACTGCTATAATATATGAAGGCAAGGAAGGGGAGCTGCTATAATGTGTGAGGGCAGGGAGTGGAGCTGTACAATGTGTAAGGTCAAGGTGAGAGGTTGCTATAATGTATGAGGAAAGGGGGAGTATTCTGCTACAATGTGTGAAGGAAAGGAGAGGGCTGCTATAATGTGTGAAGGAAAGGGGGGTGCTGCTATAATGTGTGAGGTAATGGGGGACTCTTAATATATTGTGTGATATGAAGGAAGGGAGGGGGACTGTTTTAATAGTACATGGGTGGGAGTTAGGCTATCAATTTAATGGTGAAGTTTAGGTGGGGACTAACTATTGAAACAAACGCACATTGTGCTCAGTATGAGTCCCTTGATGAATCAGGCCCTCAGTGTCTCTGCCTCTGGCATCTCTTCCACTTCTCTCTGTTGAGGTTCCTCAAGCTTCTGGTCTCAGATCTCTGCATTTCTTACTGTATATCCCTTCTCTTAGTGAACTAATTTGCTCATTCAGCATCCAGTACCACCACTACACCAATGACACCCAAATCTTTCCTTCTACCCTTTTCTCCAGTCCCTACCATAACTTCCTTAATCTCCAAAGCCTGTTGCTTTGGCGCCACCCTTGATTCCAGCTTCTGTTTTACTTATCACATCAAGTGTCTCTCTCTGTCCCTCACATCCACCTTAAATATATAGCTAGAATTAAATAATTCTCATGCCCTTTTCTTACACAAGATGCAATAAATAACCCTCATCTCTTCTCTTATCATTTCCCACCTCTACTACTACAACCTCCTCCTATCAGGCAATCCTCTCATCCATCTGTCACAATTCAATACATACCAAATGCAGTGGGAAGACTGGTATTCCTATCTGGTCACTCCACATCTGTGGCAGAACTCTGCAAATCCCTACACTGGCTCACCATATCCTCCAGAATCCAATTAAAATAACTCACCATTACCTACAACAGGGGTGGGCAAACCTGTCCTCAAGGGCCATATCCAGTTCATGTTTTTAGGATTTCTTTAATCATGTACAGCTGAGTTAATCTATTTGGCTGGGTCAGTAATTATCTCACCTGTTTCTACAGACAGAAATCCTAAAAACATGAACTGGATATGGCCCTTGAGGACAGGTTTGCCCACCCCTGACCTACAAAGACCTCAACAATTTTATCAATCAAATGTCTCAAACTTCATCTCAAAATATCTGCCTCATGTCCTCATAGATCTTCCTCTGACCTGTGCATTGCCTCTTCTAGTATAACCACCTCTCATTTCCACCTACAAGACTTCTTCCGTGCCTCTACCCTGATCAGAATCTTCCCCAGCCCTCATCTTTAAGCGTTCCTTGATAACCTGCCACTTTACTAGAGCCTACTTTACTCCCACATATATTACTCACACTAGTCCACACTTGCAGTTGTGCCAATCTCCACTATGAGTCACACTTGCTCCTCTTTTCTCAGCTCTGTTCTTTCCTAATAGATTGTAAGCTCCAACAAGCTGGGCCCTCACTACCTTTTGTTTTCATGTGTGGATTTATTTTGTCTATCTAGTTTGTTCCTGTTTCATATATGTCATGTGCTTCTCATTGTCCAGAGCTGCAGAACACTGATGAGCCATACAGATCAATGACAATAATAATAAAATAATAATATAAATAAACATTTTGGAGGTTATCTTTCTTCAAATGCTTATGAATCAAAATGTAATCTAAGAAAATAACTGAGTAATAAGTCATACCATAAGTGATACCTATCCATTGTACTGTAAAAATAAAATGTGTGCTTCAAAACAGTATACTTGGATACTCTGCAGATACCCTTATGTACATCATAAGACGTGCATTCTTGGTCCATACAGAGATAGAGGAAGCACCATCAAGCATGGCACAATCAGTGGAGATAATCAGAATGATATTTTAAATACTCAAGAAATTTCAAAAGTGATGTCCACCTTCAGGTGAGTTTAATTTATTGGTTTATGCATTCACTCCAGCAACTGTAAATAGTGTGAGTAAAAGTGGTTTTAATTGCCACATTATTATGATCTGTGAGCACAGAATAGAAGAGATTAACAAATGAAACAGGTTTAAATTCACAAGTAATGGTGGTAAAGTAATACGTGGTAAAGTTCCTGAAGCTTATCAGAACTGAATACAATTAGTGTTTGTATTTCGAGTGAGAAGCATTTTTTCCAGTACTTCATGTGCATGCACCTGTTAATCCCATTTTAGGCTATTGAATAACACAACAGAAAGACAATCAGTACTGAAGTACTGTTAGCAATTCTTTAAATGTTGAGTAAGTGTAAGGCTGGGTACACACTACAGTGTTTTCAGCCGATTATTGGGCCAATCACCTGATAAATGACTGTTCAGCCCAATATTGCATTAGTGTGCACACAGCAATGATGAGCGATTATTGTTCCAATGCTCATCATTTAAACTAAACTAAAAATCTCTTTCAGCGTTCCAATTCTGCAGTGTGTATGACCCGTGATCTTTTCAGCCGATGGATATTGCAGATGAAGAGCACAGATCTGAGGGTAAATCTTGTAAAACATGTATAACATGTACACATGAATTTTCATGCTGACCGGGAATTTTTTTTTGTCTTTTCAATCAGTCTTTTCTAAAATCATTCTAGATAACACATCGGGAGAAAATGTCTGTAGTGTGCACCCAGTTCAAACTTGTATTCTTTTATATGAAATCAATATAATTTCAAATGGTCTGCTTGGGAAAAAAATAGTTAAATGAAGAGGGAAATATAATCATAGCAGCACTTGGTGCAACTTTGTGGGTTCTTAATTCAGGTGAGGTGCTGTCTCTTGCATCAATATCTCAATGCCGTTGCTTCTGTCACTCATTTTTGTTGTACTTGGAATTTGATCTTGTGCTTTGACTGATGTTTTAGTCTTGCTTCTATCTGATATGGTTCCTGACCTCGGCTTGTGGACTATGTCCATTTTTCCATTATACTGATACCTTTACATTTCTATTAACTCTATCTGTATGATCCCTAAACATGTGGGGCTTAATGCTAAAAAATGGGGACATATAAGTACCCATGACCATAACAAGTTATAACAATAAGGGTAAGTAGGGAAACTCTGTAGCCGGAGAAGAGCATGTTAAGTAGTCTCTGTATACATAAATAATCAAAATCAGACCATGTTTAATAGGAATTGATTACTATAGTGAAAAACCAGACTATGATCTTCATTACTGTATAGTTGGCTGCAATGACAGAAGCCTATTTATATTTTGCAATCCAGTCATTTAGCATCACCACTAATCTACCAAGTCAGTGCAATTTAGGCACATACTGATATTTTAATAAAATGTCCTTCCCTACTCATTGTCTTTCTTTCTTGTTAACTGCACAGTTGGGTCACAGGTGGCTTGTGGGCTAGAAATCCCACAGGTGATATATCTGTGAAGGGAATGCCAGTTGAAAGATGTTGGTTGGAAAGAGACCTGGCAGAGTCTAAAGGGGCATTTGCACTGGGCCCACCAGGATAGGTGGCTGATAATTAGTCTTTTTATAGCAATTGTTTCTAGATAAGAGAGTCCCTAAAATAATCTTAACTTCCCTGGTGTCATAGGAAAACAAAATTTAAAAGGGTAGGTCTCGTATTCCAAGTAGGCTGTTAACAAAGTTAATCACAGTTCTTCTGTATTGAACACAAAAACTGATTAAAAAATGTTTCTAACTTCAGCCTTAATGCAATCATTTTAATGTATCTCTTATCTAGCCCTAACATTAACATTAACCCAAGAATCCTATGTCTTGTACTGCCCTTTTGAGAACAATTAATACACTCAACTTGTTTGCAAAGGTTTATGGTGTCCTGCTAATAAGATACTTCCCTGAGGTCATTATTGTCTTAAAGCAGTTCTGGAGAAAGTGTTGGAGGAAGAAATTAATTCTTTAAAGGAAGCGTTTCACAAACAAAACAAATACCCTCTCTTGAAGCTTGTTTAATTGCAGGTGAGATACACTGACCTCAGCTAGATATTTCTGAACAGATGCAGGGCTGTTCCTCCCATAAGGAATGGGAAGAATCTTGTCTAAGACCATCCTAGGGACAGCAGAGGGGTACCGCAAAGCAATTTGGTTTTGCATCAGTGCACTTGTATGGTCAGACCAATTATTATTATTATTAATTTTTATTTATAGGGCGCCACTAGGTGTCCGTAGCGCCTTAAAGGGACAAACAAAATTACAATACGAGGTGAGACAGCACAGAACAGTAAACAATAATCACAGTAACTCAGTGAGCTCAGGGCACAGCTAGAGAGGTGGGGGAGGGGAGAGGGGTAGGTCCGCCAACAGCGGCACCTAGGAAGGAGGGCACAGAAGAGAGGGAGACCCCCAGGGGGAAGAGGAGGGAGCGAGAGGGGACGGGGGAAGGGGGTCCTTGAGGAGGAAGGCTAGGTAGCTGGTGAGCAGAGTTAAAAGTGGTGGAGACAGGAGGAGAGAAGACCCTGCTAAAAGGAGCATACAATCTAAGGGGAAAATAATCACAAATTTTACCATAGTATTTCAGAAATACTTGCACTGTGCAAACACACAAAATGCACACAATGCACTTTAAGGTGCACACTTACCCAATGCTCTCTGCAAAATTGAGGCGAGGTTATATACATGAAAATATCTCCAGAGGCGCACTGTGCAAAAGTGTAAAATAACATTTTCGTTTTTTAAATAAAATGCTGCTCAGTTTATGACTTAAACTATTAATGAGCGTGTTAAACTGTTTATCCCATTGCTCAGAATGCCCCGGAAGGTGCGTTTACCCGCCAAAGGACTTCATGATGCACAAAATGGCTCCCATTAAATAAAGGATGAGACCAATGGACCACCAGCTCTGAGCTAGTCCATTTGCAGAGTGGAAATGGCCATATGGTTCTAAAAATGTGTACTACCCACCAGGGGCGGACCCAGACATTTGTCCTACCCCGGGCGATTTTAGGGGGGGGGGGGGGGGGATTTAGGCCCCGCCCCCTTTCTGTGTTCTAAGGCTGCCGGGCGGCTGCACAGTATGTGCAGGTCCGTTCAGCAGTGAAAGTGTGCTGTCCCGCTGCTCTGATTGTGTTTAAAACACAATCATAGCAGCCGGGCAGCACACTGTCACTGTCTGCAGCAAGCCCCTGGTAGGGGGGACGATCGCCCCAATCGCCCCCCCCCCGGATCCGCCACTGCTACCCACTGCTTTATCTTGTTACAATAATCTCCCTCTGCAAAATGGTATCTCGTTTCTGCACTGCTCAGCAAAAATCAGGCTCATTGATGCACCTACACCGTACTTTACAAGAAACACCATCACTCCACTCATCTCCTCCCCTCTGGCTGAGAAGACTTTAACAAATGTATGCACCTCAGTGGAGATCTAAGTGTAAAGCAGGTCCAAATCTTATTGTAAAATGTGCTGTATGTAGATGACCACCTATGAGTTCAGTTGGACTGACCAATAGAAACAAATGTGCATAATGATAATGGTGGCACAAGCTACATTGCTTAAGGCTGGAGATGTCCGTTGTACAGTCTCCAGACTTCTCTTTCACAGCGGCCATGCAGAACATGCAGCCTTTTATATATTCTGTCTGTCAACAACTAGGGTTCACAAATAACACATTTTGTGTGTTTGCACAGTGCAAGTATTTCTGAAATACTATGGTAAAATTTGTGATTATTTTCCCATTTTAGTGTTTTACATATATTACAGGCTAGAACTGTAATGTATGCATAGCCAGGGTCTGTAACTGTCCATTGTGCAATATATGTCTAAAAGGTAGCTCATGTCCTGGGCAAATACTGTGTCTGGTTTCCACAGAAAAAAACGCTTCCTTCTCCTCTTACTGTGTACACATAGTTTCTGCACACCTGGCTTGTGTGTTTTATGTATTGTCAAGAAAAAGGAGATACATATCCTTCTACCTTTAATGTGTACAAATATTCT
The DNA here is from genome assembly GCF_038048845.1 of Mixophyes fleayi. Classification (NCBI taxonomy): domain Eukaryota; kingdom Metazoa; phylum Chordata; class Amphibia; order Anura; family Limnodynastidae; genus Mixophyes; species Mixophyes fleayi. The sequence goes on from NC_134403.1 coordinate 265,168,920, forward strand.
GTACTCAATGTGTGTGTTAGTGCAATAAATTGTGCATTCCATAGTGACTATAGAAACGATCAGCACGGATCTAATAAAGATGCTCAAATGTGTTTCAAAGTGGCTCTCGAACCAGCCTTAAAGTTAGAAAATTCCTAATAAATTGAAAAAAAACGACTTGAGATAGACTCGAGTAAGACAATATGGCTGAGGCGATTCAAGCGTTGTACATGAGAAGAGTGAAAAAAATGTTCGCTGTTTCTATAAAAACATTTTATAGCATGTTTGCCTCTTCTCCAAGAATATCCAAGGGACTCACGAGTTTTGGGGTGTCGTCCCAGCAGCAGGCACCCTCCCAATTCCTGTCAGAGGTGTGCCTTAACAACGTGATATACATCATCAGGCCCTGGTACAGGGCAGGTGTAAGTGCCCACTGATAATGATGACTGAAATGTATACATGCCAGAACAGGTGTCTGCAAGTAAGAGAAACTATAAACATGCATTTTATGTACAGTACACATTAAGAACATCCTGATTTATGTATTTCATGTTAAAATAATAATAATAAAAAAATATATTTTTATTTACTGATTATAGTATTAGTATTTGTAAATTAATGTTAGCGATTTTTTTTTTTTGCATGTGTTTTGATGGGACTTGATATTGCACATATGCATGTGCGTATCCTGCAGTCTGTTCTGTCTGTCTGCATACGGCAAGCAACGTATAGCCAGAGCATACTTCTACCCATATTTAAATGGAAACGTTTCTAGAGAAGCAGGAGTACATGCGTGCAAGTTACGGCCAATTTTTTTAAACACAAGTTGCGTTCACATTGTGTTTGAAGATGAATCAGGCCCTTAGTGTATATCTTTTAAATATACTCAACTACTTCTATCTAAACCAAGTATATGAAATATGTATATTTTCATTTAAGGTCTAAAGGTAGACATACTTGTGTTTTTACCCCTGAGGGTATGCCACTAGATATAGCTAAACCTGTTTTAGCGTTTTTTCAAATCCTGTATATATATTCTGGAGTTGTTTATTACTTTCTTTTTTAACTTCAGCCTACCCAAAAACAAATTATTGTTTTCAGGTATTTTGTGAACATGTTAGAAGCCTGACGGTGTTGAGGGCTCTGATAGGTCAGGAGAGCTCCACTGTCTAGACTTGCATTCTGCAGCTACTGTCTGCAGTGACTTTATTGCATTTGTTGGGGATATTATATCCTACTTGTAGTACTACTGCCCACCAAAGGGGCCACTGTGTTACTTGGACTATTTTCTTCTCATTATCACTGGGAGTTGTTTCACCTGCTGCTGGCCTATACAAACCTGCCTGCTTCAAACGGTCTTGGCCAGATCATCAGGTCACTACTGTGAGCATTTCCATGTGCTTTGTTCCTGTGAGCATTACCTAGTGCTCAGCTCTTGTCTGCATTATCAATTGCTCAGCTCCTGTCTGCATTATCAAGTGCTCAGCTCCTGTCTGCATTATCAAGTGATCAGCTCCTGTCTGCATTACTAAGTTCTCAGCTCCTGTCTGCATTACCATCTAACGAATCAGTTAAGTCTTCAACATTGTTGTTCCCATTGAACTTTTGCTTTGACTTTTCACCTCTGTATATTTGTGCCACAATCCGTGGTGGACTGTTATCTGTGTTTCTTAATAAAGCCACTATAACCACTTACCCTCTCTCCGTGGCCATGCCATGGAAATCCTGACATCCACAATGTAACTGCACTTTCTAGGTAAAGGGTTATGTTGCCCCACTGGCCAATCCTCTGCTTAGCAGATAGACAATATCACACCAGTACAGTATATATAAATAGGCTAGAACATGCCTGGGCAACCTGTGGTTGTAAAACTACAAGCCCCAGCAGGCTTTGCAAGCCATCAGCTGGCAGGATAAGCTCACACTTAACAATTTTAGTTGAGCCCTTCCGGGAGAATCACACCATTGAGGCTCTAATTCTGTCCCCTTCACTAGGAAGTAGGCAGATTCGGGAGGATGCCCTACTCTACCGAGAATTTGGGAGTCTCCTGGAAATTCCGGGAGAGTTAGCAAGTATGGGTAAGCTAGGTCTTGCATTTTGACAACACATCGCGAACTACAGGTTGTCAAGTTCTGCATTAGGAAGGTGGTCCTCTGTGTGAGTTTGGAGAGAAGTTGCTCTGCCTAGTGGAAGTGGACAGAGTAAGTCTGCTACAGTGACCACATTTGCATCCTGGATTTGCTAGCGGCTTGGCAGTATCTAATTATCTTTTTTTCCAGCCCTGAACCTGAAAGAGAGAAATTTCAGAAGCCTAGCCAAAAGTCCCTATACCTGCGAAACATTATTGGAGAACATCAGAAGATTAAAACCTTCCTCATCAAACCTACATTAATTTTTAACTAAAACATTCAAAAATGTCATACATTTGCACCACACTCATCATCGCAAGATTATCTGAACATAATGCATAAGAAACCTATTCCAATTCCAATGAAAAGTGTAGTACAAGCAACCAGTTCAGGGACATTGCTCAAAAATCCTCTTAAAAAATACCAAGAAATGAAAAAAAAAAAAAGAACAGTGCATGTGAACAATGGTAAAAATAAAAAACAAATGTTAGTGGAAATGCCAAGATTCAGTTACGAATAACTGTCTTGTATAATAAAGAAAGCATTTGTTTGTATAATACCATAACACAGAATATATGAAATTATAAATAAAATTAAACAAAAACAGCTGAATACAAAACTAGAGGAGGAAAAGTACTTACATTTGTATAAATATCTCAAGCACCATATATTGCACCATCTATATGTGTGTACATATAAATAACAACCTATGATGTGAACTATGAAGTCCCAAAACTTAGGGGCATATTCAATTGGCTGCGATGTCTGGATAAACATTTCTACTGCGCATTTTCTATGGTAATACGGTACCGCAACATCGCAATTTCCCTTCGCAACCCTATTAGGGGGGGGGGGGGACAGAAAATCCGCGATGTTGAGGTAACACAGAATGCCTTCACGCCCATTCTGGCGGCCCTCGGCACTTAACTGAATATACTCCTTTAAGTTTTTAGGCAATAAAAGATACACTTAGAGATCTCAATTCAATAACAAACCAGACTGCTCTATTCTAAAAAAGGAAAAAAAAAAATGTACAAAAGGAAATTTTTCTCTTGTGCTACATTCTTTTGGGGGAAAACTTAGCACACTCTACCTTTGAGATATTTTTGAGATATTACTGCAATTTATTTTGCAGAGTGGCATGGAGGGCTACTAATGACACATTTTCTCACTAATGTCTAAAAGGCTAAGCTTGTCACAGCCTAATAACATACTGGCCAACTCTCCCGGAATGCCCGGGGGGCTCCAGAATTCCGAGTGGGTCTCCCGGACCCCCAAGACAATAGGGTACCTTCCTTTACTAGGAAGTGGGCAGAATTAGAGCCCCAATGACATGATACTCAGGGAATTGCAACATTTTGGCCCCACCCCAGTTGTAAAATTATGCATACGAGTCATTACATCACAGGGGTAGTGCCAAAATGATGCAATTTGTCAAGCTCCGCCCATCCCCCCTTCCAAGAACTCCCAGAGGGACACTTCACAAAGTTGGCAAGTATGCTTAATAAAATGGAGAACTTCACAGTCCCTATATTTATATATGGGATCTGCGCTAAGAAATGTTAATTGGGTTATGATTTCTCTGCGTTGAACCCTTCAGAAATTATGGCCATTTTAACAGCCGTTTTCTCTGATTTAATGGCTGATCGCACCTTAGTAAATAGAAACCTAATTCATTTTTAAAGAATTAAAGAAGATTTAAAGAAATATTATAGAGAGATATAAAGCGCTATTAGTCCCTCATTGATATATATTAAAGTGCATTAGTGACAGACAAATATAATAATACAAGTATATATAAGTATTATTTTGTCTTTGTCTTGTGCACTTTAATATATGACAATGAGGGATTAATAGCATTTTATATCTCTCTATAATATTTCTTTGTATCAGATGTTCTTCTCAACGTGTGTATAGTTCATTGCAGAGAGATTTTTTGCTATTATATGTGAAGCGCTCTATAAGAACCCTATCACATTTTTCTTTATAAATTGTACGTGTTCTGCTTGTGGGGGAAGTTGAAGGACAATTCATGCAGTCTACAATAAAACAACTGTGATTTGTAAAACATTTGATCATAGGTGGGTACAGTAACAGGGCATGTTGTACCACTGCAGGCACCTATCTTCCCACCATTGTGCGCGCACAAACATGCTGGAGCACCCAACTCATTTTCAGATGGAGTGGCAGACTTAGTGCTTATCCCTCACTGATTTTTTGCTGTTGCATCGATAGTCAGGTTAAGAATCAACTGTGCAAGTATAACCTTGTTGTGCTGCATTTGTACAGTAGAAACAATACCAATGACAATAAATAATTGCCAGGAGGGATTTTGTTCTTACTCACTTTGTTTTAATAGACAATCAGCTGTACAATTTACCTTAATTTACTACAGATGACTCAGTGACAACTGATGTAAAAATACTGCTATGTTTTGAGTTGAACATACCTTGAGATAAGTGTGATTCAGCATTCACATTTTTGTTACAGAATTTGTATAGGTGCGTTCGGACTGCTAAATGCCTCGCCCATTTTGTGCTCTGTAAGTGACTTCCAATTTTGGGGAAGCATAGTGCAAGGAGACAAAACTGTGGGTTGCTAGTTGACAGAATCAGACTCACGCAACTATCTATTCAAGTCTGTCTTAGTTACTAACAGTGAAGATGTTGTGAATCCTGCATTTCTGCATTATCAGTGTGATACACATTTTTTGTGACTGACACTTGAAGACTCAAGAATAGAGGTTAAGAGACAAAGATTTTATCACGTTAAACAATATAATTTCCACTACAACCGACTCAAAAAATAACACAGATACTTAGCATTTAACACAAAATTTCAAACTCTTTATTTCCCTATTAATATATTATTACTTTTGGAAAATAAATATATGTGTACAAAAGAACTGTAACAAACATTTCTGCCCAAGACACTTTTAGCTGAAAGTCTAATGATTTGGAGCCGTAACTTTCAGTCAGTTTTTAATTTCTGTTAACAATTAACAATATTGTGCAAAGAAAACTAAAATAAAACAATCGTCCAGTGTAAATGAATAGTTTAACACCATATCTATCATATAGAAAACCACTTTACAGGGGGTGATTGCATTAAAAGAACTTCTTGATTTCTAATCGTAAATAGCATTAGTTTTATTTATTTTTTTACTTTTTTTAATAAAATGTAATTTTGGTTGCTTCTTTGCCCAGATGACCAGGCTATTGAACACATGAGTTATACAGTGGTCAATTAAATAAGTATTTTTCTCTACTGTAATAGATTTGCTGTAACTACAGCAAATAACTTAATCAATGTTTAAATATATTAATAAACAATAGTCCATTGGGATTGCCAACACTACATAATACTCAGGAGTCTGTTAAATTTAGTGGCAGCATCACTGTTGCTATCAGTCTGTATGCAATAGTCATAAACACATTAGGGCTCATTGTGAGTTGAACGGCTGCCAATTTTTTGCGTTCGATACGCCTTTCAGTAGTGTGTGCACACCAAAAATGTGTACATATACATCCGCATATAGATTTTTATATCATTGACTTGTGCTCCTGGAGACAGAAATTGTGACTGGGACACAAAAGCTGAGAAGTTCACGGAACTGCAAAATAATTATGCAGGGATACATCCACTGAATACATCCATTTATTGCAGGTACTGGAGTGCTGGTGCAACAATACTCAACACTATCTAGCCACTTCTGATTGGTTGATCAACCCCTGCAGCTGATTGTATGAAATCATTAGTATCCCTGTTATATTATATCAAGATGTCTGTTTGCATTACTTAACTGACATTTTTATTTAGAATATTTAGAATATTGCGATTTTATATTAAAATTGTGGGTTTCACATTTTTCAATAACTGTCAATAGAATGTTCTCTTTTGTTTATGTGATACTTCAGTAGATTATTGAATTATGTACAAAATGGCATTGGCGGAACTACCATTGGTGTGGCAGCTGCGGAGCACCAGGGCCCATGAACAGATGCAGAGGGTCGGAACTAGCGAGCTGTGGACCCTAGTACCCTCCTCCCAGCTTCCCTGCACCGGGGCCCACAGCTCGCTAGTTCCGCCTCTGCAAATAGAGTAATGCAACTTTAGCATTTACTACTAACACTGTCAAGTCAAATCACTACACTATCCTTAGACTTAAGTATACACACTTTTACGTCTGACATATGCTTGCCACATAGATTACGTTTTTGGAGCTAGATGCATCTGAATCATCATACCTATATAAGGACATTTTTTAATGCATACGTTCAGCGTTTAAATGCGTCCACCTCTAAATGAGCCCAATTGTTTTTTGAGTAAAGAGGCTCATACATTGGAAGATCCGAAAGACCCAAATGTTGATCAGTAGGATCTATGTTTACTAGTGTGTGGCCAAATTAGATTGTCCATGTGGCACTCAAGCTAAATAGCTGGGTTCTTTGAGGTACAATGAGTGCTGTCAGATTGCATTAATTGTCATACCACATTTTGTGCCAGTTTGATCAACGTCCCAGTCGATTGGTACTGGCAGCCCTTTTGGATCCATAGATCCTCTTATTTGTTTTAAAACATCCCAATAGCTGCCAAAATTGCAGTACATAAAATCAGATATTACAACCCTATATGTAGGAAGCTGGAAATGTGCAATGTGTAGGAGCCAGAGAGTCAGCAATAGGTCTGGTATTAGATATGCAATGCATATAGTTAGCCTATAACCCCTTAACGCTGCCAAATCAATAAATGACAAAAAAAGATTGTGGTATAAGTTTCTGCATTCAACTTTCACAACATTGTAGAAAATGAACTAAAATTGGTCAGTTGGAACAGTAGATAGACTTACTAAATTCTAATAAGTCTACCTTCAAACATGGAATCTGTACATTAAAATAATCCCTAAAATAAAACTTGCTGAATTTATCTGAAACAATATAACACATAAGTCTTCAATATTCAGTAAAACATATAATACACTACATCACATACAATCTAGACTTTTTCATATTAACATGGGTGCAACCTGTTGACAAACATATTTCAGATACACACACGAAAAAAAAAAAATTTTGTTACATCTCTTGCATATAAATGCATTTCCATTTCTCAACTTATATACTCTGAACATATTTCACTTCTACTAAGCAATATCATTGTGGAAAAAAAATGTAAACAAATAATTTTCATGAGATGTAAAATCATACATACTATACTTATATAAAACAGTATACCAAGTAATTTACTGGTATAGCAACTTTACAAATCCAGTTTGAGGTAATCTTATTTTCAGGAAGGAAAAATGGAACTAAAAAAATATTTTAAAGTACTGTACATTTTTTCTGTGCATAGATATATCTATAGATATATGTGTATATAGACACATTTACCTCCTTCATTTAAATATACTATATTTTAAAACTCTAATATTATTGTGGTTTCCAGTGGTCAAAGTGGAAATATAGAATGACGGTATGGAAAACGTAAGTGAATTTGATTTTTACAATTAAAAGCAGGTGAATTGGCGGTATGGTATGCCAGCCCACTTCAACCACTGCTTGTTTCCCTATGTATATTATTATCACATTAAACATACCTAGACTCCTTCTATCTTTAACGAGCAACAGTGTAAACAAGTCAACACTTGAGCCAGTAAACAAGTTTATCTCTATGTTTAATAATTTCTCTACCAACTTTCTATCAGTTATGCGCTCTTTATGTTTGTTGTATTTCAAGGAATTTTTACCTTGGAATTCACATAAATGCTGGTACCACATGTAATGACCGTTAGCCGAGCAGTGGTATGATTGTCCAATTTGAACACAAATGTAAGTTGTAAAACGGGACAAGATTCAGCCATTCAGCCCTGGTGCTGGATCACTGGTGTCTGTTAGTGCGGTTGGGAAATAAATCTTTATCGGGTATTGCGCCAGTAAATGGGCCCTAAAAAAAGGGTGATTTAGGGCCAATTACCTGATATCGCCTGCAGTATAGCAGTATGTGTGGTCAATGTAAGAAATATGAAAAACTGATATCAGATATGTTTGTGAGATACAACCTTTGACTAAGTAAAATGTATAGATCCAGAAGATATACACCTAGGCCCATTAGACTAATGATGCCCAATAAATGAATTGATACATACTGTACACATTGGACCTCATTTAGAGTCAGACGCAAAGTCCGTTTTAGGCGCATCCAACAAAAAAACACTACCACGCATGTGCAGAAAGCACCATATCCGCCTGCATCTTGGACGCAATTAACACTTACGACAGCTTGCGACTCACTACGAGAGAATGGGAGGAACGCTGAATTGTGAAGGCGTGACCATGTAAATACATCCTAGTCGCAGTGAGGCGCAGACGCAACACACGTCAAAACAGGGCTAAAGCTGTGCGGCAGGAATTAGGTGGTGCAAGCAGTTAGCTATCTGCTGGAACTGCTCGCAGCTCGATAGGGTATTACGAGTGGGACACGACTGGGGTTGCTTGCCACTCGTAACAACCTACCAAGCTGCGGCACACTCCCACTCCTTCACTTCTTACACGGACTTTGCGTCCAACTCTAAATGAGGTCCATTGTTTTCATGTATATCTGGCATATAGAAGATTCAACTATACTGCAGGTGGTTGTGGTTTCCGCCTTAAGATTACTTTATTGTCTTGTACATGCTTTGGCCACAATGATAATTCCTTACATTGGCAAGCGGTAATGGCAGGATGATGCAGCAAGAGGTGTCTCCTCCCCATGAAGGAACTCTAACCAGCCAGGTTGTGGTGTATGGAAATATAATCTATTTAAATCCGTTTTTTAAAAACTGAAATTAATCAGAGTTGTTCTGACATGCCTGAAAAGTAACCTAATGTGGTATTTGTGTGCAGTGGCAGAACTACCATTGGTGCAGCAGGTGCTGTGCACCAGGACCCATGGAGATAATGGGACTTGCTGCACGGGGGACTAGCGAGCTGTGGGCCCCAGTTCCTCTCCTCCCTATTTACCTGCACCGGGGCCCACAGCTAGCTAGTTCCGCCTCTGTGTGCGTTTAGTCCTACGTTAATAATCAACAGGTATATTGATAGTTGAAGCATTGCAGTGCAACAAGTGGGCATCTGAAATAAGTCTAGCAAGAAAGCATCAGGCAAATGTACATTTATAGGACTATCGATTCACAAACTCAAAATGGCCAAATATACCCTGGGATCGAAACATGCCCATGTAACAGTGATGTTGTTGTTTTTGTAGAGGTGCTGTCATTATTGGCTGGATCATTTTAAATGTAACACCAGAGTAAATCCACAAACCATAACCATAAATACCATAAATAATTTAACTTTTATGCAGGCACTAATAGCTTTCAAGGTTCACCTATAAAGGATTTGTTCTCACCATATCACTTTTGTCAAAGACAACCTTGGTGGAGAAATATATAGCTATGAAACCAAAAGCTGCAGCTAATGCAACATAGGCAGTGACTGTCTGTGTTATTTGTACAATGAAACCCAAGACTAAGGAGGGGACCACCTGTGACAGCAGGCAGGCACTATCAAGGATGGCCATATCCAGACAGATCCCATTGCTTGGGACATTAGGCTCTCCAATCGTGACAGACCCATCACAAGAAGGGCCAAGACACAAAGATGGGGAATGTGAAGGAAACAGCGGAACACCATTGCCATTTGGAGTCTCTTTTATGAATCCAGGCTTCCGTTCTTTTTCAGGTATCTCATCTTCAGCCATGTCCTTATATTTTGGGAGAAAGACCTGTAGGTAAATATAATAAATCTTCATATTTAGATATGCATCGTCTATTTTTTCTACTTTATAACTTACTTTATATATTATAGAAGTCCTGCCATTTTTTAGCTAAAGGACTATTACATAGTATATGTGTGTCAAAGTGTACTAGAATACTGTATGCAAATGCTGAATACTGGCTGCGGAGATAAACTCACGCTCGATTCCTGTCTCGCGAGCCCTATACATTCCATATAAAAACCTTGTGCAGATTAATACATGAGACACTTACAGAATAGAAGGAACATTTTCTGTGCTCCAGCATGAAGAGTCCGTCCAAGGAAAGCGGGATAAGAGAAAAGAATCACCATTGAGAATCAGAGATAGAGAGGAAGAATAAGCAAAAAGGATATTCAACAAGAGAATAAAATGAGGTGAACTTCATAAACATGCATGCTTGACCGAACAATGTGCAACTCCTGGATTAAATAACAACTACCATCTTCCTTGTACATATCATTATTTACAAACTAGCCAAATTCTAGATGGAAATACAGTGCAGTCCATTTTTACTTTACTTTCACACTTTATTTCTTCGGTCTTATTATGTTTACTAAGTACAGTGCTATTTTAGTTAATGACTGTTTCCTCTGCTCTATGTCTTTTAGGGGCCTATTTATCAAAAATTCCCCCCTTGTTAAATCACCGAAAACTGCTTTACCGTGAAATTACTATGTATTATTGAAGCATCGCAGCAGATAGCTCAGATATCTGCTGCTTTGCATTTCCTATCGTTTTTCTGAGCACTCTCCATAACAGTTTATGGGTTGTGCACATTACCGCTATGTATTAAAATCTTCCTAGAGAATTTTTTCTCCTTTGCTACATGTTATGTACACCATCTGAAGCTGGCGTACATTAACATAGCTGAAATCTTTTTGCAGCTGTCAGCTCTGCTCTGAAGAGCAGAGCTTGACAGTGCATGTGTGGAGGGATCATGTGATCCCTCCCTGTCACATGATGTACCTTTTGCCGCCCAGGATGTTAGTGCGCATGCACCAAGTTTTCGGTCGGCGCAGCGCACTAACAAAAAGAAGAAAAAAAAAAAAAGAGGAGATCACCACAGCTTTCACAATTGAGATGATCAGGTGAGACACTTCTAAGGGACAGCAGGTTATCGGCACTGCTGTCCCCGAGATGTTTTTTTAATACATTGCCGTTACTGTTCAATCCTTATCAAGGAGATAAGGATTGAAAAGTTTCAACTAAAAAAGACCTAAGAATAAATAGACCCCTTAAAGAGGTTTAACCGACAGATGTGACTAATGCAATCTGTCTATAGCATACATACCAACCTTTAAGATTTCTCCCCCGGGAGATCCAGGGGAGAAGTCATGTGACATGGTCTAGGAGGAGGGCGACATTGTTGCGTCACCATAGCCCCGTCCCCACTATAAAAAGTCGAAATTCGCGGCACTGAATGGAGGGGGCGGAGATTAATGACACAATTAAGTCCCGTCCCCTCCATTCAATGCCCTGAATTTTGGCAAATGTGGGAGCTTTGCCTACTCTTCCGGGAGTCTATGAGGACTCCCCGAAATTCGGGAGCCTCCCGGGAATTCCGTGAGAGTAGGCAAGTATGTTCTATAGAAAGCAGAAGAATACAAAAAAAACATAATATAACTACACTGGTATAGAAATACAGGTATTGCATATTTTTTTTACTTTGCAGCCTCTTGATGTCACTGCTTCCATTGCTATACATATAAAGTTCTGGCCTTCAGCCCTATGCTTTCTATTGATAACTACTTTTACATCTGCAGGTCAAAAGTAAAGTATATTTATTTAAAATATTTATCTGTTTATAAATAACCTTTATTTGGGTACCTTTTCATTTAACTAGGTATTACTGCAATAGAATATGCACAAGTAAATTAGAGTTGGACCCAATAAACATCATTGTCGAAGGGTGGGTGGTATGTAAAATTCAAAACGTATCCATGGTGTCAGATTCATAGATGAAAAATGATGAGAAATGATTGGGCATCAGCCACTGTAGTGCTTTTGAAATGCTTTACATGAAACTGATATGGAGAACAGGTTCTGCGATCAGGGTTTAGAGTAAGGATATACAAGCAGCAATATTTCAAGCTCTATACATAGAAAACAAATTTCAGACATCTTTATTTCCTAGCAATCCCAGGTAACCAGACTCCCTGCTATTTAGACTGGCACTGCCAGTTAGGTTGGTATGTACTGAACTGTAATTGATAAAATTATTAAATCATTAAACTAATCCATTTCTGGAGAAATAACAGTTTGTATGTGCAAAAGCAGCCAGGATTCTCTAAATACACTAACTGGCCTACATAATAATACATGGCAACAAGACTGATTTTGCAACTTAATGCAATAACATAAAACCACCTTTTCATTCAGGTATGGAATATGCTGTGGTACAACTATTTGAGAGCAAATAAAACAATCTTTTATGTAAGCACCAATATTCCAGATTAGTAGTTGGAACTTTAGAAGGGAAAAGTTTGTTGGCCTATATATAAAAGGATTATGCTAAATTAATTCATATTTCACTTAGGGGGTATATTTACTAAACTGTGGGTTTGAAAAAGTGGAGATGTTATCTACAGCAACCAATCAGATTCTAGCAATCATTTATTTAGTACATTCAACTAGAATTTGATTGGTTGCTATAGGCAATATCTCCACTTTTTCAAACCCGCAGTTTAGTAAACATACCCCTAGATATTTGCTTAGTACTTTGTGTGATAATATGACTTTGAGATCCAGATTAATTTACTGATTTTGAAATGTTTGTTTGAACTAAACAACTTGTGACTTACCTGTCGGTTATGATGATAAAGTGAGGTGAGAGTGTACGGCAGGATCTGCAGCACAGAGAAAGGGATGCCTGTCAAAGCGGCTGATGCTGTTATCATAATAATGTTATTAGAAAAGCACATGACTATTGCAGCAACAGGGAGGCAGGAGACACCAGTCAGATACACAGATCGAGTTCCAAATATCTTTACCAGGTGATCCATGGAGGACGAAAACACTATTGACGTCACAGACTGAAGGAAAAGGCCCAAACTTCCCATCCTAACTCCTAGCACAGAATGTACAAAGAAAATAAAGTTGAGTTGATTATAAGGATGCATGTAAAATAACTTGGTGACAGTGGCAATTTATCTCAAGAAGCAACGTCATGGCATTTTGAGGATACACAGACAGAAGGGAGAGAGGGAACATTGATTTTAGCAAAGCTATAGCAGCATATTACTAGCCTGTTGTAATACATTGTTACTGACCTTCATCATACCGAAGTCTAGCATCTGTCCCCGGCTCTGCTACTGGCACACCATGATATAGTCCTTCTCCAACGAAATCAGTGTAAAAGAGTGTAATTGTCATAAGACCCATCCAGGAGCATAGCTGTGCCACAAACAGACGAGACAGAGCTACAGGAACCCTGTATACAAACGTCCTAAATCGAGCCACCAAAGCACACACACTTCGCAGTGCTAGGGCCATTCGCCAAATCCTGTGTGGCACAGTACAAATTTGACATGTCCTTAGGCAAGCCCAGCCCATACCTGTGTGCTCCAAAGAAATATCTGACTGTCCAGAACTTGTCCTGATTTCTTCAGAAACAAAGAATGTGGCAAAGACACAGCCAGAAAATATAAAAAGTAGAAGTATGAAGAGACACTGTTCTTGCCCTCCTAACTGCTGTTCCAGCCAGCTGCCACTCCAGTCCACAGAAGGCAATAAATAACCAACGCATGCACCTATTCCAACTGTCAAGGCATACACTGAGAATGCTTTTCTGCAGGCCTCTCCTTCTGGGAATAGGTCAGAGAGCAATGCTTCCAGAGGAGTGAAGCATACTTGTGCACAAGAGTCTAGAAGCCCAATACCCAGCACAAGGAAAGCCACCTTCATGCCGGCATGATGGCGACCAGTTATACTGGCTAATTGGTTGGCATAAGGGATGATAATGAGGCTCAACATCACTCCAAGACATAAAAGCCAGATGAAGGGTCGCCGCCGACCAAATTTGCTGCTCCAACGGTCACTGGCAGAGCCAATTAGGTGCACAACTAAGAGACCAAGGATAGGGCCAATACCTAGAAACATAAAAAAAACAAAAAAGATTTCATTGAAAGGTCACCTTAAATAAAACCGTTACTAACATTTACAAATACATATGTAAACATTTCAGGATATGCTCAGAACTGAAAATATTTAAGATAAAGTTGTTATTATACATTAATAGTTTATTTGGCGTTTTTTCTTCCTCTCTGGCTTTTTAAGCCTTTTGAAGGACACATGCAAAGATAATCTTCCACAATAAAATGAAACCTCCTTCCATTGTCGTCTCTGAGACTTCTATCACACTGCTCCTCACCTATAAAACTCCTTTCCTTGTCCAGACTCTCCCCTAACTGTCAAACCATCTCTCAAAACTCACCTCTTCATGCGTGCCTAGACCCGCATGTCCAGTCCTTCTACTTCCTCCATCCACCAAATCTAGTTGTGTCACCTACTGTCTCTCATTGTCACCTGCCTCTAGAATGTAAGCTTTCATGGGCTGTGTCACTCCACCCTATGTCTCCTGTCAGTCTCCCGCGTACTACTCTGTTTTCTTGTCTTAAGCTAAATCCTCTGTTGTCTGCTCATATGGAAATGTACCTGTATTCATGTAAGCTATCATTTCTAGCCCATGTCTATCCATACATGTGTAAATATGCTGAATTATAACTTCCAGTAATTAACCACTTAAAATATATTCAGAAATGTGTACATTTCAGTGTTTATTTTTTTAACAGATATCACAAACTACGTTGATAAGGGGGATTTATATCACTGCTTATTGCGGCAATCAAAAATTACTTATCGACACAATGTACCAGAAAAATGCTCTCCACTAATGTGGAAAAAAGAGTACAAACAGTTGACCATTAATGGTAAAGCTGGGATCGAGCGATTTTACATGCGATTGGTGTTCCGATCGCTCTGTCCATGGACTGCATACACACTAGCCTTGTTTAGGACGATAAAGGGAAGAGCGGACGTCCCTTTAGCGACTTTTTACAGCCATGTTGTCGTGAGCAATGACTGTAATTTCGTACTCACTGTTGTGGATCGGTCGGAAGTTTATACACACTACACAGCGGAAACGAGATTGGAACGAAAATATAAAACGGTACGACCAACCAAATGAGGCGATAATCGCCCATTTTGGCAGACTTTTGACCATCGTGTCACTGCACACACTGACCCGACTTTTGAACGAGCGGTCGTATGTCGGCTGTTTGAGCCGATTATTGGACGAAAACAGAGTAGTGTCTACCCAGCTTTTAAGACAGAACAGAACAATAAACAAGTAAAACCAAGACTTCAATAGCTCCAAGCATAGCTAATACAGTGAAGTTGGAGGAGAAGAAATGGTATAGAGACAGGAGGAAAGAGGGCCTGCTAGTAAGAGCTAACATAGTAAAGGGAGGGCAAATAGACTGCAGCCACAAGGGGAGTCAGTAGAAGGGATCACGCGCAGGAGGATCAAGTACAGTGGAAGAGGGAAGAGATCAAGCACGGAGATGGTTAGGTGGATGGCTGGTAGACTTTGAGGAAAATATGAGTTTTAAGTGTCCGTTTGAAAGAGGACAGATTAGGGGACGGTTGTACGGAACGTGGGAGGTCGTTCTAGTGGACGTGGGCAGCCCGGAAGAAATCTTGGATTCTGCCATGGGGAGAGATGATCAGAGTATAGGAGAGGCGCTGGTCATTGGCCGGTCGCAGGAAGAGGGAGGAAGTGTGACTGGAGAGAAGGTTGGAGATATAAAGGGCAGTGGAAAATGAGAGGGCCTTGTAGGTAGAGATGGGCGGGTCCGGTTCTCCGAGAACCGAACCCACCCGAACTTTGGGTATCCGAGTACCGAGCTGAGCAGCTCGGTACTCTCCCGCCAATTCCGAATCCAAATCGAGGCCGAACGTCATTGTGACGTCGTCGGATCTCGGGACTCGGTTCTCGCGATACTTCAACTTTATAAATACACGCCTCCACAGCAATCCATCGCCATTTGACAGAGGGAGAGAGCAGGGTGTAGTCATAGGCTAATTAGAGCAGGGACAGAGAAAGAATACAATATTGTTCTTGCAATTGCTCTAACCAAAATCGCTAGTGCAGAGAGGAGGATAGAGGTTTATTATTTTTTCTTCATATTTGGCACTCCCCAGCGCTTTTGGGTTGTCCCCCATAATTGTGCATTAATATTTCTGGCTGTCAAAAGTCATATCTGTCAGCAGTATCTACTCAATAAATGTTAGCACTCCTCAGTGTTTTTGGGGTGTCCTCTCTAATTGTGCATTAATATTTCTGGCTGTCAAAAGTCATATCTGTCAGCAGTATCTACTCAATAATTTTAAGCACTCCTCAGTGTTTTTGGGGTGTCCTCTCTAATTGTGCATTAATATTTCTGGCTGTCAAAAGTCATATCTGTCAGCAGTATCTACTCAATAATTTTAAGCACTCCTCAGTGTTTTTGGGGTGTCCTCTCTAATTGTGCATTAATATTTCTGGCTGTCAAAAGTCATATCTGTCAGCAGTATCTACTCAATAAATTTTAGCACTCCTCTGTGTTTTTGGGGTGTCCTCCCTAATTGTGCATTAATATTTCTGGCTGTCAAAAGTCATATCTGTCAGCAGTATCTACTCAATAAATGTTAGCACTCCTCAGTGTTTTTGGGGTGTCCTCTCTAATTGTGCATTAATATTTCTGGCTGTCAAAAGTCATATCTGTCAGCAGTATCTACTCAATAAATGTTAGCACTCCTCAGTGTTTTTGGGGTGTCCTCTCTAATTGTGCATTAATATTTCTGGCTGTCAAAAGTCATATCTGTCAGCAGTATCTACTCAATAAATGTTAGCACTCCTCAGTGTTTTTGGGGTGTCCTCTCTAATTGTGCATTAATATTTCTGGCTGTCAAAAGTCATATCTGTCAGCAGTATCTACTCAATAATTTTAAGCACTCCTCAGTGTTTTTGGGGTGTCCTCTCTAATTGTGCATTAATATTTCTGGCTGTCAAAAGTCATATCTGTCAGCAGTATCTACTCAATAATTTTAAGCACTCCTCAGTGTTTTTGGGGTGTCCTCTCTAATTGTGCATTAATATTTCTGGCTGTCAAAAGTCATATCTGTCAGCAGTATCTACTCAATAAATTTTAGCACTCCTCTGTGTTTTTGGGGTGTCCTCCCTAATTGTGCATTAATATTTCTGGCTGTCAAAAGTCATATCTGTCAGCAGTATCTACTCAATAAATGTTAGCACTCCTCAGTGTTTTTGGGGTGTCCTCTCTAATTGTGCATTAATATTTCTGGCTGTCAAAAGTCATATCTGTCAGCAGTATCTACTCAATAAGTTTAAGCACTCCTCAGTGTTTTTGGGGTGTCCTCTCTAATTGTGCATTAATATTTCTGGCTGTCAAAAGTCATATCTGTCAGCAGTATCTACTCAATAATTTTAAGCACTCCTCAGTGTTTTTGGGGTGTCCTCTCTAATTGTGCATTAATATTTCTGGCTGTCAAAAGTCATATCTGTCAGCAGTATCTACTCAATAATTTTAAGCACTCCTCAGTGTTTTTGGGGTGTCCTCTCTAATTGTGCATTAATATTTCTGGCTGTCAAAAGTCATATCTGTCAGCAGTATCTACTCAATAAATGTTAGCACTCCTCAGTGTTTTTGGGGTGTCCTCTCTAATTGTGCATTAATATTTCTGGCTGTCAAAAGTCATATCTGTCAGCAGTATCTACTCAATAATTTTAAGCACTCCTCAGTGTTTTTGGGGTGTCCTCTCTAATTGTGCATTAATATTTCTGGCTGTCAAAAGTCATATCTGTCAGCAGTATCTACTCAATAATTTTAAGCACTCCTCAGTGTTTTTGGGGTGTCCTCTCTAATTGTGCATTAATATTTCTGGCTGTCAAAAGTCATATCTGTCAGCAGTATCTACTCAATAAATTTTAGCACTCCTCAGTGTTTTTGGGGTGTCCTCCCTAATTGTGCATTAATATTTCTGGCTGTCAAAAGTCATATCTGTCAGCAGTATCTACGCAATGGATTCAAAGCAGTCCACATATGATCTAAATGAGCAACCAGGTTCTGTCACCAGTCCTGATGTTAGTGTTCCCAGTACGTCATCTGGCCAAGGCGATGTCAAACAACAGAGTGTTTTCAAATTAGTGCAAAAAACAAAAACCAAAAAAAAATTTACTGTATTGAAGCGAAAACGAAGTGTAACTGAGCAAAAGTTAAGTGACGATAAAAAAAAAATTGCAAGCATGCCATTCTACACACGCAGTGGCAAAGAGAGAATGAGGCCTTCACCTTTGGCTATTAGTGGCAGATCCCAAAAAGTTACCCAGCCTACAATTGGTGCACAACTACTGTTACGCGTCAAAGCTGAGCTGCAAGATACCAGTGAGGCATTACAGGAGAATATTTGCTCTGATTCACAAATGACAACAATCCCTGTGGAGAGTCCATCCAACAGTGGGATGTCTAATCGTGAGCATTCTGCTGATGTGTGCCTTAATAGCCCGAGTGTAGCCGGTGATACCCAAATTGAGGATGCCACTTTGGAATTAGAAGAGGATGAGGGGGAGATTTGTGTAGGCGACGAGGGCGCTAATGAGGATGTTGATGAGGATGAGGTTGTTTGTGTAAGTCCTGCACCAGTGGCAGCAGTTCTGGCACGTGACAAGAAAAAGGCCATTGTCATGCCTGGGCATAAAACAAAAAAATCCACTTCTTATGTGTGGAATTATTTCTACCCAAATCCAGACAACAATTGTATAGCCATTTGTAGTGTATGTGAAGCCACAGTCAGTCGAGGGAGGGACCTTAACCATCTTGGAACCTCGTCTATGTTACGCCATTTAACGAGAGTTCATGGCAAAGTGTTGGGAAAAGCTGAAAGTTCTTCCCAAAAGAATACAAGCACTCCCTCATCAGCTAAGACCCTCCGCTCACCGACATACCGACGGCCACAAAATACACCCACCACACCATCCTCATCAATATCCTCAGTAGCGCTCGGAGTTAGCCCGGCATCCCACTTAAGGCTGGATGACTCCGGCACTATTATTGATTCCTCTGAAGAAAGCGTTAGTCCTGCTGCTGCTGTTGCTGCTGCTGGGGGTGAATCGTCATCCCAGAGGCAGGTGAATAAAATGAGCAGTCCTACATTTCAGCAATTAACTGTGAAACAATCCTTTGCGAGGGGAAGCAAATATGACAGCAGTCACCCAGTCGCCAAGCGAATCACAGACGCCATGGCTGCAATGTTAGTGTTAGATCTGCGTCCAATCTCCACCATAAACGCAGCTGGTTTTTCACAGTTAATTGAGGTTTTGTGTCCGCGTTACAGAATTCCATCGCGACACCATTTCTCCCGTAAAGCTATTCCACAACTATACCAAAAAGTGTGTAAAAATGTAGAGCTTGCGCTGAAAAATGCCATTCTGCCCACTGTTCACTTAACCACAGATATGTGGACAAGTGGAAGTGGCCAAACCAAAGACTATATGACTGTGACAGCCCACTGGGTTGGTCATTCACCTTCACCAGCAGGAACAGCAGCAGCATGTACACCACTACGTAACATTTGTCACAGGCAGGCCACTCTTTGTATCACCGGCTTCACTAACAGGCATACGGCTGACAATTTGTTACGCAAACTGAGAGATGTGATTGATGCATGGCTTATACCACTCGGACTCTCCCCAGGGTATGTCATTTCAGATAACGCCAACAATATAGTGCGAGCATTACAGCTGGGTGATTTCCAACATATTCCCTGTTTTGCTCACACCATCAACTTGGTGGTGCAGAGCTTCCTACGAAACAACCGTGAGGTGCAGGAGATGCTTTCGGTGGCCCGTAAAATTTCAGGCCATTTCAGGCATTCAGCCACAGCATGTAGGAGATTACAGCAGCTCCAAGAGCAGTTTAACTTGCCCTGCCACCAACTTAAGCAAGAGGTGGTAACTCGGTGGAATTCCACCCTGTACATGCTTCAGAGGATGGAGGAACAGCGCAAAGCCATCCAAGCATATTGCACAAGTCATGACATTGGGAAAGGAGGGGGGATGTATTTCACTCTTGCACAGTGGGGAATCCTTTCAGTGCTGTGCAAGGTGCTGAAACCATTTGAAGTTGTGACATGTGAGGTCAGTGCAGACTCTGCTAGTTTGAGCCAAGTCATTCCTTTAATTAGACTATTGGAAAAGCAGCTTGAGAAAATGAAGGAGGAGCTGAAAGCAAGCAATTCAGCAAAGTATGTTGGCCTTGTCGATCAAGTACTTAATTCGCTTCACAATGATCCTCGAGTTATTAAGATCTTGAACTCGGATCAGTACGTTTTGGCCACTGTGCTTGATCCAAGGTTTAAAACCTACATTGAGTCTTTACTTGTAAATGAGCGAGATGTGAACTTTTGCAAGGAGCTATTGCTCAGCAAGTTGGCCGCTGAACTGGGCCTCGGCTTGACGACGTGTCCTCCTTCACTTTCTCAAGCTGTTGCTCGTAAAAAATTAAATTTCCAAAAAAGAAGCAGGGAAGACACAGGGGGCAGACGAGAACAATTTAACATCTGGGCTGGTTTGAAGGATTTTTCAAAAAAAAGTGTCACTTTGCCCATAAGTCCATCCAATATGAGTATAAACATGCAAAGGATGGTGGAGGATTACTTTCAAGAGGTAGTTGATATGGAAATGTCAGACAGTCCCTTTCCTTACTGGGAAGAAAAGCAAGCTATTTGGAAACCCATGTACAAACTTGCTTTGCAATACCTAAGCTGCCCACCCTCCAGTGTGTACTCTGAACGAGTGTTCAGCACAGCAGGGAACTTAGTCAGTGATCGCCGTAGAAGGTTACTTCCCAAAAATGTGGAGAAAATGATGTTTATAAAAATGAACTACATCTTCCACGAGGAAGGCCTTCACCATCCAAGACATGCAAGCACTGACTGTTCTCTAATGGCGGATTCAAGCGGCGATGAATTGATAGTCTGTGATGATGACGATAACACTGATGAGGGTGAGGATGAAGCTGAAGATGATGCCGATAACATCTTTTTAAAACTTTCTATGTAAGTGTAGGGTGCAATCTACCCCCAAAGAGGAAAGGGACTTGTGGCATTTCCATATCACATACCATCTTGAAAGGCTGCTGTTAGGGCAATTTATCCTTAAGGGTAGGGTGTCATAGACAGAGTGACCCTAAACTGGCTTTGTCCATTTTTCATAATATTGTACAGTCTATAATGGCTGAATTTTTTAGTATTTTATACAAGTGGAGGGGGGCCTAGAGAGACAGAAACCAAACTGGCTTTCTCCATGTCAATTAATATTGTACAGTCTATAATGGCTGAATTTTTTAGTATTTTATACAAGTGGAGGGGGGCCTAGAGAGACAGAAACCAAACTGGCTTTCTCCATGTCAATTAATATTGTACAGTCTATAATGGCTGAATTTTTTAGTATTTTATACAAGTGGAGGGGGGCCTAGAGAGACAGAAACCAAACTGGCTTTCTCCATGTCAATTAATATTGTACAGTCTATAATGGCTGAATTTTTTAGTATTTTATACAAGTGGAGGGGGGCCTAGAGAGACAGAAACCAAACTGGCTTTCTCCATGTCAATTAATATTGTACAGTCTATAATGGCTGAATTTTTGGGTATTTTATACAAGTGGAGGGGGGCCTTGAGAGACAGAAACCAAACTGGCTTTTTCCATTTCTTTACATATTTAACTATAAGTGTAGGGTGTAATATACATTCAAAGACGATGGCTGCATTGCCAATATGCATAGATGGAGAGGAAGACAATCTGTTTTGTGTGTAGAATAGGCCTACCAACGAAGAATTAAACTGTTTTTTGGGATGATTTATTACCTCAACAATTAGATTACTTGTCTCTAAAACAGTTGGAGCACTAAATTGGGTTAATTTAGGCCCAAAAACATGGATTTTCCCAAAAAATAGCAAAACAAAACCAAACAAAACCAAAACCAAAACCAAAACACGCAATGGAGGTTTTGCAAAACCAAAACCAAAACCAAAACACGACGGTAATCCAGATCCAAAACCGAATCCAAAACCAAAACACGGGGGTCAGTGACCATCTCTACTTGTAGGTGAGGATGAGGCATTTGAAAAGGATTCTGAAGTTAAAGGGGAGCCAGTGTATGGCAAGGTAGAGATGGGAGGCAGAAGAAGTGCAGCATGAAAGGAAGATAAGTCTTGCAGCCACGCTGAGTATAGAGCAAAGGGGACGAGGTAGTAGTGAGGGAGTCTGGTGAGGAGAAGGTTGCAGTAATCAAGATGGGAAATGATGAGTGCATGGATAATGGTTGTGGTATCATCCTGAGATAGGAAGGGCAGAATGTGGGCGATAAAGAGAGGGAAAAATCAAGGGTGACGCCCAGGCAGCGGAAAAATACTGGTTAGTGAGGTTTAGAGGCTACTAGCCTTTGGGGTCTGATCATGCAAGTATATATTTTAAAAGTCCTGACAGATTAATGCTCTATTATTATCTCAAACTTAAAGGGGCTACATAGCCAACGACAATAGAAAAAGTGACGAGCACCAGACTTGTAACCTTCCACCACTCTATTATAATCTGAATATTGCTGAAGTGAAAAGGAATCACACTGTAAACAATAAATAATATAAGAACACTAGCAGATTTTCTGTTCTAGATCTTCTAACCATTGAAATGCATCTTTGTAAGTTCTTTGCACACTGGAATATAATGATGAAGACATCTCAATATTGTTTCACAGCAACTGAATTTCTCTCATAACACTCTGTTGAATCAACCATAACACTTCACATACTACTCAGCACTTAAAATGCAAGACTATTACAGCTGTAATATCACCGTGGAGGGAATATAGGTCATACTTACCCTTCAACACCTATCAATGCAGAATTAATTTGTTTGTCACTGATTGTAGCTGTTGAAGAACTTTCTCAGAATGTTACTATATTTACCATAATTTCTACATCTAGAGAACGCCTGGTATGAAAACAGTGGTAAACTTGTCTTAGATTGACGAGAAAGTTTACTGTACTCTACTAGTGTTTGCCTGCCTCTGTTTTGCATCTCCACGTGTAAGTCACAAGTCTAAGACACACATAAATCACAATTCCAAAACAAGGAAAATATCCTAGCAGCATATTGCAAAGGGACAAACTTGCTAGTTTGACTATAAACTAACAAAAAAGACAATGTGCCCCAGCTAAGCTACAGGCCTCTGACAATGGGACACTGTGCTCTTTGATGACTCCCATAAAGGCAAATCAGAGTTTATCCTGTTGATAATTTTCCAACTTCTGAAAACACTCATAATTTATACAGGTATCAAATGAACAGAGTAATGAAAGCAGTGGCAAATTAACTTAAAGTTTGACAACATCTTCAGCTGACTTAGGCTGGGTACACACTACAGAAAATTTCTAGCGATGCGATATCGTTAATGCTTTTACTTGAAAGTCCTGATCGGCATGCCGATTCATGTGTACACACTAAAGACGTTTTACACCAGGGGTGTCCAACCTTTTAGCTTCCCTGGGCCACATTGGAAGACGACGAGTTGGTTTGGGCCGCACATAAAATACACTAACACTAACAATAGCTGATCATCCAAAAAACCATATAAAACATAGTTAACATATTAAACTTACTTGGAAATGAAGTTAGTAAGAGTTAGGAAACCTGTTGCAGAATCATGATTAAAGCAGTAGTCCCATTACCAGCTGCAATTTAACTTACCTGCATCTGCCCCTTAGTGGGGTTCGGGGAATTAAATGCCAAAAACTTTTTTTTCCTCTCTTTCTGCACCCATGAATCATTTTTTTTATTGACCAGTTTGAAATGGTCACCCATATAGGTAGCATCAGGAGGACTAATAGAAATCTTCAGAGATTTAAAGATAGGGTGGCGGGAAAAATGGCTCATGGAGCAGCCTCTGATGAGGGTAACAGTGGGTGATATTTTCACCCTACTCAGCACTGCACATTTAAAATGGTTTCAAATATTAAAAATACAATCATTTCTTAATATTTATATTAGATACATACAGAGAACACAGCTAGTTCATAATTGCATGGTGCAGAAAGTCCAAATTCAGAGTAACAACAATAAGATACTGGATAATCTTTCACTGCTGCTGATAGTTCGCGCGGGTGACTCCTCTGTGCTGCACTACGCAATGGATGTCGGGTGTGATGACATCACCCCTGACATTCACTGCGAGCGCTGCACGGAGGAGGAGACCAGGGAGGGAGCCGGAGCGCCAGCTTACGTGACCGCAAGGTAAGTATTTATTTTTTTTCCGCAGGATTTTTTTTTTCATTAACAGCGCTGCCCCCTTGCCACAACCAAAACTCCTGCTGGGCCACATTTACAGGCGTGTTGGACAACCCTTTTTTACACTATTTACCTTCAGATCTGTGCTCTCAGCTGTCATAAGCATTGGCTGAAAAGATTGTTACACTGTAAACTCTATGGAGATCTGCCTACACTACTGGTCGTGAGTGCATATACACTGCAGAATTTACCCGACATTGTTCCATCATTTATTATAGAGATTTTTAGATTGTTTATAAAATCAAACGATATAATGAGCTTTGGAACCATAAAACATGATTGTGGGAGTGTACACACTACTGTAATATCAGATCTAACGGTCGTTTATCATGTGATTGACACGATAATTGGGTGAAAAACCTGTAGAGTGTACCCAGGTAGACAGGTAGGGCAAACCTCAAAACAATGGTAACATTTCCCAAACTTTTATAGCTATTAACAGTCTTATCATTTATATTATCTGATAAAGATAATACATTTATGAATGCAATTTTTCAAAATTTCATATGGCAAACAAAAAACTCATGCTAGTTAGTATAAATTTAAATAAAGCTGCATTACAACCTGAGAAAATATTTTTGTAGGTAGCCCCTCTCCCTAAAGAAAGCCCCAAGACTGCACCATGTAGCTAGTTTTCCCCGGGTCTCTTTTATTTCTCTGACAGCCAAGGGAATGGTTAGGAGGTTAGGTGTGAGCCAAAGAACCAATCACAAGCCACAATCAATGGGTTGTGGCTTATGTTTGGTCCATCCACTCACAGCCACTAAAGATTGCAATCTTTATTTATTCTCTGGGTCCTTAATACTATACTGATGGAGCCACAGGGAAAACAGCTGCATGTAGCAGCTCCCAGGACTCTGGCTTGGGGGCAGCTACATCTTTCCTAAGTGATAATGTAGCTTTACGTTAAATACAAGATATAATAAAAGGTATCAATTTTCCAAACAGCCTTAATTATAATTATGGCACCCTGTTACGATGTTATGTAAGTGACTGGTTGCATGAAAGATATATCACAAACATGAGCTGCCCTGTAAACTATTTTAAGTAGACCTTTATTCTTGTCCACATGGAGAACATGATTTATAATTAAGACACAAATATCACCTCAATAGCTATCATACTCTGTCTATCCATGCTGGGAATTACAGTTTAGTGAACTATTCCTTCACGGAATGGGCAAAAAGAGGCATAAGTGTTACAACCCTGTCTGTTGTTTGTACCTAGCAGCAGTGCCTCATACCACCAGAGGTGCTACTGTTCTGTTCCTGAACTTTTCTACGTGCCTGAAGGAGTTAATCTCCTTGTATTATGCCTGATTAGAACTGCACCTGTTGCACTGCTTTAAGTACCTGCCTCTAGCTGTGCTCTGGGCAGTTCATCCGTTGTTCCTGGCTGCTGCTAACCTGCTCCTGTTCTGTTTGGTATATACCTGCTGGATTGAATTTCTGTGTGTGACCCCTGCCTGTAACTTGGACCTTGCCTGCTTGCCTGAGACCCCGAATCGTTTGCCTGTACCTTGGACCATGCTGTTTTGCCTGTTGCCCTGACCTTTTGGACAGGCTTCTGGACCTCGCCTATTTGCTTGATCTCTGCCTGGCTATTTGGATTTGTTTGTCTGGTCTCTATTTGATCCCTGGACTCTGTCTGCTTTCCTGGACAGCCTTGTGCCTTCTGGACTGGGGTAAACTTATTATACTTGTTCCTGCCATTTTACTATACAGTCTCTTTTGGAACCTGTTATCCGTGGATTTGAGTTATCTTTGTTAATATATTTACCTGAATAAAGACACTTTGCCTTACACTCCTGTTGCTCTTCGTGAATGCACTGGGATTCATAACATGATGAACTGCCATACAATCTGGGCCTGCTGATTGCACGCCCTCTGTCTTAGTCCTGGAATTCCTAGTGTTTTTGCATTGAACTCTGTGTTTGGCTATTAGACATGTCTGTAAGTTCACAATTACAAATGCTGCAAATGGACATTATTCAGCTCTGTTACCAAATCATACAAGGATCTACTTTACTCCAAGAACTGCTTAAAACTCTTCCTGTAGTTACAGCACTAATTCTGATTTTAAAGCAACAAACTCCTCTAATGAAAGCATGCAGACCGCAGAGAATCCTCCTAGAACTTTTTCTGACATTGGTGCTGCATCTATGGTAATGCCAGCGGTCTCTACCATTCGGGATTCTAAACGACCAAGCTACCTGCGTCCCCCTCTCGCTGAGGAGGAACAATCGCGCAGAAGGATTGGTAAACTATGCCTCTACTGCACCAGTGGCAAACATTTCTTACAAAGCTGTCCGCTCCGCAGACCACAACATCCTATGGAGCAGCCTTCAGTATGCTCCTCTCCAGACCCTGGATTGTTCTGCACGTCACCTCCTGTTGCTTTACTTCAGCCTAATCTGCCAGTTCCAGTTGCCACCTGTCCTGCGGTGCCAGTTCCAGTTGCCGCCTGTCCTGCGGTGCCAGTTCCAGTTGCCGCCTGTCCTGCGGTGCCAGTTCCAGCTACCGCCAGCACTGAGTCTCCGGCCATTGCCTCCTGTTCCGAGGTGCCAGCCTCTGCCTTCAGTTCTGAGTCTCCTGCCGTTGTGTCCGGTCCTGAGTTCGCTGTGTCCGGTCCTGAGTCCGCTGTGTCCGGTCCTGAGTCCGCTGTGTCCGGTCCTGAGTCCGCTGCCTCTACTCCCGAGTCTTCAGCTCCAGAGGGGGCGCTGCCCTTACAGTCTGCTCCAGAGGGGGCGCTGCCCTTACAGTCTGCTCCAGAGGGGGCGCTGCCCTTACAGTCTGCTCCAGAGGGGGCACTGCCCTTACAGTCTGCTCCAGAGGGGGCACTGCCCTTACAGTCTGCTCCAGAGGGGGCGCTGCCCTTACAGTCTGCTCCAGAGAGGGCGCTGCCCTTACAGTCTGCTCCAGAGAGGGCGCTGCCCTTACAGTCTGCTCCAGAGAGGGCGCTGCCCTTACAGTCTGCTCCAGAGAGGGCGCTGCCCTTACAGTCTGCTCCAGAGAGGGCGCTGCCCTTACAGTCTGCTCCAGAGAGGGCGCTGCCCTTACAGTCCCCTCCCGAGTTGCCTGTCCATGCGGTTCAGCCCGAGTTGCCTGTCCATGCGGTTCAGCCCGAGTTGCCACTCTATGCGGTTCAGCCCGAGTTGCCACTTGGTGCTGTCTGCTCTGAGGCATCTCACAGTGCTGTCTGCTCTGAGGCATCTCACAGTGCTGTCTGCTCTGAGGCATCTCACAGTGCTATCCAGTCGGAGTGTGTCCAGTCCGAGCTTCTCGTCAAGTGTGCCCAACTTGCAGTCATAGCCGGGGACTCCTGCTCTACCGTCCCAGCCGGGGACTCTCCAGAGACTGCTGCACAAGCTGGGAACTCTTCAGAGTCTGCTATTGAGCCTGAACGCCCAAAAGCTTCTTCAGAAATTTCAGACCCTCCTCCAGCCTTCTTTGAAGAAGACCTGAAACAATTTTCTTTAGTCCTTCAAGTTTGTATGAAGCAATTTGAAGAATTTCCAGTATATTTCTCTGACCAATTTAACCAAGTTGGTACGATTATCATGAATTTCAGAGGGGAGCCACAGACTTGGGCTTTTTCCCTTCTTAAATCTGATGATCCCATTACCCACAACACCATTGACTTTGTAAATGCAGTCTGTCAGAAATATCTTCCACCTTCACTAAAGTCACCTGATCGGGGTCTCTCTATGCCACCTCAGTCTCAACAAGCATCAACCTTGGTGACTGGCTTTTTGGGCATACCGCCATCTTATAATAGAATAAAAGGTCCATTCCCGACCCTTGGCTAGGACTCAGACTCTGAAAGTGAATTTGTTGAAGATACACAAGACTTAGTGGAAGAACTTGCCAATTCTTCTTTTGCTTTTGAGGAATTGGGTCTTCTCTGTACTCCTTTGGAGAAGAGCCCAATTGGATCTTCAGGAAGATCCCATAAAAAGAAAAAGAAGAAGAGGAGGAAGACCTGAAGGGAGCTTGTATGGAGCGTCTGGAATCCGCTCCTTAAAGGGGGGGCTATGTTACAAACCTGTCTGTTGTTTGTACCTAGCAGCAGTGCCTCATACCACCAGAGGTGCTGCTGTTCTGTTCCTGAACTGTTCTACGTGCCTGAAGGAGTTAATCTCTTTGTATTATGCCTGATTAGAACTGCACCTGTTGCACTGCTTTAAGTACCTGCCTCTAGCTGTGCTCTGGGCAGTTCATCCGTTGTTCCTGGCTGCTGCTAACCTGCTCCTGTTCTGTTTGGTATATACCTGCTGGATTGAATTTCTGTGTATGACCCCTGCCTGTACCTTGGACCTTGCCTGCTTGCCTGAGACCCCGAATCATTTGCCTGTACCTTGACCTTTTGGACAGACTTCTGGACCTCGCCTATTTGCTTGATCTCTGCCTGGCTATTTGGATTTGTTTGTCTGGTCTCTATTTGATCCCTGGACTGTCTGCTTTTCTGGACAGCCTTGTGCCTTCTGGACTGGGGTAAACTTATTATACTTGTTCCTGCCATTTTACTATACAGTCTCTTTTAGAACCTGTT
This sequence comes from Mixophyes fleayi, assembly GCF_038048845.1. Taxonomy (NCBI): domain Eukaryota; kingdom Metazoa; phylum Chordata; class Amphibia; order Anura; family Limnodynastidae; genus Mixophyes; species Mixophyes fleayi. The sequence goes on from NC_134403.1 coordinate 265,197,778, forward strand.
ATCCGTGGATTTGAGTTATCTTTGTTAATATATTTACCTGAATAAAGACACTTTGCCTTACACTTCTGTTGCTCTTCATGAATGCACTGGGATTCATAACAATAAGATCAACTTTGGTAGTTCACTCATCCAAAATAACACTGTCATATCCACAAGCCACACAGGCACCAAAAGCAGTGATGAGTGTCTGCATAATAGCCAATTTAGCAAAACCACAAATAATCTACAGAGAACACATTCTTTTACAGACAAATGAATGACTGATCTGTCACTAAACCAACTGATATTTCCTTAAACATATACACTCAAGCAAAATACATCCTGGAAAGTTTCCCGATTGCTCAAGCACAACTTTAGATACAAAAAATAGATATGGGGAATTAAGGCTCGTAAAAATTACTGTATAGTGTACAATGCTTATAATTAGACAGATATAGAATGGTCTGCCAATTTTTGGCAAATTTTTCCTTCACAGAATGGGCAAATAGGGGAATATTCAATTAGCCACAATGTTCGGAGGTACTAAGGTACCTCAACATCGCAGATTTCTCCTAACAACAAAAAAAGAAAGGGGCAAAAAGAAATCCGCAATGTTACATCACTGCCAAGTGCCATTGCGACCGTTCCAGAGGCAACTAGCGGCTAATTGACTATGCCCTTTAGAGTCATAAGATCAATTAAAATAACACTGTCATATCCACAAGCCAGAAATAAATCTGATTTCCTCCAAACATTAACTTTAGCTTTCCTGCAAGCCCAAAATTATTCCTGCCAAGTAATGAAATATTTTTGTGATGTTATCAGTGGTCAAAGTGAAAATTTAGAAGTGGTGGTATGGAAAATGTAAGTGAATGAAATGTTATAGTTCTAAATCAAAGCAGTAGGAGAAGTGGCAGTATGACATACCACCAGGCCACTTCGACCACTGAATGTTATTATAAATTGGATTTGATTCTATTCTGCAGACACTTACTCCTAAATCAAAAGAAATTTTACATTACATTTAATGCTTTACATTATAAATGTTTATGTACCCCATTGGAAATGTTTCTACAAATTTTTCATAAAGCATGTCTCTCATTACTTAATGGAACTATCGACATGTAGCCTAATTAAAATGACATGTTGTACCTTGCAATCAATTAAACTAATAAATACAGTTATCTTACGCTGGAGTAAAGGGGCTCTTTGAAATGTAGCAAATTCCATCTCGCGGTCTCTGTCCCTGTTAGAAGCACATCCCATAGTCACCAGGCAGCTACTGGTCAGCGCTCAGGAGACGTGCTAGATTGTTGCCTGCGATACAATAGAGCAGCCCAGGTGGCAGAGTAATGAAGAGAGAGGCGGGTAATCGGGTAATATCGCATCCTGCAAGACCCAGTCATTATTGAAAACCAGGGGGTAAATGTATGAACATGCGGGTTCTTCAACACCCGCGTGTTGAGCGTGTTCGGCGATTAAATTTCAAGCGGCGCTGCATTGTAAAGGGAAACTTACCTTTACAATGCAGCGCCGCTTGAAATTTAATCGCCGAACACGCTGAACACGCGGGTGTTGAAGAACCCGCATGTTCATACATTTACCCCCAGGTCCCTTAGCCAGAAAAATAGACTATAATACACGCTATACCACGTTGAAGCGACCGCTGACACAGCCACATGCCTTTATAACAGCCTCATGCCCACCATACAATGTGCCATTGTACAGTCATATTCAGCCTCATGTCAACTGTAACAGTCACTGAACCAGGTGTAAATGTGAATATATCAGAAACATACACTAATTAGATTTCAAATGCTATTTAAAAAAACAAAAATCTGTAAAGGTGACTAAAGGGGTGTGGGGTGAGTTTAAGTGATAGGCAAAAGGTCCTGTGCCTTCTGGCTCCGGAGATATATATCTGGCCCTGGCATAAGCCCTGAAAACATACACAGCATTTTTAAATGTTTTCTCCTAGTAAGCTGTAAAAAAACATTCAATGAGCCGTTTACTGTAGTTTAGGCTTTCACGTTGTCAAATTTTATAAACATTTCTTTTTTGTTTATAAAAGATAGAAGAAAAATATAATCAAGATAAAATACAAAAACATCAACCCAGTTGACATATGCTATAGTTTACATGGAAGTTTGAAATCAAAATAATGTGGAAATTTGGCATACGATTATAAAAATAGTACATAACTTGGTATGTGTGTAGTTAGCAAGTTTACATACCTAGTACCATGGTCATGAATTTTTCCTCCACTCCCGCTTCAAGCAGCAATGGTGGCACAAAGGTGACCCCTGCTGCCAGGCACACTTCCAGACCACATGTCAGAGAGTTAACTAGAATAAGCTGTGCCCGTGGACTGCGGAGGTGCTCACTGATCCCCACCTTCTGCATTATGACAACTGCTGTAATGAGTTGTTTTCACTTTATTTATTTTATAACCCACTGATAAATGTGTGTTGCAGAGTAGGACACCTGCAGCTCTGGCAGGGCTTAGACAAGCCCATCTCTAAGGCTGAAATCCAAAAGTTAAGTTGTGCTTCTTCCTTTTCGCCTTTCTCCCGTTATTAAGATAAATAGTTGAGGAACTGGAGGATGCAAGATGTAACTGTATATTTAAAATTTCATGATATTAAATCCAAGATAGGTAACCATCACCTGGAAAAGAGAGAACAGGAATTTTATTACCATGTATATCTGCAATATTTATTCACTTGCTACAGTTAAGAAAATTAAATATAATAAAGGCAAACAAGGACAACATTATTTACTTTTCAAACAATGTTATTGTTATATGAAAATACAGATGGCAACATTCATAGCCTTGTTAGTGCTATGTGGTTCATTTCTCACAGTAGGTACATCCTCAAGTTTTTAAACATGGCTTTATTCCTTTAGAAGTGTGACCATTACTCTTTAAGGGATTTCTCCTGTGTCCCTAGATTTCCACAACCAGTATTTGTTTTGGCAAATGGCATCTGTGGACTTAAATCTCCTGGTGTCAACTGGGGAATTCACCTTTTTTTATTTATTTTACAAATACTATGTATTGAAAGCATCACAAGCAATACAAGTGAAGGTTACAGTATCACAATATCAACAAATATAAATGCATGAATACAAACAAGAGCTGGCAATGCAAACCAACAATATGGAGAGAGAGGGTATGCTGAGGGCCAAAGAGTGCTTGGGGTCGGGGTGGGGGGTTTATGGGGGGAGGTGGGGTATGCCACGTGGGTGAGAGCATCATTGCTTTTGTAGGAAAGACAGAGACCAAATGCACATTATGGGCCACATGTTGAGTTGAACAAAAGTCCAACTGATCAGCGCAAAAAGTACTTTTGGCCAAGGATCTGTCTCAGTTTGCACTCCGACTGAGACAGAACTCCCTCTTACACCTCTCTGCGCTTAGAGAGGCGGAATGGGGAACATAATGGACAAGCCTAGCAATGTAAAGGAGTGTTCACGCTCTTTACGAGCTATGCTGAGTTGAAAACAGCTGTAGATAGGTCTCTAGGAGATGTATCTTTTGTGGGTGCTTTCTCCTGGTGAAACAGACCTTGCTGTAAAAATAATGAAACTGAAAAAAAAGTTATGCACTCCCTTCCAAACAACTTAACCAACCCTAGTGCTGTTTGGCGGGGAGAAGCCTGATTTTTATTTTTACATTAATTTATTTATTAATTTAACTGATTTATAGGACCGCTGTGACTGATACACTTAACTGTATCATGCATATCGACCCATCAGACAGAGAGGTGTGTTATTTGCATAATATTCTTAGTCACACAGATCTAAAGACTTGGAATCATGTGTAAATTATGGGAGGCAATTTACACTTACAATTTCATTGTACATTGCATTCAACTCTACATAAGCCCCTATATCCTTAGGGAAGTCTGGGATAGGCAGGGGAAGCAGATTATGTTTATGATCAAGTGGGATCTGCAAACTAATATTAATGGTGGCTAGGGAAATTACTTCCTTCCAAATGGTAGAAGTTTAGCTCCACCACACGTGCAGGAAGACCATGGTTGGCCACAATTCCTCCAGAATGCATCTGATACACATGGGAAAATGCAGTGAAGCCTAGTTGGAACATAATACCACCGATAGAGCAATTAATAGGCATTGCCTTTGATGCACACATTGATGGAAGACTTTGCAACCCCTTCCTATATTTCGATCCACTCCTCCAGGTCTAGTGATTTGCCGAAATTGGCCTCCCATGTAACTAATCACTTTGTTGCAGGACTCCTATAACTTTATCAAAAGATCTCTTAACATTGTCGGTCTACATGACCACTGGGTTAGGATGCATAATTGCAATTCTGCAAGATACAACTTCAAGCATTTGTTGCAATATGTTCAGGGCATACCTTATTACACATGCATAATAATAGTCATAAATTACCATATTGTTTGGCACCACCAATATTTTTTACAGATGCAGCCTTAAAATCACATAAAAGGTACATATGTACCGTATAAAGAATATAAATGCAGGTGCACAAGAGATGTTCTGAAGACTTGGCCTGGTTAGATTGTGGCAATTGGCTTAATCTCTCTTGTTTGTGGCCCTCAAATTGTCTTGTTGATCTCAATACAGTAGTTGTGGAAGATGATTAGTGGCTGCGATTTCATCTGTTGCTGGACAACATCTCACCTAATTAGTCTGCAAAAAAATTGGATGTCCATCTTGGTTTATTAAGCCAGAAAACATTTTAAAGATTTAGATTATTAAATGCTTATAACATGAACGCAAGTGAGAGCAGAATTAACATTACAAGATTACAAGGTAGACAAACCAGATGTATCAAATACTACAGAGCAGTTATTCTGGTGATACTTAAAAGCATTAAATCTTCTGCCAGAGGTCAGGTATGTCACCCATTAACCCCGAGGAGGAAATAGCAGTTACAGCAGATATGTTATGATTCCTGTTGATTGATAGTGAATTTAGGTGTCACCTGTGGGTAGCACCGTACACTATAGTAACCTTATAAACAATATTTTAAACACAAACTAAAACCATGTGATATTATCGGCAAATATATGCATACAAGTCAAATGCAAATTAAATTACATATGATCTGCAAGAAAGTGCACACACTCATTTTTCCCAGCATGTCACTGAAATGTCTCCTATACACCAAGTGATGTGTCAGTTTGTTGAAAGTAGCGTCTGTTTGATGGAAAGGAGAACTGAGAGCCTCACTGACAACATCCTCTTCTAACAAATGGCTGACAGATGCTATTTTAATATGCTATATACCACCATTTTACATTGGGATGATTTTAAAAATTATTGAAATTTTCAACAAAACTTTATTTTCATTTTCCTCAGTTATTATACGTTTTCTTCCACTACCCTGCCTTGCCATAATAGAAATACACCCGATTATGGCAATAAGTCTTTTACGGCAGCAACAGGAAAAAAAAATCGGTTACCGCTGCAATTTAACAAACAAATATCTCCAAGGCAGCTGTGCAATACTTCATAAAGACAGGCCAGAGTAAAAGAAATGTGTATCGGGGCACTCCAAGGACCATACATTAAAATATATTCAAAACTTTATTGCTATACACTAAAAACATATTCAATATCAGTGTGTTTACACATGGAGATCGAGACAATTCGTGAAATTTAAAACATGTAGTAGTCGTGAAAAACAAAATAATAACTGTTAAAACTAGCAGATACAATCTGCTATGACGCACCATTGGCTCTCCTAATTACTTGAATACACTGTAATCAATATGGGATAGAACCATAGAAAGTGGGACTAGGAGTCACTGTTATTAATATATTGGTAGCAGGACCCTTATACCGTCCTCCAATGTGCCAAAGTGAGATTAGGATAATCTGCTTATAATATAAATATCATCAGATTTTGACTCTACAAAGCCACAACACTATGTGTTATTTCGTGAAGTATAACCATGCTACTGCAAACAGCAATGATGAGTATGAGGGACCCTATTACAGCCAAAAATGCCCACAACTCTGGTAAGTATACAGGGCGTTCTCCGTGTGCCTTCCTTAACCTCCCCATTTAATACTGACAATACTCGTGCTCAACAGCTTATCCTGGGGTAGTAATTTATATGATTGATATCATACTTGCCAACTCTCCCGGAATGTCCGGGAGACTCCGGCATTTTGCGAGAGTCTCACGGACTCCCGGGAGAGTGTGGCAATCTCCCGGATCTGGCCACTTCACTAGGAAGTGCCCACTTCCTAGTGAAGTGGGCAGAATTAGGTCCCAAACGCCGCGATTCCCGGTGAATCGTGACGTTTGGCCCCGCCCCCCGCTGTCAAATGACGCGTTTGCATCATGACGTAACGGGGGGCGGGTCCGAAATGACGCACATTTTGGACGCCCGCCCACCTCCCCCGCAGGCTCCCGGATACCAACATTTTAAAGTTGGTAAGTATGATTGATATACACTGAAATTACTATGGGAAGAAAGCACCATCAAGAGTAGGACTAGGAGTCACTGTTGTTTGTATATAGACAGAAGGACCCTTATATCGTTCTCTGATGTCTTGAAATGAAAGTAAGGTATCCTGTTTATAGTATCATTATCATTGAATTCTCATACTGTTTCCTGAGGTAAGGAATATCTACACAGTAGTAACTATTCATAGAACATACCAGATGGGTATAAGTTTGTGTTGAACCCTTTCTGATTATCGGTGCCACTATTTGCATAAACACACACTTTATTTTGGATCACAAATACAAAAATTGCACTGCTTCGTTTTGTTTAAGTGTGCAGGGGTGTTTTTTCAGGCTTTGCCCTGTGAGACAGTTTATCTAGTATATCTATAAAGAACCCTACAAAAAAAAGTGACTTCTCATATGAAAGAACAAACTGGTGAATGAGAATTGGAGTAACAGTCATACATATCATTAATTAACACAGCTCAGCATTCAGAAAGCAGAAGTATCACATACTATACAGTGACCAAATGATGCAAGATCCTCAAAACTGGTCACTAATGGGACAGTTGTGCTGTTATTTATGTGACATAAATAAAACATGCATGTTTAGATGTCCAAACACATCTTTTTATTTTAATCATAAATGTAACCTTCTATATAAAAGAGAAGCAGACATTTTGGCATATATCTATATCTATATATCTATCTATCTATGGGGGTTATTCAATTGTCAGTGAGTTTTTTGGGTTTTTTTTGACGGTGTTAAGTCATTTAAACACGTTTTTTTTAATATAATTTTTGAGCGGGTTAACTTTACCCGCAATTCAATTCCATTTTTAACGCTACGTTTTTTTTCCATCAAATGATCCTCTCGCGCTCCAGTAGATGGTCTATTGAAAGTATAGGGTGTGCGAGAGGCAGCCGCGTTAAAAGCTATTCAATTGTTTTTTAATGCGGCGGGTAAAACAGGAAAATATGCTGCTTTATCTCGCACCTCCTTGGGGTGTGTTAAAAATAAAAAACCTCTGAAAAGTATTTGAAATCATGTAAAAATGTGGAAAAAAGTTAAACTTATGTTTATCACTAATGCCTAACTTGTGTAAGTTGATATTCTTGTGAAAAAATAATGAAACAAAAAAAATAAAAAAAATAAAATCACTAATTATAGTTACGTATGTTTTTGGTACAAATATGAATGTAGTAATGCGTTTTGACATGGTATAGGTGATTGTATGGTAAAATATAGTTCAATTAAAAAATATGCTAAAGAAAGTACTGTAATGTAGATATTATCAATGTGTAATGTAATCTAATGTATGGAAATGTATGCAAAAGCTTTTTTTGTTATACACGACCACGTTAAAACTCCCCTTCACTTCCCTAAAATCTCACAAACACAATTTTTAACACGCGGGTGCAGCGTTACCTCTTTTTCAATTGAATTGCATGAGTTTTCCCGCTGCGCTGACTCAAAACGGTCGCTATTGCCGTCAATTAAGTTGCCCCAACCCCTCTCCCCTAAAATAACTTTGAACCACCAGAAGTCGGCACCCATGCATTACTGGTGAGACAGCTGGGAGGTATGAACAATGATCAAAGAAGATGGACAAACTGCTTTTTTTTCTTCAGTCTATAACTATGATTGTATGATATTAATATCAATATTAATATTAACATCCACTCTACCTGCTATTAGTATTAACCTATAATTTTATAGAACCTACATATCACGCAGTGCTTTAGACAATATTTAATAATTTACATCAATGCGTGTATCAGTGGATCTTACAACCTATACTCTCTACCACATAGTGCCCTTGGTGGAATCAAATCCATTGTGCTGTGAAGCAGCAATGCTAATCACTGCGCCATTGTGTCTTATTGTTAAATAGAAACAACAACTGCACAAAACTGCTCAAGTGACAAACCACCTGCACTGACGTCTTTTTCTGAGCTTAGAAACATCTGGTTGATTTTCCAGGAAGGGAGAACTGTAAATACTTACAGTGGTATATATTCACCAGAAGTGCACCTTGATGTGTGGAAATGTCCAATGTGCGGAGTCTGTGTGTCACATCAAAGTCTAACCTCCTGCCACTTTAGAATCACTCCTTTAAATAAAGTACATTTTACAGTTTTCTTCTAAAATTTAACTTAGTTTAGACTCCTTTGTGATTGAAATGAATTATGACAGTGAAAGGACACTGGCATACTGCCCAATTGTCGTGACTTAAGTGGGACAGTGCAGACTTTAGGGCTCTTGCCTGCCTGACGGAAATGTTGGGGAAAAGGAGATATGTAATGGGCAGCCTAGTGCTTTACAGCGCTAGGGAGCCCTCTGGGGATGTGTCCAATCCCGCTGCTGGGGACAGACATGTTGGGAGGTATGCATTGGGGCCGTCTATATTACAGGGACATTTTGGTGTATAAAAATGCTTTTTATTCTGCTCCCTACAATGAAATTGCTTGGAGCGGGCCTTGAAATACACTTCTTCAAAGAACACTACTAAAAATGTTCACCCCCCCCTTTTCTCATTTCACTGTCTTGCTCTACAAATCCATGCGGCTGGAGCAAATATAGGCACATTGGCACAACTCAAAGCACACAGTGGATTCAAAGCTGATTTTTACTTTCAGTTGTGCTACTGTGCTTAGCAAAGCCAGAAAGATACATAGAGAAAGGCTGAGAGCAAGTTTCTCTGCGTGTACATGACAAAGCACCTGATACTCTAAAGGGAGGGAACATTCATTGTGAAAGCAGCAGGTATTTCTGCATTCTTCTGCCATGCACACTTGTCTCAGATAGCTATGTAACCTGTTCTTAGCTCCAGAGACAGCTGCTTTTCTACAAATGAGACTAATCAGTGGTTGACCACACAAATATCAATGCCACATTTGCTGACTCCTCTGTCACTGACATCACGTGGTAAAAGTTTATAATATTTCTGCTCTGTTCCTTGTACTGGGATAACTGCACCCCTGTTTACTTAACTGTTTACACATAGCCTCTTTTCACTGCACTCCAGTATTATATTATAACAAGAGCAAGAGAGTATATCAGGAAATCACAGTCGTATGGACACTGTACTTGTACTACTTGAAAGTGTGTGAAGAGTATAGACAAAGAACAAAGGTAGATCTACCACAGGTGCAGCGGATGTGACCACCTTTGTCAATTACTTAACAGAATACTGAAGTGGACTGTGGCAACCCTACTAGAATAGAGTGTTAACTTGTTGTTTTTTAAATATATTTATATAATAAATGTTTTTAGAAAATTAAACCCGACTCCCATATAAAACAAGTCAATGTATTAATTAAACGTGTAAAATATGTCTAGTGACATAAAATTTACATTAAATGTTCTTTGCATTGGTGATGTGTGGTGCACTTTCAACCATAGCCATGTACACAGGCCACTTGTTTAGATGTCTAGTAATTTGTTACAGACATCTCACACTAAAGATGGCCATGCATGATCTGAATGTCCGGGAGACTCACGAATTTTGGGGAGTTTTTGGGAGTTCTCCCTGACTCCCGAAAGAGTAGGCAAAATTCCCGGATCCAGCTGTCCCTGTTGTTTAAGATGGTTGTGGCTAGAATTGCCTAAGATTGACAGGGGCGGAGCCTAATGGTGTATCACACATGGCCACGCCCCCCTCAAAGGACCCTCTCCCAGACAGCTGCCTTCAAAAGTAGGTAAGTATGAGTTAACGGTGTAATAAATATGTTTCTGTTACCTGTCATTTAAACATTAATTAATACCTTAGATCTGCAAAGTATCACAGTGCACAGCAACACCGGATTGATATCACATGTACACTATTTAATTGGATATTTTTTAATTTAGCTCTTTTTCCCTAACGATCTCTATTTTCCCCATGCCTTATCCATGTCCTGTTTGCTGAGGCAAAGTTCACAGATACTAGATATGCAACAGATTTCCAGGTAACAGATGGATCCACTATTACAGAGTGCTGCAGGCAGTTACAACAAGATAATGTGCTGAACATACAGCAGAGGTCTCTTCACCTATTTATCTAAGGGGGAAGGAAATCAACACAAACTGACCTTATACATCATGTACAAAGCAAAGATACCTATTCATACATTCCCTTTATTTATCAGGGATACACAGCTCAGTGCATCCTCAAGCCAAGCTAAGAAGCCACAATGCCGGGTAATGTACCTAAGGCAAATGACTGAGATTAAAAAGAAATCCAAGCACAAGAACAAAGAACAAAATAGGAAACTACATCCTGGAAGTTCTAAGTGGAAGGTGTGCTATACAACAGTGAATGTACTTTCACCTGTTCTCTCTTTCTCTCTCCCTGTTATTCATCACTAGACTATTTCAGTTCCAGGAGAAACTGATCCTCTGCAATGAGCTCAAAAGAATACGCAACTCTATGGAGTTAATTTCCGAAGCAAAAACAACATCTTTTGGCACATGGTGTCTTGTTCAGCGTAATTGCTTCTGTATTTCCTTACTTATGACCAGGCAATCAGCACATTTGTCCGTTGATCTTTTTACATAGGGTTGCAAATGTAAAAAACTCATATTTTGAATTTTTCATTTGCTGATTTTTCACAATAGTATTCTTGCCCTTACTTCAACAGTCATAGTTATTGATTTTAAGCCCCCATTGGTTTCACGGCCAAGCTCCTATACACAGGCTAAACTGGCTGCACAGCTTTACCTTAGGGAGGCGGATCTCTGTCTGGTTTGGGCATACGTGGATATCCTGTCCATCCCAATTGTCATCTGCTCTATCTAAAACAACTATTGGTATCTCGGCATGCATGGACACTTTAACTGTATCATTGCTTCATCTTATGCTTCTCGAATGAGCAAAAAAAGCAAGTTGGTAGTAAAATCAGTGCATTATGCATAGTGTAGTTTTAGTATTGCTTTATACATCAGCAAAGTAAATAAGGGAATACTTTACAGTAGTTGCAGCTCATTCAATTTACTAGCACGCAGAATTAAATGTCATTTTAGTGATTTTATTGTACACGTGGTTGCAAAATTGGGTCTAATAAAGCACAGCAACACATTGACCCTGTTTGATTTCCATTCATCAAAATCTGGGGGCAAATGTATCAAGCTAAGAGTTTTCTGGCGGGTTTGAAAAGTAGAGATGTTGCCTATAGCAACCAATCAGATTCTAGCTGTCATTGTGTAGAATGTACTAAATAAATGACAGCTAGAATCTGATTGGTTTTTCAAACCCGCCTGAAAACTCTCAGCTTGATACATTTACCCCCTGGAGTCTAGCGAAACAAAAGCAGATAGAAGACATTGTGCACACAGCTTTTGGATTACGCCAATCTTGTTTTCTCGCTTTGGATGTGCTCTCTCCAATGAGGGTGCTTTGCAGGAAGCTAATCGTGTCAAGCTCTATGCAACATGTTCTTGAATATGAAAATACTGATTATGATCATTGTTGCTTTAGAAGTGTCTGAAATACTTGAACAGCATGACTGAGACTACGCGGCAAATGCAACTTATCTAGTTAGGTTTATCAAGGAGAATCAGATAACGTTGGTAGATCCCCCATTTTCCTCATCTACGTTTCACTTCAAAGCAGCCCGTATTGCAGAACTTCTCACAACTGAGAATGTAAACGGCTTAAAGTTGACCTGCTGTCAATAAAACATTACTAATATCCATATAACAAAGTAATGATCGATCTGTTTGTCGTTATGTTAAAAACATATTTTTTTTCCCTATTTTGTTATGTTATTCATAGCCCCAAAGATATAAGGGCAGCATAATAGGCCTACATATAACTTTGCCTCTCATTCACATAAGCTCAATCAATTTTGCAGGAAATGTCAACAAAGAAAATAAGTGAGGTATAAGGTGTATGCTTTCCAAAAACACATGACTACAATGTTGCAACGTGGCAAACTATTAAAGAGAGAGAGAATTTAATAATGTACACTCTCTAAATGCTATGCTGACTCCCAGACCAGCTCCCTGGATAACACACAGCAAGAGAAGGAGCCTAGCACATGCTGATAGCTTGGCCCTCTGCTCTTCCCAGTTGAACAGAGGTACTGAGGAACCATATTTTTGGGGAAATATATAAGTCATTATGTAATTAAAAAGTTCAAAGCCAATATAGAACCTGGTGCCATCTTCCTTATAAAGATGAGTTAGTAGTTTATCATTTATTTAATTTCTACAATTAATAATATTATATTATATATTATCCTACTCACACAAGAGTTCCACATTCTGCATTGAAATCAAGAAAGTACTATTCATGCTTGGACTGACCATTACTCATCAATGTTTTAGTGCAGTGTTTCCCAACCCTAGTCCTCAAGTACCCCAACATTCCAGGTGACCAGTGACATCATTATACCACCTGTGGATCTTTCAAAATGTGTCAGTCAATAATTAATACACCTGTGTTCCAGCAAAGAGATATGAAAAACATGTACTGTTAGGGGTACTTGAGGACTAGGGTTGGGAAACACTGTTTTAGTGTGATCCAATGACATGTTGGGAAAAGAGATTTCACAGATCCAAATAATTTCATGTTGTTGATTATTGTGTATATATTTTTGACATTACAGTCGCTGTAATTGACAACACAACACATAACGGGGCAGATTCAATTCGGCCACGTTAGTCTAGCATTAATGCGGCGCTAGTATTATTACCTTTAACATGGTAATTTAAACCCGGATTTTTGCTTGCGGCCTTGAGGGCTGCATGCAAAAATTAACGTTAAATTTAACGGATTAGCGGTAATACTGTGCACTTTTACTGCAGTAATGGTAATTGTGCGCAGGCCACGTTATTCGTAGAAGAACACAGCTGAATTGAATTGGCACCAATGAGTGACATTTTACATAAGTGTCAGAAGCTGAAAGTGGCAATGAACTAGTGGTAAAATTCTGAATATTATACAAAATATACTAGTTTACCACCACGTTGTAGCAAACTGGATGTGATTTTTTTTTTAAAGAATATGGAGTACATGTATCAGTGTTTTGCCATCGCTTTACAGCCTTTTAAATAAAGTGTTGTTGCAGAGAAAAAACGGCAAAGGTCAACAGCTGAGTTTTAGGGGCAGATTCAAATCCCCACGTTGCTCTTTAGAACAATGCGGGCCGCACATTATTACCGTTACTAGGGTAATTTTAACACAGATTTTTGCTTGCGGTTCAGAGCAACGAGCAAAGATCAACATTGAAATTACCGTAGTAACCGGAACAATAAACGGCAATTGAATCTTAAAAGTTACATTACATGTTATTCCTTTGAAAGAGCATATCTAAAAAAAACAAATACATAAAAGCTTCTGTACATTCTCATAACAAAATATTGACATTTGCACACACTTTAAAGAGGCAACATTGAATTTCTATTCCTTTTACTTCCTCATTCTGCAGTGTATCTGCAACTGCCCAATGCACATTCCCTGTAACTAACAAATTCTACTTATATTTCTATGCCCTTTTTCTTAAATATAAGGAATACTATTATTAATAATAATATTTCCTTTAAAACATAACTGATGTACAGAGAATATGTTTTCTTGAAACATTTCTACCATTGCCTTATGCAGGGAAAAAAACAAGCTTAAAGTTTATAATGTGATTTGTGGCAACAGTACGCATATTTCAAGCTGGTAAAAACCTTGGATTACCGGAATCAGTAAGGTCAGGCAAGAAGGGGCTACAGTGCCTCATAGAAATGTTTTTGGAGGGTCCCACTTCACCATCGCTCTCCCCAACCTTAACTATGTACAAACACATACATCACTGGGCCCATAGTGCCTCTTATGTACAAGGAGAGAAAGAAAGTCAAGTGTTTCTATAAAAATTTTATGCAACAGTTAAAAATGACATGTGAACAGGGATGGTGTTAGACGTGAAGGTCCTAGTTGTAAAAGAAAAGCATTGGACCTAATCTGGGTAAAATCCATAATTACAACAAAGACTATTACTATCATCAGATCTGTGAACTTTAAAATGTTTGCAGGGTTTGGAGAAGTATAAAGCTAGCTCATACTTGCCAACTTTTCCTTGTTGGCTTCAGGGAGATCCCGGGGGAGGTGGGCGTGCGGGGGCGGGGCTTGATGAATCGCACAATTGTGGCCTGATGATGCGATATTAGTCATTAAGCCCCGCCCCCACCACTTATCTATTGCGGGGTCGAGAACCAGGAGGTTGTCCTGCTCTCCCAGGAGCCCGGGAGGTCTCCCTGAAATGCAGGGGTCTCCCGGACATCCCGGGAGAGTAGGCAATTATGCATTAAACAAAAGAAGCTAATGAATCTCTAGAGACTGAAGTGTCTTTTACATTTATGTCTTCATTACAGAAGTCATGTTGTCTTACCTGTCAGTCTTTGATTAAATCTTGGTCTCCATGAAAATGGCCACCTTCTTAGGCATCAATACATGGACATAGGACACAATTTCTGAACTGTGTCATCATGCCACAGATGGCGAAGCCAACCACGTCTTGTACTGGCTCAGCATCAGGGAGAATGCCAGACTCTTCAGGGAGTGAGGGAGATCACCCCTATTTCAGGAGTTGGCAAGTATGAGCTAGCTGCAATCCTAATCCTACCTCCAATCTTCAACACTAAGTAAAACTATAGCTAAACCCCCAAACTTTACTCATAAACCTAATTGCCCTGATACATTAAGGAGAGTAAGGCAAAAAATGTGCTTTTCTCCTGGACAAAACCATGTTACAATGCAAGGGGTGCAAATTAGTATATTATTTTGCACATAAGTTAAATACTGGCTGTTTTTTCATGTAGGACACAAATATGTGATAGCTTATCTGTCTGCTGAAATTTAAAGGTGATCTAGGACATGCTCTACCCCAACTATAAATCTGCCATCACATTTTTTAATTTACCTCCCCCTCCAATGCAACATGGTTTTGCCAAGGTGCAAAGTTACTCATTTTTCTTGCTTCCCTTTCCTTAAATAATCAGGCCCAATGAGTTTATCTAAAAATGTCTTTCATTGCTCCTAGCCTTCAGGGTTTTTTTTTTCAGGAAGCATCAGAAGCTGTGAAATTGGAGAAAAGAGGGGGGAGGGCATGTATTACAAAAACTTACATTATGAAGAAACTTTTCATAAAGGGGGCAACATTGCCAACATGATGGCAAATCTGCATGCGGCTTATAGAGTACAGAAATCTGCCCTTGGGGGTAAATAAAGATTTTACTGTATAGACTTCCAAGAGCTTCTACACCACAGCATAGAAATTATACTAGAAGCAAGAACTGACTGTAGACCTGAAATGTGACATCTACGAATTAAGAAATATCTCTTATCCCTTGATATTAGCATAATTCTTATAGGCGGCACAGTATACTATGGTCTATTCATGATCGTCAGGAAGACCAGTTTTCCTTTGTTTGTTTGTTCGTTTTTTGCAATCAGGTGATTGTGTTTTTGTCTTTTTTTTAATTAACACTATATGGGGGCATATTCAATTAGCTTTCCGGTTCGCGGTAACGCGCGTTACCGCGAATCCTGCACACTATTGCCGTTAATACGGTACCGCATTAACGCGGATTTTTGTACGCAACCCTATGGGCTGCGAACGAAAATCCACGTTATTGCGTTACCGTGTATTGACTACGCGGCCCGTTCCGGCGCAATCCCGCGGACCGGAAAGCTAATTGAATATGCCCCTATGAGTCTAATGCACTGATTGGTCTTCAGGAATTTACTAGTGTTATCCCCTTTTAATCTCCCATCTTGTGTCCCCACCACCTGCCAGTTGGCTTTGTCAGCTCTGTATATTGTTTATATTTTAAGGTAGTAATAATAATAATAATAATAATAATAATAATAATAATAATAATAATGACCATGGCAGCTGGATATTCCCTGTCTTGTGTATGAGATGTGATGTTCCCTGGTATCAGAGTAATGTTGTTTCTTGTTTCAGCTGTGACATGTGTTATGTGTAACTTAGTGGTTAGATTGTTACTTTTATTAAGAATGAACAATAATGTCTCTCATAAAACAGGTGAGACAATTTACATTACAGCTTCTGGCCTAACTATGTGTTTCATGATTTCAAAGCCATATCGCTTGTCATTAGCTGCCTTAGGATTTACAGCATTACCAGATCTGGAAATGTCACAATTTTTTCCTTGATATTCTGAATAGCCCCTGGCTATAAAGAAATGAACAGGTAACACTATTGTTTAAATAATATTGTGAATGCTAATTTACTTCATCTGTGATATTTCCCCATAGAAAAAAAGAGCCAGCAGACCATTAAGTGAAAAGTAAATGATTTATATAGAGTCCTCACTAGAGTATATTGCCATGGGCTGGTGACTGGGATTTGTAAATTCAGAACATACTTTACAATTTATTATGATTATGATTTTTATTATGATTTACCTATAGGATGTCAATACAGAGACCTTACTGTGAACAGGATGGGATCACTCTACTTGTACAGTTTAAGACAGATTGTAAACAATAGAGATATCATATTAAACAATATGATCGATAATGAGTGTAGATACTGTATGGTAGTAATCAGCAACATGAACCAGTAAGTAAAATCATCAACTCCTATTATTTACCATATAATCAGTGGTGGACGTGGGGGTGTATACGGCAGTGTGCCATACCACCACTTCTCCTACTGCTTTAATTGTAAAACTATCAAATTTCATTCACTTACATTTTCCATACTGACACATCTAAATTTCCACTTGGAACACTGAATATACTTCAATATTAAGCTCCTTATATCACACCTAACACAACAATAACTACAGACAGCTCTGCATTCTTTCTTCAATAGGAAAGCACATATCACTGACAAATGTGGTATTTGAGTACAGCAGGAAAAACAAAATTTGCATTTGCTAAATTTATAATACATGTCTATATCACTTTATTGTCAGCACACAGCTCATGGAGTCTGCAAGAATAGCAGTCATTGTGGGGTTCATGCCATAAAAGCATTAGCGCAAACTGATACTTAAATATGCATACTAAAGATGCATACTCAACCTGCCTTAACTTTACATGTACATAGAACACACACACACACACATATATATATATATATATATATATATATATATATATATATATATATATATATATATATATATATATATATATATATAAAATCTTGTGTTGTAGGTCCGTGACAATAAAAGGTTAAGTTGTGGACATGGGAGTTAAAACTTCTGGAGGTGGAAAAACTTACAAAACAGCATCCTAAGTATTCATTTGATGTGAGTCACAATTCTCATTCTGGAAGATCAGAGAGAAAGGCAAGACTCCTTCAGCAAAATATAGTAATAGAGGGCGATGGAAAGTAGAGTGTGGATATTGTGGGGTTGGCAGATGAGGATGTTATATCCTCCGTAGTTGCTACACCCTGCTAGCTACCTCAGACTGCACAAAGTGATGCTGCTAAAGCAGGTCATAAGAGTTATTAATCATGTCATATATTAAACAAACTAACAGCTACAGCAGCAATGCCTTACAACTATAGCAAACCATCTGGAATCAGTGCAGAAAACGCCTGAATAGCAAGAAAGGGTTAAACAGCTTTTATTAGCAAACACACAGAGCTGTAATTGTTTTGTATAAGGGAAAATACTCTCATGCCCCTCCTTTGTGTAAAGTGAAGGGGGAGTATGTAAGAGGGGTAAGGGTATTTCAGACTTGCTCTCTGTGTTGCTCGAGCACCCCGCAGATCGGAGCTTCCAGGACAATCAGCAGCAGCACATTAGAAGGATCCCCGCCGGCAGCTGCACAAAGTAGCCAGACAGGAGAAAGCTGCTGTAGTAAAGTTGTGCGTCCAGTGTCACCAGTGAGAGAGAGATGAGTCTAGCAGACAGGGAAGGCGACAATGAGACATCTATGGATAATTCCTCACCTCCTTGACGTATGGGTCCCTGGCTGTACGCCCACTGTATCACCTTCCTTTAGGTGTCCTAGGCGACAAACCCTCGCAGCTTCAAGTCTCCGCAGCAGTTTTAAATCTGAAAGTGTGACGCATGCGCGGTGAGAAGCAGGGAGGGTTACAGAGACCTGTCTAAGGAGGTGTGTCAGTGTATGACAGTCAATTAGGGCTGTCAGGTTTAACACAAACCTGATTACAGTGAACAGCGAGATTGTTTGCAAAAAAATTGCTTAGTTAGGTTAAGCTAAAAGGATTTTGCCATGTATTACAAAATAGAACTCATAGTAATGCAAACATGTTACCATCTAATGGAAAGCCGAAATCTGATTTGGGCAGCCTGCTGCTCTCCATCTGTTGTGGGACAGCCACCTGTGCCCCCACAACATCTGGGAACTCACAGGTAGTCTACAGTCTGTCCAAAATCTTTAGTCTTGTTTTCAAACACATGAGGTCAGTTCAGTGGGGCTGTAGGTCCTTGGCTGGTACATATATCAAGTATAATGCCTCTGTTTAGTATTAAAGATGACAGAGACAGTCTTATGTGTACGTGACAGCAATAATACTACAAATTTCCGACAGACACACGTAGCACAGATTAGAGAGGCAGAATAGACCTTTCTCCTTGAGATTGTCCCTGGTATTCAATCAAGGGACAGGACAGCTCGCTAAAGTATAACCATATTCAATATAATTTACAAGCCAAAGGTCACTTACAGAAAGTACATTTTTTTTCTTTTCAACAGGTTACACCCAACAAATGTTACTATAGAAATTTGAAGGCTAAAGAGTTTCTGACAATTGTGTAATTTTCTCAGACTGTGGAATGTATTCGACATCTCACTTGTCATCAAAAAAGTTTTTCTTTACTTCCGTCCAAAATATGTATATACGACAATGGTAAACTATGGGAATCGTGTGAGAGTGATCAGAAGTGGTGGGAATGCTAGTAAAAGTATTTACAACAGACTCCAGGAATACACGGGCGTGCCCTTTGTGTAACTGGACAAACCCGTCACAACCTGTCATAAAAGTTAATTGTTGCCACTTTGTGGGAAGAACATTCATTAGTAGCATGCAGGATCTGACATTGGAAATGAACTGTATCAATGTATTCACTCGTGGTCCACAATCCATTCTTGGCTCACTGACCTTTAGATATAAGCACATAATATAATAACGTTCTGCTCTGTATTATGTGTGACGTAAATGACATTACTGTTTATGTACTTACGGATATCTAAGCTTTATGGTAGGTTGTATACTGAAGAACGTCACACAGAACACGAAACACCCATGTGTGTGCTTCCAAGTCTTCAACAGATACAAAGTAGCTGAGGAAAACATAGCAGATGCGTCCCCTTATGAAAGGGCGGAGTTGACAACCAAAGTAGAACTTCTTACGCCTGGATGCAGAGACACCACACTGAAGTATATGTTTCACAGACACATGCATTGACAAATAGATATATACAGTACATAAAGATGATAGATAGATAGATAAATAGACATCCATATATAGATACAGATCTCTCTCTCTCTCTCTCTCTCTTTCTCTCTTTCTCTCTCTCTTTCTCTCTATATAAACAAAAATATACATTAGGATGCACTCAATTCACAATAAATAAATAAAAATTTGAAAAGCTGTGCATATCCCAAAGTAATCAAAAAACAGGAACCATTGGGCAGGGCATACTATTGCGATGTCTTTTTCTATTTTTTTCTGTTACATTTTGTATTTTTCTTATTGCTGGTGTTGGTCTGTTCGTTTGTTGAACAACTATGGATCATATATATATATATATATATATATATATATATATATATATATATATATATATATATATATATATATAATAGAGCTTACACTCTCTCCTATTTTTTCTAAGGTAGGCATGTGAAATAAATGAAGTACTTTGATTTTTTTTTATTATTCATATGCAGTGGTGGTTAGTATACAAATATATCAGGGAGATGGGTGTCACAGCGGGCCATTGCAATGAGGAGCTAAGACCCCAAAGTGCAAAAGAAATTAAGACAAACCCTAAAAAGTGTTTTAACTACATAAATGGCAAAAGGATTAAAAAAGACAATATAGGACCCCAAAGAAGTGAGATGGGTGGATTGATTAATGATAATAAGCAGAGTTATTAAACACTTTATTTTCTTCAGTATCTACTAGAGAGGAACAAAGGGTAGGAATAATACATAAACATGGAAATGCAACTATACCATTAATTAATACTTGGCTGTCAGAGGAAGAAGTCCAAAGGTGAGTGAATAAAATTAATATAAATAAAGCTCCAGGTCCAGATGGCATACACCCAAGGGTCTTAGGGAGCTATGCTCAGAAATAGCTAGACCATTATTCATAATTTTCATGGATTCAATTTCATTAGGCTCAGTACCAAGGGATTTTTCAAATAGCAGATATGGTGATTTTGTTTAAAAAGGGAATAGGACCACAACCAGGGAATTATAGACCGGTAAGCCTGATATCAATAATGGGGAACCTACTAGAAAGTATATTAAGTGATAGTATTCAGGGTTACATGATGCACAATAAAATTATTAGTGCATCACCATAATGTTTGTGAGGGATAGGTCATGTCAAACTAATCTATGTAGTTTCTATGAGGAAGTTAGTAGGAACTTAGACTATGGTAGAACAGTAGCTGTGGTCTACCTAGATTTTGCAAAGGCCTTTGATACAGTGCCACATAAGAGGCTGGATTATAAAATAAGGAAACTGGGTCTAGGAAATAGCATTTGTACTTGGGTTGAAAACTGGTTAGAGAAAGGGAACAGAGAGTTGTAATTAATGGAACATTTTCTAATTGGTTAAAAGTTTTTAAGTGGTGTACCACAAGGTTTCCATGCTGGGGCCACTCCTTTTTAATATGTTTATTAATGACCTTAGTGATGGTTTAGAGAGAAAAGTTTCCATTTTTGTAGATGACACTAAAATTTGTAAGTTAATAAAATCAGAACAAGATGTAGTTTCTGTACAGTGGGGATTGGGCGGTCAATTGGAAGATGAAGTTTAACATAGATAAATGTAAGGTTATGCAGTTAGGGATCAAAAACCAGTCTGCAATCTATAAATTAAATGGGATAAATTTAGGGGAATCTATAATGGAAAAGGATTTGGGAGTGCTCTTAGATAGTAGACTTAGCAATAGTGCTCAATGTCAAGCAGCAGCTGCAAGGGCCTATAAAGCATTGGCATGCATAAAAAAGGGCATGGATGTAAGGTAAGAAGGTGTAATTTTGCAAATATATAAATCGTTGGTAAGACCTCATCTTGAATGCGAAGTACAGTTCTGGGCACCACTCTATAAAAAAGACATTTTGGAACTAGAAATTCAATGAAGGGTGACAAAATTGATAAAGGGTATTGACTTACTAAGGTAGAAGAAAAAGTTAGCTAGTTTAAGCATGTTTACTTTAGTGTCTAAAGAGGATATGATTACT
This sequence comes from Mixophyes fleayi, assembly GCF_038048845.1. Taxonomy (NCBI): domain Eukaryota; kingdom Metazoa; phylum Chordata; class Amphibia; order Anura; family Limnodynastidae; genus Mixophyes; species Mixophyes fleayi. The sequence goes on from NC_134403.1 coordinate 265,219,617, forward strand.
ATGTACAAATACATTAAGGGTCAATACAGAGAACTTTCATGGGAACTTTTTACCTCAAGGACTATACACAGGACACTCGGTCACCCCCTAAGATTAGAGGAGATAAAGTTTCACAACCAACAAAAGAAGGGGTTCTTCACAGTAATGGCAGCCAAGATATGGAATTCACTGCCAGGGAAGGTCGTGATGGCAGATTCAACTGATATGTTCAAGGACGGGTTAGACAAATTTAGCGGAAAAGGATATGCAGGGTTACGATCGTTAAATAAAATGAAGGATAGTAGTGGACCCAGGGAGAAATAGGATGCCTTATTGGGTCAGGAGGGATTTTTCCTGAATAAAAAATATTGGCGGTTGCTTCACCTGGATCAGTTTCAAATATAAAAGAGCGATCGCAGGAGATCCAAATAAGTTGAGCTTCATGGACTGGTGTCTTTTTTCAACCACATCAGCTATGTTACTCTGTATGTTACCATGATCCTGCCCTGGTGATGTTTCTCACTGTCTTCACTACAGGAATATATTGACATACACACTCGGTAATATAGGACTCGGGGCCTGATTCATTAAGGATCTTAAATGAAGAGGTGTCTTATTTCAGTCTCCTGGACAAAACCATGTTACAATGCAAGGGGTGCAAACTAGTTTTCTGTTTTGCACATAAGTCAAATACTGACTGTTTTTTCATGTAGCACACATATATCAACTTTAAATTTCAGTGTACAAATAAGCTATCATGTATTTGTGTGCTACATGAAAAAACAGTCAGTATTTAACTTATGTGCAAAACAGAAAACTAGTTTGCACCCCTTGCATTGTAACATGGTTTTGTCCAGGAGACTGAAATAAGAATCCTCTTCTTTGAAGATCCTTAATGAATCAGGCCCTCTATCATTAAAGTGGTTTTCTATATTTTCTTGACTATACATTATTGTCTTGTACATGTCCTTCTCCAACTTCTACTAAACTCATTTATTTTTCTTTGTAACCTCCTTCTTTGCTTTATAACTTTTGTTACCCCAAGATATGGCTACAAAACTATATCAAATGCAGAAGCAGAACAATGAAAGTAAACAACTACTAGTTTTTCTGTGCGTGAGTTCTAATAAATACCCTTCTCTGTTTGATGATATAAATGCATTTAAAAATAAGAAACGATTTTTATAAAGAAACATTTTTGTTAAAGTTTCAGGGAGGCATATTGAAGAAAATAGATGAAAGTGATCTGTAGGTGGGAAATCACTTTAAGAAATTTCTATTATCTCACCCCCTTTTTACACATCAGACTGAAGAGCCTATACAGCTGGAGGGAACAGATGATACCAACTTGTGTCTTCTACTACCTGATCTTTTATTAGACATCTAGGGATCTATTTTTTTAAGCTAGTGTGGTGTCAAGCATTATGCATTGCTGCAAATTGCAGCGATGCATATAGAAGCACCGCTGTAATTTACCATGCCAGGGTTGCTCTAGGACCCCCGGCGAAGTCCCCCCTACTCCAAAAGCACTTTTTTTTTTAATTTAACAGCAGCCTGACACTGCCGGTGAATGGAGGAAGTGCCATGCTCACATCACTTCCACCGGGAAGGGATCCAGCAAAGCTGGAGAGGCTTAATCTGGATTCCATTGAACATCACAGCTAAGGCCATCCTGAGATGGCATTACCTTGCTGTGATTGCACCTTACTAAATAGACACTCAAGTTATTAGAAGGGGTGATTGTAGTTTCATTACATGCAAAAAACATAATTTATTGTCAGAATGTAGCAAAATTCTAGATTTGTTTTTGGGTCTAAAAAAATTGAAACCATATTAATTTACACTAGAGATGGACAATACCATCTTGCAACTCTTTTTTTGGCATTATGTGCTCTTTGGGGCCTAGTTCTATCTCCATCAGAGATATTCCTGCAGGCCATGGCCCAACCTGCCTCTGGCTACAGGCGAGTGTAAGTACCCAATACTAGTGATGATGGTCACATGTGTTTGCAATCACGAGCAACTGTTAAATGCATTTTATGTACAGTAGACATTCATAACATTCTAATGAATGTATTTTATGGGAAAATGTTTTTTTATGTTTTGTCAATAATGACTACATTATTACCAGGTGACAGCAATAGAATTTTTTCTGTGCGTTCTTTTGTGAATTGATATTCCACATATCTATTGGATGTATCCAGGAGTGTACTGTCTGTTAGAGCAGAGCGTACCTAGACCCGCATTCAACAACAGACGTATCTTTATATCCGCTCTTTGCTGAATACGGATGTGTGCATGCCTGATTTACGTGCATTTTTATAAAAACACAACTTACGTTTGATTTGCGTGCCTTAATAAATCAGGCCCCAGACGATTAACCAAAGACACCAAAATATGTGCTTGTTACATTTGTAATATGTTAAACAAATTAACTCAAAAAATAAATAAAAAATAAAATAAAAAAATAATTAATTCAGCATCTGTTTGTTAACTTTATATCCACATAGTATTTGGAAGACAGGTGCCATTATTCCCCTTTTATGTACTAGTACAGTGACAGAGTACATTTTAATATGCAGCATTAACACAGTACACATAAATATATTCATACTCTAAAGAACAATTCATGGTTAACTATGTAGAGGCTTTCTCAGACCTGAGTGAAATGTGCATAGCTTGAAAAATAGGAAACATTTTTCTTTGCTCCTAACTTAGCATCAGGCCCTTTGTGTGCAATATCACTTTGCAGTGCTAGCAGGCCCATGGCACCTTCAGTGATTAAAAAGAGGCAAAAAATGATATTTTGAGAACATATGGCCACCTCTCAATACAGCTGGTGTGTCCTGGAGCGTCACCAGCTGTCGTAGGTTAAGTGAGCTAAGCACAGACAGGTTGAGTGCTCTAAATCCAAGTATCTGGCTCCACTGATGGTATGAAGATGATGGTTGATAGCCAGGGTCGGACTGGCCATTTGGCACTTATAGTAAATGCCAGAAGGGCCGATAGCTAGATGAGCTGGTTCGGACAGGCCATTGCATCCTTCCGGAACCTGAAAGCTAATGGGGTCGGCCGTAGCCTATTAGTGGCCGGCCCCGTCACTGACTGGCTTCCTGGTGGCTGGCTCCTCCCCAGGAGGAGCCATTATTTCATCTGCCGTGCGGATCAGGACTGTTCCTGCCCTCCTTACCTCCTTTTCCTTATCTTCACTCCCTTTTTCCCGCTGTCCCCTGCTCCTGACTGCCTCTCTGAACTGACAGCTGCGGATCCCTCCTCGCCCGCCAAGCCCAGTAGGAGAACAGAATGCCATAATTCAGTATGTTAATATATTTTCTTGTGTGCAATGTATTTTTGATTACTTTTTAACCATTGTTTCTTTAACTAGGGGCACTACTGTGTGCCATAATATGATTTAGGGGCACTATTATGGCATTACATCAATTGGGTGCACTATTGTGTTCCATAATATGAACTGGGAGTGGTAATGCAAAGCTTAATATTAATTGAGGGGCACTGCAGGGTGGCATAATATGCATTCTGACAAAGGGGGTGGCCTAGTGCTTTTTCACGCACAAGTTTCTGTCATTGTCAACTATGGAGGGGGCCCCAAGAAGTTGCTGTACCGAGGCCCAAATTTCCTCTTGGCGGTTCTGCCTGTAAATCATGGGGGCAGAAATCTCCAGGTAAATAATCAAACTGATGGATCACATCCAATTAGCTCTCACCCACCCACTCCACCCCCCTTAATATATATACTTTGTTATTTAAAATTAAAAGAAATGACGCATATTCAACTATTGTAGTAAAACAATGATTTTCCTCTGACATTTTGTTGTAGATGTAAATACTTTTAATGTGGCAGTGTAGGTTCAGGTGATCATTCAACAGTTATTCTTTTTTCTGATATATTTGTTAACGTTTTATTTTGTGTGAAATGATGCATGAAAATTCTGCCATTACAATTTAATTAAGAGAAAAGGGTACTTGTTAATTATGTGTGTGCAACTACTCTGTTCTTGCTATTTTGTGGGAGATTTGAAAAAAGCAGAACATGGTTCCCGACAGTGGCGCCCGTATAATTGGTGGTATTGCTGTAGTGTGGTGGTGGTAATGTTATAGTGTGTTTGGGGGTTAGTATTGCTAAAAAGTGGGAGAGAGTATTGCTGTAATGTGTGGGTATGATGAAATGAGTTTGATAACACTTTAACCAGCCTGTCCTTCGTTTCTCACAAACTGTGGATTATAAAATGTGCTTTTTATAGCCCTTGCTTTTGTTCACCAGCTCAACAGAGTGCAACTGCAGTGTCTAATTACATGTGGATAAGGGGACATTGTAGCTCATTTTAAATATGTTTATTGTTTATTGTATCCTGTTGATCTTGCATTGTCCTTAAAGTGAAGCCAGGTGGGTTATGGGTAAGGATCTGGTTGCAAGATACTGGTGAGGGGGGAAGGCTAATTAGTATCCATTGTTCTCACAAGTCTAGTCCAGACATTTGATCTACAATCTAGCAGGGGAGTTTCTGTGTAAGTACAGCTCATCTCCACTCCCCTCTCCAATCCCCTAGTCCAGGACTCACCAATGTTTAACAAGGAGAGACCCAAGGGTTTGCCCAGGGAGGGGAAAACACTGTGGAAATTTGACCCTAGATTTAAGGAGGGGAGGTGATGTTCATGCTGTGGATTTAATCCTGGAAGGCACTGGTTTTGAGTTGTCGTTCTCTGCCAGAGACTATATATGCAGCTGCGAGAGATCCATGGGCTTTGGATTCTGCAAATCAGGACAACCAGGTGACTGTAACTCCTTAAGCTAGTGGGGTAAGGGACAGATTATGTGGTAAACCTGCCTGGTATTTATTTACTGTGTGTACATAATATTCTAGTGATTGTTTTTGTTACAATAAATGTACTGTTGTACTTTTCTAACTGCATTTGCCTGAGTGACTATATTATTCCTAGAAGGTTCTGGGTAGGCTTCCCTGGCATAGGTACGACACCCCTGGGTGGCCAGCCAGCCTGAAGTGGGTAGAATTGGGCCAGAAATCCCGGTATCTTAACAAGGGGTAATGCTGGTTGCTGTAATATGAGAGTAATATGAATTGTGGCATAAAATGATTTGAGGGCACTACTGTGTGGCATAATATGAACTGGGGCCATTACTGTGTGTCATGAACAGGAGGCAACTCATTGAGAAGTAGAAGGGCCATTTTTTTAAATTTTACCTTAGATTTTGTATATTCTATAATTAGATCAAGAGAACAGGGGACTGGCTTCAACTAGAGAACCAGGGATATGGGGTGGTATTAGGAGGTTGTTTTGGACAGAACAAATAATGTTGAAAAGATGACCTGTAAAGAGCTACAAAGCATCTATAAAGCCCGGGGCCGGATTAAGGGAATGGAGGCCCCTGGGCTAAGGGGGCCTCCATTCCCCCGTGAGGCCCCCCCCCTGTGAGCCGCCCCCCCCCCAAGCGCTTACCTCTTTGTTCTCCTGTCACTGTAGTCCTTCCGCGGCACGCTGTAAGCTAATTACTGAGGAGATCTCGTGAGAGTGAGACTCATAGTCTCATTCTCACGAGATATCTTCTCAGTAAGGAGACTACTGAGTGCCACGGAAGGACTACAGTGATAGGCTCAGCAGCATTGATCGGGCCGGGGTCGCCCCTGACCCCGCACCGATCAAAAATGCTGCTGAGCACTTTCAAGGGCCCTCTGGATGCCCAAGGCCCCTGGGCTGTAGCCCAGTTAGACCTCGGGTTAATCCGGCCCTGATAAAGCCCATCATTACTCAAGTTAAAATTTAAGCCATCTATTGTTCACACAGTAAAAATTAGGAAATCTACACTGATATATACAGCCATCCTATTACTTGTGGTCACAGGTCACAATGATCTGTTCATCCCCTGCTGACCTCATCACACATGAAGCATGTGCTACGGGACATCTGAGCTGTCCCACGTGTGCAAGCAGCATGAGAAGAGAACCGAAGACGCTGCAGTGCTGGAATGAAAGAAGGTAATTGTGGGGAGGGGGCATGATTCAATGTAGTTTGGGGCGTGGGCTATTAAATTAATAGTGTGCAGGAAATATTAATTTATTGGTGGGGTAATGGTGGTGCCTATGGGATAATTTAATGCGGGGGTGGTTTTGGGTCTAATAATTTAATGTGTGGCTGAGTCTGGGGAGAAGGGTGGCTTTCTGTTCAGTGAGAATACTAATTATTTAGTGTTGGGGCTTTTTAGGGAGGGTAATAGGTTTATTACATGCAAATACTAATTATTTAAGGTCTGGGCTGCTTGGGGGGAGTATGTATATGTATTAAATGTAAATACTATTAATTAGTGTCTTTGAGACGAATGTGTTTATTTTGTAAATGTGAATACTATTAATTTAATGTCAGGGCTGTTTGCCTAAAAAATAAACGTTGGAGCTATTGATTTAGCATTGAAACTGGTTTGGGAAGGGGGCTAGAGTGTGCTCTCATTGCTAAGCTTTCCATATTTAATGTTCTTATCCTTTTTTTCAAAGAAGACCCCAACATGCCAGAATCCAGACAGCAATTGAGCTTAAGACATCAGTAGCAGCAGATAGTGAACGCTGCAAGAACAGGTAGGAGAGAGCAGGACAGTCTGTTATCATTCTAGTGGGGCAATACTTTGTCCCGATCTAAGGGGTGGGGCCTAAACTATGCACTCTTTATATACACTGCATGCCTTATATACTACACTTTGCCGCTGCCAGGACCTTCATAGGCTTACCACTCCCCCTCTGGTGTCTGGACACACCCACTCTGGTGGGCCCCTATCTTTGCAGTACCCCGGTGAGACCCTCATGCCTCAGTCCGACACTGTAACCATGTTACATCATAGGGGCACCCCTTTCTTCAGTGCCCCAGTGCCTTAATCCAGCTCTGGGCTAAGATGTCAGATTAACACCCAGTGCTCTGATCAAGCTCTTTTGCTGGCAAAAACATCAGTTTATTTTAAAGCAAAAGGTCTTTTTGCACTCTTATAAGTCAGCATCAATGTTCAGTACTGTAATATAAACATATTATACAATCTATTGCTATAATATGATCTAAATATATACTCCATTATAATCAGCCAGGTATGTAAAGAAAAAGGTGCTGTATGGGGAAGGATCATATAAACTAAAATGCAATATAAAGTGAGGTTTGTGTTTTGTTACATTATTTATTTTCATTATTTATGATTTATCATTTATAATAATAAAATACTAGTGGGTTAAGCCATACAAATTTTTTTTTTTTTATAAATATTATGGTTTTATGCCTTTTCCTGGTGCTCCAGGTGCGTTACACAACAAGGGAAATGATCAGGGTGGGCAGAAGACCAAGTAAGTTGTCCTGATGCGTCATGTTGCACTGCACCAGCAATGCCATATCAGCATACATTATTGTGCATGGGACCCACAGCAGCTGGGTCTCACCCACATGTTTTGCGGTACGGATCAGAAATGTAGTGTTCCACCCATGTCAAACTGGGGTATGCAGAGTCCACCAGTAAATTTATTTGCAAGTGCCCACTAAACACTGGGAAATAATGTTTTATGTAGGATACATTTTATACCATAATTATTCAATATCCTGTAATATGGATATACTTGTTTAATAATTTTGGGACATTAATGATGATGTGATAGAGCCCACATGTGATACAGTCTGCTTGACGCTCCCTTATAGGCTAAGCAAAAGACAATTCTTAAACAAAGTGGCTGAGTATTGCTTATTGCTACCTTCAAAGGGGTGCCTGTCCATATTATGCTGCTAAGAAGCTCTGCAGAGTCTGGCTAATTCAGGAAGGCCATCAAATATGTGTATTCGCCGTCACTTTCAGCTATTTCAGTTTTCTGAACCACAATTCTTTTTTTATATCTGCATTTAATCTGGCACATTATTGTTAACATTCCACATTCTATATGGAATATGCACTCCAATCTATCTGTGTCCATTTATCGTCCATAGCATATTTATGTTTGTTCATCATTCAATTGACAACATTCTTTCATGTTAAATTTTACAGGTTCCTGGAGCATTCCTAGACAATTGTTGGCCCCATAGCAAAGTTTGTAAGGTCTTTGACAGTGAAGACTGTCCTCAGAGCAGCTGCAGCCCCTGCACCAATGGTAGTTATGCCCTTGACTAGGGGAGGGCTGGCAGATTTTAGCCCGAGTGCAAGACTCGACTCAGCAGCATATTTTACATAAAAAAAAAATGCAGACAGCCCAGTTCCCCAGCCCAAGGTAGTCCACTATGGGACCAGCCTGGGAGGCAGATGTCCTTCTGCCCCCAGCCCAGTCAGCCCCAGCCCTTGACTTGTCTTATAACAAATGCAACAATGGAAAATTAGGAGAATGTATATATAGAAAGAAATTCATATTTTTCTCTGTGCCGCAACATTTTTTGACATATTAAATTACCCCAAATGAGTTTTCTTCCTTTTACCATCTTTCTTTATGTGACATATATATTTCCCAGGATTCCTACAAATGAGTGCATTGTGCATTGTTAGTACATTGCACTGTAACTCTGTCCTGCTGTCCTGACAGCGATACTCATAGAATACAGCTTGCAAGACTCCTGTGTTACTCAATGGGCTCTTTCACCAACACACCTGCCCACCAAGACACACAACAGATGAAGTAATCTCTGCCTAGGACAATATGAATCAAGCACTTGGATAAACAGCACTTAAAGTATGAGAATCGAGAGTTTTTAGCTATTTAGGGGCATATTTAACAAATAATGATAATGCACTATCGTGCACTTACCATTAAAAAAAGTCCCTCCGTGTCCCCCGCATATTTAAGAAGGGGGCATCGCAGCAGATATCATGGATATCTGCTGCTTTGCATTCCTTTTCGTTTTTGGGAGCAGTCACCATTCTACAGTATGGTGACTGCTCCCAACCGCAATCTAAAAAAAGTTTTTTTCGGTAACTTGTCTTGATAATGTACGCCAGCCAGCTGAAATTTGAGAAATAGTTCAATCCTTATCCATGCGATAAGGATTGATAACTATTTTTCATTTTTGCCGAACTTTGATAAATGTGCCCCATAGTGCCTTGCAAATTTGCAGCTTTTTTTTTTTTTTTTTAAAAAAAGGTACTCCAAACAATAAGGGTTTTACATTCAATTAGGAGCAAAGCAAAGAAACACCTGGACATACAATGCGAGGAGTACAAATTGACTTATTTTTTTGCATGCCAGGAAAATACTGGCTGTTTTTTCATGTAGCACACAAATACTTGATAGGTTTATTTTTACACTGAAATTAATGTTGATCTATGACATGTACTATCCCAACTATAAATCTGTCCCCACATTTTAAATTTACCTCCCCTCTAATGCAACATGGTTTTGCCAAGGCGCAAAGTTTCTCCTTTTCTTTGCTCTGTACTAACTCAAAATCAGGCCCTACATATTTAAATATCAAAAAGCATTGATATGCAATTAAAACTTTACATTTATTAAAAACTTTGCATAAAACATGTACAGTAAACCATGACCTTCACTGATATACTTACATGTTTAGACTAATACAGATATTGTCATCACATTTATAGACCACCTAAGTCCAATCATTAAATAGCAGAAAGAGTATCCAGAAACCCTTTATAGAACCAAAGCATCAGGTTTTTATCCAAAGCTTAAAACAAATCAGTGTTCACTGATTTGACGCAAGCATGCTATGACTGGAATACGTAATAGGCTGTGTTAGTAAAGCAGCTTTCACAACTTGAGTCTTTTAGTATCAGCAAATGTTCAGAACTAGCCCAATGTTATTTTGCTTTAAAACAACTTCCCAAGGACTTAGCTGTAAGAAGCCTCTTGTTGCAAGAGGCACCATTATAAACTACAGGAGTCACTTCGCAGCCATCCTCTGTCACAGCAGATTTGTAGTTTTTTCCAAAAACAGGGAGTTTAATGATCAAGCTGTTCAATCAGCACAGAGATTGTGACCAGACTGCAACAGCTTATGACTCACAAACCAAAACTATAGCTTCCACAGTAGTTACGACCTGACACGTTTGTCAGTTTCATCAGAGGTTTTCATTTTTTGTTGTGGCTGCAGCATTGGTGGCAAAGCTAAGCCACTAAGGCAGAGCTTTTATGATAAGAGTAACACCAGCAACTGATCAGGGACTAAACCCTCTTGTTCTTGGTGACCATTCATTGGGAACTCTGTTCTCTTGAATGGTGTTCTTCAAGGGCACAGAGGTAAGCCCTCCGTGGACACTATGGAGCAGATTCAATTAATAACATCAACTACTGAGGACCAATAATGTGAAAAAATGTTCTCCCCGTGTTTGCGTGGGTTTCCTCCGGGTGCTCTGGTTTCTTCCCACACTCTAAAAACATACTAGTAGGTTAATTGGCTGCCAACAAATTGACCCTAGTCTGTGTTTGTGTGTGTGTGCTAGGGAACTTAGACTGTAAGCCCCAATGGGGCAGGGACTGATGTGAGTGAGTTATCTGTACAGCACTGCAGAATTAGTGGCGCTATATAAATAAATGGTGATGATGATGATGGTAGGTAATCCATTGAGTGAGAACAGCATGCAGAGCGCAGTTATAATATTACTGTGAAACATATGGTCCCCATCCTCAGATTTAAAAAAAAAAGAACAAGTGGACTAGACCTACCATACATGGAATACACACACCTAGAAAAGCATCTACAATGACCAGTAATTTTAAATAGTAACAAAACACAAATAGGTAGGAATTACAGCCTTTTCATTGAAATGTATTTTATTCTCCTATAATTTTCATTACAGTGTTTTTTAAACTGTGTTTATACAAATTACGTTGGAACTGTGCAGACAATGTAAATCCCTCATTATGTGTTCATCATTTACTGCTTGCATAGATTTCATTATAATTTGGCTAAACACAAGGGGCCTGTTTCATTAAGGAAATTAAAGCAAAAAAAAAATGAGTAACTTTGTACCTTGACAAAATCATGCTGCATTGGTGGGGGAGCTAAATTTAAAATGTGGGGACAAATTTATAGTTGGGGAAGGGCATGTCCTAGATCAATTTTCAGGGTAAAAATAAAGCTATCAATTATTTGTGTCCTACATGAAATAAACAGCCAGTATTTAACTTATGTGCAAAATAATAAACTAATATGCACCCCTTGCATTGTAACAGGGTTTGTCCAGGAGAAAACTTATTTTTTTGCCTTACTTTCCTTAATGAATCAGGCCCAAGAAGTGCAGTTAGACACACTGGCAATAAAACATTTATTCATCATTTTACATTCCAGTTAAGTGTATGTAAATGGATGTAATATTAGAAACATACTTGCCAACTTTTCCTCATTGGCTTCAGGGAGATCCCGGGGGGAAGGTGGGTGTGCGGGGGCGGGGCTTGACTAATCACATCATTTTGGCCCAATTGTCACAATTTTGGCCAATTACAGCAGGGCTGGGGCTAACCTGACACAATATTTGTGTAATTAAGTCCCACCCCTGCCACTTATCTATTGCGGGGGTGAGAACCAGGAGGTTGCCCTGCTCTCCCGGGAGCCTGGGAGGTCTCACGGAAATTCCTGAGACTCCCGGACATTCCGGGTGAGTAGGCAACTATGCGTTAAAGAAAAGCAGCTAATAAATCTCTAGAGACTGAAGTGTCTTTTACATTTCTGTCTCCATTACTGAAGTTATGTTGTCTTACCTGTCAGTCTTTGACTAAATCTTGGTCTCCATGAAAATGGCCACCTCCATAGGCATCAATACATGAACATAGGACACAATTTCTGAACTGTGTCATCATGCCACAGATGGCGAAGCCAACCATGTCTTGTACTGGCTCAGCATCAGGGAGAATGCCAGACTCTTCAGGGAGTGAGGGAGATCACCCCTATTTCAGGGAGTCTCCCTGACATTCAGGGAGAGTTGGCAAGTATGATTAAAAACCATTGTACCAAATGTAACCATACATATTTGCATTTGTCTTGACTATGAGGACAACTTTCTGTTTCCACATTTTTGTATTTTTAGATGTGTTTAACTTGAGCTAAGGTGTATACCTCTTGTTCCATTTCTGAGTGTCTAGTGCATGTTAACGCACTTGAAAATGTCCATTAATCTCAATGGGAATGCATTTTAAACACAATCCTATGCAGTCATTAAGTGTTTAAATATGTGTTAAACAGAGGCATTTGGCTTGAATATGATGACAACTTTATATTTTCACACAGGAAGCTGACAACAAAGAGAAGCAGGAAGTAAATGACAGTGAGCAGCATGGACCTTGAGAAACTTGCAAACACAGTGCAACTACACTTAAATCCCTTCCCGTCCATTACAAGTATGAAAGGGATGAGAGTTCTGAAGCAAATTACAAATTCCTTGTGTTTGAGTCCATGAACAAATCGTAGAAGATTGATAAAGTTATTTTTTTTTATTGAAAACTCTATTTGGCAACACATGGTGCCGATTTCCCTCATCCACAGACTTTCCCATCTGAATCAAGTGGCCTTGGGACAAAAAAGATCTGTACCCACTCTCTTTACTAACAATGGATGCTTTGCTAGTGTGCATTCATGTGGATTTTTTTAAGATATCATTTTTAAAAATATAATGCTATGAAAAAAATATTTTCCCTAAAATTAATCTGGCAGTAGATGAGTACACTAGTGCCCCTGACACTCCCACTGATGCCTCTGCAAATTCCTCAAACGAAGTGCATAGAGTATCGATTGAAGATCTACCTACCGGATGGAAACAGAAGCCCCATCAATAATATCGAACAATAATATCAAACAAACCAATGGTCGATGTGGAAATTTAGAAGTAGCAGTATGGAAAGTGTAAGTGAATGGAATTTGATAGTTTTACAATGAAGACAGTAGGAGAAATGGTATTGCATACCGCCATATATATCCCCACTTCTACCACTGGAGCAAACAGAAGGCATTGATGCACATTCCACAGAATTAGTCAATATTATTGATGGTTTGAAAAAGTCAGTTACAAAGCCACAAAAGCATACAATTAACTGACCAACATCAAATGATGATGAAGAAGGTGTCCTTGTTTTACAAAAGCCTGAGAGGAAATGTATATAATTAAGATTCTGGCTATTTTTTAACTTTGAAAATGTGAATGATGAATTTAATTCACAACCACCTGAACTCGTATTATCCTCCAGCAACATGTACAGTGTACACAGCTCCAATCCATCCTAGTACAATTAATCACACACTGCCAAACCAACCTTCGTATGCCCTCCATTTTTATTCACACAACATAGGTCTACAAAATGAACCACCTTAAAGTGGGCCACCTTCAGCTGAATTATTCTCCAGGTGTTGGCCACAATCTTGCCCCCATTTGCCTCATTTTGAAAATAAAAGTCTCATGAATAAACAGCTTCCGGAAGAGTCCAACAATGCTATGTACATGCAAAACCTACCTCTTTAGGTTATTATCATCAGCTGTAATGTGCACCTTTATAAAAAAAATGTATAATGTTTACATGCTGTTGCAAACACAGCATTTGTTTCATAACCAAGCAAAGTTTTCAGTGAATATGCACAATGCAAAATCACATAGTCACAAGGCAAAATTGAGTGACCACATTATATTTGGAATTCTCCCTAGGGCTTTTTGTTATCTATGTAGTTGACAATAATGCAATGGCAATTCCACACCCTACATACGTCTCCAAATCATTGTTAGGCGAGTATAATATACCCTTTGTACTTTTCTTGCAAGCCAGAAGGCTAGAAGGCTAATCAGGTGATTTTGACTTTTTCACCTATTTTTTTGCCAAGCATAATATGCATCTTCAAATATATTTTGTGTGCACTTGTTTGCGCAAATTCATTTTTTTTTTACATATTGACGTTTTATTGGTAAAAAGTTATCAATGTCCAATAGTCAAAATGTCTACATTACACCTTCTAATCTCATTGGGACTGTTTATCCGTGGGACTGAAGTCTACCTAGGAGAGAGCACAAAATTGGAAAATGGTCTAATATGGGTGACTGGTGGGTCAGGTGAACCCCTTTTTTTCTACTTTCTTTTTGTAATGCACAGTGCATAAAGAATAGTGAAAAAAAAGTATTGCAAATGATCTGAGATCCACATTTTCTGAAGATAAATATGGACCTGACATTGAGTTGGACATAAGTCCATTTTCACCGTGTAAGAATGTGTGTTTCTTTTTGTTGTTTAGTATGTTTATATCTTAAAAAATTTCAATAAAAATACTGGATTTCAAAAAAAAGAATGTGTGTTTCGTAAAATTGGTCAGAACGTAAGTTCAACTTGTGCCCATATTTTGAATTGAGCTTTCCTTATGTTTGCATTTTGAGATACAGGTTAGCAGTGTTCATGTGTAAGTACCATATAGGCATGGAGACAATGACACCACTTAGAGATGCATCTGATTTTCACTTGAACGCATATATTTAAGATGTGCCTTTTAGGAAGCCCTATAGGGCTGGGGCAAGTCTTCGAGTTGGTGATGACAGACGCATTTTTGCATTGGATTTACCTATATACTAGATTTAAATGTGCTAATATCTTACGATGAAGGTATCTATCAGACTTTGATCAAACAGAGCAGGATTGGAAACTAGATATGTGCCAAATCCACATAATCATAATAATAGTGTTCCTAAATTTTACCACTAAACATGTTGCCACTTTTCTTTCTTGTGTCTGGCAAAAGTGGCTATGTACTGATCTTCATGAACTACTGTCACATCTCGTCCGATTTTGTTTGTGTCAACTTGACTTTCCATTTGAATTCTGCCACAACACTTATTGCCAAATTCCTTTGGACATGTATTTTTACTGTTAAAAGGTTACAGAAAGCTTTTTGTTCCTGTCTTTACTGTATGATTTGAAATATATAAAGCTTGGAATATTTCAGATCGCTCAGATGCAATATTTGGCATCTTCCTTAATGTTCTTTTTGTGGCTGATTTATATCTATACACTTTAAACACTATACATTATACAGACTCTTTGCACCCTGAGGATTGTACTCTGATAGTAGCTGGGGAATTGTCCCTCAGGCAATACAAAATAGTCCTCAAACATGTCACAGACTCCCATTACCAAATTTTCACTCTGATTTCAAGCCCATTTGTCATGTTTATCTCACTGGACAAGTTGTCATCTACAATCCCAGTCTCTTTTTGAAAATTTTGTATAAAACGCATGCTGCCTTGATTAAACAAACTTAGCGATGATTGCCAATAGAAAGCTGAATTTTGTAGCAGAGATGAGTGAACCAATTTTTGTTTCCAAAACCATTCTTGTGTTTAGGTGTTGGTTTCAGCAAGACAGGCCACTGTTTCATTCTTGTTTGGTTTTGAATTTCACCAAAATCCCATAGATTGTAAGCTTGCGAGCACGACCTCCTTACCACTCTGTCTGTATGTATTACTCAGTATTGTTTTATTACTGTTTGTTCCCAATTATAAAGCTGTATGTAGACACACATAACAGACTGCAGTATACGCACATGTGTATGTACAATAAGTTTAAATCAGAACGCACAAAATAATAATAATATTTTTTTGATCATAAATTAAAATAACAGCTGCTACCATTATAATAAATAAAAATAATAATTATTTTCAAATATAAAACTTTTTTTGGAGTTTTTCTTTTACATATATTTTCTACAATAATTAAATAAATAAGGTCACTTAAACGTAAACTTTGGCTGGAGACATGACATGGGATAAGTGAGCTTTACTGATCGAAATACCCTGTTTCACCTAAAAGAAACTTGTGACAATTGACTATGAAAAAGATTCAACCACACAGCAACCTGGGTGGTAAAACAGCACCTCGCAAGGAATATTAACGTTTTTATGATTTGTTTTTCACACACTCCAGATTTTAATATACTTGTCCTTATTGAACATGAAACATACCTGTTCTGCATACCACTGTCTATAATTAATCATATACATCCAAGCAACTGTCCACTTTGAGGCACTAGGCTGCCCCTTAGATACCTCGTTTCCCCACCAAACACTGCAGCATGCACCACTAGCACTGTACTGTTCACCGATGCTCTACTATGCCTCCCAATGTTCCCACTCACTGGACAAACATGTCCTTTCGTGGGACAGTGGGACAGGGCCCAGAAATCGGGACTGTCCCTTGAAATTGGGAAAGTTGGGAAGTATCGTGGTGCCTTCCCCGATTCCCATGCTAGAGAGTTCTGGATACAGTATAGGGAGCCTTACCTTATCTCATTCCCTAAACTACAATATGATTTTTATAGCTGAATTCATGATAAATCTATATTCGGTCCTATTATTATATTATGAACATAAGGGAATTCTCAAGGACTAAAAGGATGACTTACATCAAATTTCTCAAAACATAAATCCATTTCTAGGTAAATTATTGAAATGAATGTGGCATTTGAGCTATAGAAACTCACACCTTAAATTTCACACTATTCTAAAAAACTGGATGACTCAACTTTGTAGATTACATTTGTCTTCAATAGTATTTTCTGTAGAATGCATTTCTTTCCGTTGTTATTCACTCCTATAACCACATATTTCAGGACCTGTTTAGCCACCTTTGTACTTAAGAACCTGGGGCCTGATTCATTAAGGATCTTAAATGAAGAGGTATCTTACTTTAGTCTCCTGGACAAAACCATGTTACAATGCAAGGGGTGCAAACTAGTTCTCTGTTTTGCACATAAGTTAAATACTGACTGTTTTTTTCATGTAGCAGCACGGTGGCGTAGTGGTTAGCACATCTGCCTTACAGCACTGGGGTCATGAGTTCAATTCCCGACCATGGCCTTATCTGTGAGGAGTTTGTATGTTCTCCCCGTGTTTGCGTGGGTTTCCTCCGGGTGCTCCGGTTTCCTCCCACACTCCAAAAACATACTGGTAGGTTAATTGGCTGCTAACAAATTGACCCTAGTCTGTGTGTCTGTCTCTGTCTGTCTGTGTGTCTATGTGTGTTAGGGAATTTAGACTGTAAGCCCCAATGGGGCAGGGACTGATGTGAGTGAGTTCTCTGTACAGCGCTGCGGAATTAGTGGCGCTATATAAATAAATGATGATGATGATGATGATGATTATGTGCAAAACGGAAAACTAGTTTGCACCCCTTGCATTGTAACATGGTTTTGTCCAGGAGACTGAAAAGGGATATTTCTTCATTTAAGATCCTTAATGAATAAGGGCCCTAAAGTCCATATAATAATATTCAATCCCTTATTCCAATCCACATGTTGAAAGCTATTCTTTATTCACTCATAGTTCACAATCATTAATTCATCCACATCCTCACTCTGACAAGTCATTCATAAGGTTGTAGGGCTGCTAGAGCAAGTTTAAGTAATACTGTGTGCAACATTATTCTCTGTTTTAATACAAACAGGTACTTCTGGTTTCTAGAATAGTATACTTAGCAAGAAACACAATTGCAACAGTTTTCCTAATGTCCCAAATGTATGAATGGAATTAATAGAGTTAGAATAATTCTGCTGCCTTTGGGGCTAATAATAACTATTAATGTCATTTAAGAGATAAAGCTAGTGTCTTTGAGTTGAGTTCATTATGTAAATTGGAACTCACAAATAATTTCATCAATGGGGCTTCCATATATTCAAATAAAAAATAAAAGGACACAGCAAAGAGAAAGATTATATAACTTTATTCAATTTTTTCGGTTAATGTTCAAGTGCATTAAAAAATGTTATTTCTAGAAAAATAATAATTCCAACATACATATTGTCAAGTGAGAAAAACTGGGTTGGTCTTGGGAAAATCCAGGAAAAATATGAGCTCTAAATATTATCCAAAATTGTTGTTTTATGTTATTGTAGAAAAAAGGAGGATAATTAAATAATTATTTCAAGGCTTTGATTCATATTGGCAACAGAACTATTGTCTGACTAGGCAAAAAAGAAATCATACCCAGCTGTGGAGAACAAAAAGCAGACTGGGGGCTGAGTTTCGCCCTCAAAAGGTTTACTTATGGGACTCTTGTTGTCGTATTTTCCTATTTATTCTTACTTCAAATTGGCCACTACAGTCATGGTTTCTATAATGCATTCCCTGTTTGTGCATATGGGTAATTCTTTATTGGGTAGTGATGTCTTCATGATTAGCATGACCAATCAATTAAATATTAATCTACAGCTTTGGCTCTGTGAAAACATTACACTGATGCCATAATAATACAGAGTAACTCATGATTGACAAAAATTATCCCGCACATCATGTCTCCTTCAAATAAATACTCACAAGGTGCTTGACCACAATAGACTACAGTACAAAGTATGACATGCATACGCTTTGTCAAAGTCGTATAATTGAATGAACGAAAGTATATTGGTTAATATCGTTTTCCCATGCTATTGCGATCAGTATGCCATGTTACACGTGGCATGGCACAATCACGCGGTAAAATACGCACGCACACACTCGCACTCTAACATTTGGTTATTTATATATTTCATATTGGTTTTGTTCTACAGTGATTTATGAGCAGATAATATTTAGTTTATTATTAGTTTATATATTATGATTATATATACACTTTAGTGTTATTTGAGGTTCAGGTTGCAGGAACTGTGTCATGTTTAGTATAATTTTAATCCCCTATTCATCAGTAGTTGTCCGGTTCATTCGCCTCTATTTATTGATGTTAGGGAATAAATGATCAGAGTGATAACAACTGTAAAATGCTAATAGACTAGTTGAAACTGGAGTCTTGGCGGGAAAGTCAGAGCACAACAACTGGAGAGATGACCCCCACCTTTGGATATTTTGGTTTGAACTGGCCTATGACCTGCAGCACACTGGACCTTCCTGATACCTGGACCAATAGAAGCAAGCCACACCATCTGCATTGTTTTCACTGTAACACTGAGTGTATATAATAAAGCTCTAGCTGGTATTAGCCCAGTCTTCTCTGACCCCAGTATTCTGGAGTGAAGTACTGTAAGCTGGTACCAGTGGAGCGCAGCTTCGCACAGCTTTGCACAGCTTCGCACAGCTTCGCACAGCGGTATGTATTTATCTTTTTGGTATTGGCTGTACTGTATTATAATTATGTATTGAACTGCTAAATTTTGCATCTGCTAAAATAAATTACTTTGTGCTTTGGAAACACGCTTAGACAATGCTTATTTGAAAACGATAAAATTACTCAATAGCTTGCACGGCTGACACCAACAAAAAGCCTCTCTCAGAACACTGGTTTCCAAAGCCAGAGTAGAACACCTTTATACACTGTATGGACATAAAAAGCAGTTACATCTCAAAGATGCACAGTTAATGTATTAAGGTCCACATTCATAGGTCGATGGGTCATGACCTCCCAAGAACTCGATGCCCCATTGGTTAATTCCTCTGGTCATTGTTCCTGGGTGCGGGTCATCTTTCAATGTGTGTTCAGCTTTCGTTCCTCAGGCTCCGGCCTCTTCACCTCTATAAATTGATTATTTTATGACATCTCTGAAGTCGCTATTTGGTGTATGAAAAGTAATATTGGTTATAGATAGTGTTTGCAATGTACAAACACTACATAAATAATACCGGAAACATTCTCAAGCGAATGTGAACAGAATGAGACCAAATTAGGTGCAATTAACATGTTGGAAACATTAATTAGCTTTTTTCACCACATTATATTTTATAATAATTGAAATAAATGGATTAAACTTATTTGCATGATTATTTATTTGGTTGTGTATTAATCACATCGCAACTGATATTAGTGTTCAGAAGTTATTGATTACCACCTTCATCCAATTATTTAACTTCAACAACATGCTTTTTTAATGCCAGTTAAGTGCATGCAGATGGATGTAAAATGAAAAACTGCTGTACCAAATGTCACCATACAAATTTGCATTTGGCTTGAATATGACCAGAAACTGCCAACACATAGAAGCAGGAAGAGATTGACCGTGAGCAGCATGGAGCTTGAGAAACCTGTGAACACCATGCAGCTACACTCAAATCTTGTGCCTGTTTACGAGTCCATGTCCAAATTGGAGAATAATGACAAAGTTAATTATTTTATTGACAACGGCATTTGACAACACAGGTGTGGTACGGGAGAACGGAGATGATAAATCCAACATATTTGGCAATGACAGGAGAATAACGATGACTATAAGCCCTACAATAATAAAATGACTACTTACCATATAACATACATGGGGGTAAATGTATCAAGCTGAGAGTTTTTCGGCGAGTTTGAAAAGTGGAGATGTCGCCTATAGCAACCAATCAGATTCTAGCTATCATTTTGTAGAATGTACTAAATAAATGATAGCTAGAATCTGATTGGTTTTTCAAACCTGCCAAAAAACTCTCAGCTTGATACATTTACCCCATGACGTTTTTCCGAAACTTTAAATGGGCGTGAACTGTAACATCCGAATGGGCTGAACAGGTACAGTGCAAAATGACGTAATTTACTATGGCCATAGTAAAAATGCCGGTTTTAAAGTGCAAATACCTGGACCCCACGTCATGTATAATGGTATACGTATACAGGCATAGGGTCTGAGTATTGCTGGAATACAGGTGTAGGGTCCAAGTAGTCATTTTATTATTGTAGGGCTTATAGCCATTGTTATTCTCCTGTCGTTGACAAGTATGTCGCATGTAGATCGCCATGTACATGACTACCACCGGACAACACATGGTGCATGTTTCCATGATCCACAGGCTTTTCCATCTGCTCCAAGTGGCCTTGGGCCAAAAAAGATACATACCCGCACTGTGTTCTTACAATCAGGGCCGGATTAATGGAGGCCCCTGGGCTAAAGGGGCCTCCATTCCCCCGTGAGGGCCCCCCCTGTGATCCGAGCCATCCCCCTTCTCCCGGTGAGCCAAACCGCCCCCAAGGCACTTACCCTGGGCTAAGGGGGCCTCCATTCCCCCGTGAGGCCCCCCCACCCCCTGTGATCCGAGGTGCCCCCCCTCCCCCGGTGAGCCGTGCCACCCCCAAGGCACTTACCTTCTTCTCCTGGCATTGCAGTCCTTCCCTGGTGCGCTGTACGCTCTTTACTGAGGAGATCTTGTGAGAGTGAAACTCATGAGATCTCCTCAGTAAGGAGACTACAGCGCACCAGGGAAGGACTGCAGTGAAAGTGCTCAGCAGCATTGATCGTGCCGGGGCGCCCCCGCCCCCGACCGATCAATACTGCTGCTGAGCAATTTCAAGGGCCCCATGGATGCCCGAGGCCCCTGGCTGTAGCCCAGTTAGCCCTAGGGTTAATCCGGCCCTGACTATTTCCCATAGGTGAATGACAGAAAACATTAGAATCTGTAGTGCTGGCCTAGGCTCCGACATCTACAGAAATAACTAGAGAATTGCTATTTACAATAAACATTGATACAACAGAAAAACACTTTTTGTAGTTGTAGAATTTAGAGACACTTTTATAGAGGATTTGAATCCAAAAGCATAACTATAATAGTAGCAAGAGTGTAGCTGCTAGCAAAATTGGTATAAACATCCTGCTGCCAACACCGAGGAAGCAATAAGACTTAGAGGAAGAACGACGATCTGCAAGACTCAAGCTGACTGGGAGAGACTCTTCATAGCCCGGTCCTCCAGAAAGTGATTGCCTTCCAAGACTATGTGTGATTTCCAGACCAAAATTTGCTAATTGCACATAAGTACTGACAGATAAAATAACAGTAGATTTTTTGCCAGCTTATTGGTGTCCTTGCTAACATCATCTCTTTAGTAGTGTTTCTTTGTAACACATACAACAAAGCCCTAGAAGAAATGGTAGTACCACCAAATGTCTCATACAGCAATGGTGACCACTGACAACATGTAAACTTGACTGCAATGATTGAAATGATTTTGAAATTGAATCAGAACTTTCAAAGAAAACTTTGGCATCAACAGCTACTCTGTAGTAACACAATTCTTCTTTGTATTCTCTAAAACAATGTTGTCTTCCCTATTACTCATGGGATCTGGTGTCCACTAGTTAGCTCACCATACTCATCCTTAATACTTGAACAATACATTTTTTTGGTGATACCCAATGTGGGTGTCAATAGGGAAAGGCTTAAGGGATAGGATATAAAGCTATGTGGAGGAGTGAATTTGGTCTCTTGGATCCAGGAAAAGCTGTGGATAAGTACTCTGTGCTCCTCCATTCTCTCCCTGGTGTTTTTCTTGATTAAAGATTTGCTCTTTTCCTATATTTTTCCTTTTGATGATGCATATATCCACCTTTAAGTCAGCCTGTTAGGAATGGGGTTTATAAAGTCTGTGTCAGTGTTGAACATAACACCGGCTGCAGACAATCGATATCTTTCCCCTCCAGTAGCCAAATTCTACCGTAAAGAAGCCGTGATTTGACTGATGGGGTGCACTTATTTGCAGAAGGCATGCATTTATTTATTGAGGAGATTTATGGAGGTTTGATTGGTGCTGTGTAGTAGGTTCTGGAGGGCAACAGGCATGGCAGGAGAACACTTTACAGTTGGCGGGTAAGGTTGGTGGGACACACATTACTTGTATTGAGGCATATGGAACCCATTTTCTCTTTGAAGAGTTAGGTTCAGGGAAATACTGCCCCTGGGGGTGTGCTTATGGCTTGTGTGATGTTAGCCCATAAGTTTGTGTGGGTTCTGGAATGCCTGGGATAATTGTCTCTATGTCACACATTGTACCAGCTACCTTGCATTCTGGTCACTGTTCCTACCTGTTTCCCTTGGTCCTCACTTCCTGCATTCACTTGCTGGTCTGAACTGAGCATGCGCACACTGGTTCTTTTCAAAACTTCCTGCATTCCCTTAATTGGCTAATTGCCTGTCAGCTCTGTCTATTTAAAGCACCTGCTTCTCTACTAAGGTGCCAGATCTTCAGGTCTCATTACCTGTTAGGACACTGTTCTCTGGCTCCCGTCTGCACATCGGTATCCTGTGTTACCTGTTCCACAATCAGTACCTGTGGTATTATTGCAAGAACCTCGTGCCTCATCATCGGTCCAGTCCTCAAGCTATTCACTTTCCAGGGATCTCAGTGCATCAGTTCTCTGCAGTTCACCACCTCTCAGTAGGTATCCTGTCTTACCTGTTCCACGATCAAGATCTGTGGTATTGTGCCTCATAGTCAGTCCTGTTCTCAGCTATTCGCTTTCTAAAGACCTCAACGTTTCGGTTCACTGTCATTCACCTGAACCTCTGCACCCAGCAGTATTGCTCCTCTCCACGGTACCATCTCAGCCTGCTCTAATCCCCCTTAGAGGACCGCGACCTGCGGCTAGAGAGCAGCTAAGTCCATATTCCTTTGCGAGGATCCTTGGTGAATACCTCTCTAACATTACCACTCTGTACCTCTCCGGGGGTAAGTCTATCTAGAACGGGGCTTTGAGGTCCACTCCAAACTCAGGCTCCGTGACACCCTATTTAAAGAAAAAAGATAAAGCTGCACTCAGGTAAAAATGGTGTACAGGTTATTGATGTCCAGAAGGTAAGTGACTTGCGAATTGACATCTGGTTTGAATTTGGGCCTTTACCGATTTGCCTACAGTGTGCTCCCCCCACCAAACTGTATGTTTATTGGGTTAAATAAGCTACTCTTTATTTGCCAAAAAGTTAAGTGTGGTGTCCCTTCTTTATATTAGAGTGTTAAGGATAAGAGTAAGGTGATAATAGTTATGACATCAACCATTAAGCATTTTAAATCCTGTAAGGGTTTCCTGGGCTGTCAATGAAGAGAGAGGGCGGGCTCCATTCATAACTCCCAATGGGTCTTCTCTTCTTCCAGTCTAACAACAGAGAGATTAATGGTTGCACCTGTAAGATGTGTTTAAAAGGATGTCAGTGTGATCAGTTCCAGTCTCAATCTCTCAGACCTGGTGAGGAGGTTGGATGCCTTCTGAGAGACACTGCAAATGGTAAACAGTAAGTCCTGTATTTTGTATGTATGTCCCTTGATAGAGGGTTTTCCTGCGCGTTAGTAAGAAGCCAGTCAAGCTAGGAAATTTTCTTTATGTTTTGAATATGATAAATTAAACTAGCTGCATATGTCATTGTATTGGGTGACCGTTTTCTGGGGTAGACGGCTGCACTTCAGACAGATCGACCAAGGATATCACACCAGTCAATTGTTTTGTTTAAACTAGCCCCAGCTAGTTTAATTCACCATATTCCAAACAAAACATTAAAAAAAGTTATATATATATATATATATATATGTTGTGGACTCCAAAGAGAGGTTGCAGGTGACCACTGGCCAACAAAAGAAAGACCAAATATTCTGGACAAGATTGGGAATATAAAATTTAACAGTATTCACAACAAATGACTATATATAGAATTTTCTACAGTATGTATAAAACTTATATTATAGGGACAATCTCTATGAAACATTTTTTTTTGCTCTCATGTACTGTTTATCACCTGGCCAGGACATCGTTGTTTACTCTAGAGTGAGTGCTTGTAAACTAGTGGTACCAGTTTATGTTTTTAAATGAGCAATGACAACATTGGTCCCTTCTTAGTTTGGTCCGAGATGCCCTGAAGGTGTTGTCTGCTCTTCTGCTGCAAGATGACTTTGGAGGTGTCGTCAACTATTTAGAGACAAGGTAGTTCTGAATCAGTGCTGGATGAAGATGCTTGGACTCCTGCCACTTGGGCATGAGACCGTGGCTTACTCCTTCTGCCTGACCAGGACTGTCTTTCCTTGCTCTAATTCCTATTCTCTGTCCTTCCTGTCTTCTGTGGCTTTACCTAATACATGACAATCTAGTATTTAACTGCAGAACTTTACTGACACTAGGTTTGACTAAATTATAGGCTTGCTTAACTACTATTTTTATCTATTTTGCACTTGACCAGTAATATAAAATGATACTTAATGTATTGCTTAATTGACTAACAATACTTTGCTTTCCGACAAACGAACACTTAACTACTAATTTAGTGGGTAAAACAGCAAACAATATTTCACTTACTGACAGATTATCACTTAATTATTAACTTGCTAAAATGACAATATTTATCTATTAGTTACTTGATTATTAAACGGTTCTATCTCTCTTTTTCCTTTGTTTTGCTCTGTAATTTTTTCAATTAAATTTTGTCTTACACTTATCTCTTCTTACAAGCTCCCCCACTTTAGTGCTCTTATACCTTATATTAAGGTTCAAAATGTTGTCTAATTGACTGGCATGGTGAGAGTGGCAGCAGCAGAGGGTGAGATAGATGGAAGAGCACCCTGAGAGAGACTGAGCTGTGTGACAAGGCCAGAGAAGGTGATCCTAAGCAGAAGGGCACTGAATCGGTTGTCTGGGCAAACAGAACTGACAGTCTTGAGGGATATCAGAGCAGAGGAGAGTGGTGAACAGTTTGCACGACCCTCTAAGGAAGGATATTATGCAAGTCACCCATTTTGGAGGGAATTGAGTTCAGATTCTGGGACCCACACTGGTGCAGATAAGTAACTATGGTTAATTTACCTATCTGGTTAATTCAAGTGGAGTTTGGACTATATATGGCCACAAGGACTCAGGGATGGATGGGTGGGCAGGTAAATGTGCACCTAGGGCCTGATTCATTAAAGATCTTAACTTAAGAAACTTCTTATTTAAGTCTCCTGGACAAAACCATGTTACAATGCAAGGGGTGCAAATTAGTTTTCTGTTTTGCACATGTCGAAGTTAGCAAATTGGATAGAGTCATTTCAATTAATATCGAGCAAACTTGATTGTCTTTGTCTGAAATTATGCGTAGAGCACGCTACGGCGTGGAAGGGCGTATCCAGCCGCAACACGTGGCAATAACAGTTTTTACACTTTTGTATACATTCGCACCAACACACACATTTGTAAATAGTACACATTAATCGTAGTTGCAACACATAGTTATTTATGTCGAAATATAGTAGTGTTTATGTGTAATATTATAAGCTATATGCATATTAGTGATACATATGGTTCAGGTTAAAGGAAATGTGTCATGTGTGGTATCATATTGATCCCCTTTACTTCAGCAGCTGTACGGTGCATTCGGCGAAGAGATCGCACATTGCATACGCTAGTTATTGATGTTAGGGAATAAACCTTTAATATGATGCAGACTATAATATGCTTATGGACTGGTTGTAAATGGAGTTTTGGCGGGAAGAATAGAGCACATCCCCTGGAGCGATGACCCCCACATTTGGATTCCTTAGATTGAACCAGCCTATGATCTACAACCCCCTGGACCTTTCTGAAGCCTGGACCAATAGAAGCAAGCCACACCATCTGCATTGTTTTACTGTATTTCTGTTTGCATATAAGCAGGAGCTTTTCATCTAGTGTTCAGACATCTTGTCCACAGACTTCAGGACTGAATGACTGTTCACTGGATCCAGAGCGCCTGCAATAAGTAACGGCTGTACTTACTATTATTTCGCTTGAATTATTCTGCTACTTTTTGAGAAGAAATATTTGCGCGTTGGAAACACAAATCGAGATTCGACAATCGTTATTGGATAGCGACAAAACGTGCATAACACACATAAGTTAAATACTGACTGTCTTTTCATGTAGCACACAAATATCAACTTTAAATTTCAGTGTACAAATAAGCTATCAAGTATTTGTGTGCTACATGAAAAAACAGTCAGTATTTAACTTATGTGCAAAACAGAAAACTAATTTGCACCCCTTGCATTGTAACATGGTTTTGGTTAGGAGACTTAAATAAGAAACTTCTTAATTTAAGATCCTTAATGAATCAGGCCCCTAATGTTTATTTAATCAGCATTTGCGCTTCTACCACAGTGTGATCCCTCTAGTGTTAAAATAAAGTTGCACAACTATAAGTCCCACTTTACAATTGTTGCTACAGGAAGGTTGGCATACTGTGACTGTTGTACCTTAAGGCAAGTGATTGGAAGATCACTTAAAGTTACAAACTGGACACATGGTCCTTCCATGCCATGCTGGCAATCATAGAGAAGGGCCCCAACTTGCAGTGCACTGCTCCATCTGTGTTTTGTGCTGCCAGTGTCTGCGTTGGCAGTATATTGTATAGATATAAGTAAATATATAAACATCACCCCTTGAAATAATTCCTGGAATCAGGAGCCAGTTAGGTTAGCATCTGATATATTGATCCAGTGTATAAGGTTGTGACAGTTGATGTTTATGTCTTATGTTGTTAATATTATTGCACTGTTCACTATTATTTCAAACTATGCCAAAGTATATTTTTCTATAAAATCACAAAAGTTGCATTTAGTGGTTCCAGTTTAATAAATGTGCCGGATTGGCTTCTGCAGCACACAGTGTGTCACCGTGTGTTAATACTGGGTAGGTGGTTTCCCGAATCTCTCCCTGGTGTATTGCACCCCCCAGAAGAGAAAGTGGCAATTTGGGTGGAGTCACTGAAAACCAAGCACAGAGGTGAGAAACATCTACATCATTCAATATATATGTCACGGCTAGGGATATTTATGGATCCCCAACCTCTACTTAGGTGGTAAAGCAGAGGGTGGTGGAGACAGAACACGCTGGGATAAATTCAGATGGAGAATCACAATGAAGAAATACACAGATGATAAAGTAGTGTTGCAACTTTAGTATATTGTTCAATGGTGCAACAGCAGTGATGAAAAACATGTACAACTCAGCTGTGCTGAGTACATGGTAGTTGAAATAAAAAAACAGTCACATCAGTGCTTCAAATGGTAACCATGAGCAACAGCATGAAAACAAGCAATACAGTTCAACGCTGAGATGATGATCCAGAACACTTGTAACCTTGTAACACAGACAGCAATAAAGGAGAATCACTGACACAGCTTAGAAGTCCGATGAGGATAGTAAATAGACTTGGCTGATCCAGATGGAATGTGATTCACTTTAGCGAATGATTATAGGTAATGTAACGGTTCTTGTCAGCGGAACAACAGATGTATATATATAAATAGTCCAAGAGCTTGGAGAAATAGAAACATGCAATAGAATGTTGATAGAAGTACAGCGTGACAATAGAAACCCAAATCACAGAGAAACGTAAGTTCATCACTTTGACAGAAAGCAGCTGATATCGCACAGAACTTGATTATAGGAACTGGCTCCTAGCTCGGCAATAGTTCTTAGAAATAGTCCAGCAAATCACAAACAGCAGAATGGTAATAATAGCCGTGCCGGACCTAGAACCACAGATGACCAGAACTTGATTGTAGTTCACCAGAATTATAAACAGCCGAGCAGGGCAGTAATAGAGCCAATCAATATGAGCACAGTTTGTAACAAGCAACTCACGACAGTTCAATGTGCAGATGAAAGTTCAATGAATAGTTTCAGCTTAGAGATGAACCATGAGATGGTATTCAGCAGGGCCAAATGGAGATCAGCGATGACAGGCAATCTTGGCAACCGAATAACATCCAGAAGACACTCAGGGAGATAGGTATGCAGCCAGAACCTACGGTAGTGTGAGTAACACGAAGATCAGGCAATGAATCCCTGATCACAGGAGGTTGATATAGTCTTCAGTAACCAATAAGCTTCAGCAGGAGGTTTCCAATTAGCATAACAGAAAACAGCCATGAAAAGGTAGAGACTCTGAAACAGGAGACAAGCACCAACATAGTTCCTTAAAGGGCAAGTCACAGAGCAGCACCTAGTTATGAGAGAGGTGTGTGACAATATATATATATATATATATATATATATATATACCCTCACAATGCATACTACAGAACGGGGTGTTACACAGATCTTCAGGGTGACCGGCACTTCCTGTCAATAGTGCCCAGCTGCTGTGGAGGAAAGGCGATCAATGTGGAAAGTCATTGAAAGTCCATGCTAACCAGATGTCTAAGGTTGTCAGATGGGCTTAACCTTTATTGTTACTAAACAGTAAACCACTCTCATCACAACAGGCAAGGATAGATTTATGACATGAGAGAAGGCTTGGGTTTGGGGAATTGTGTGAGCATAAATATCATACAACATAGCTGATTGTGATGATTGGTGGCTATGAGGACCCTTACAGTTCAGTCAAACTCATATCACATGCAAGTAAGAAACCACATTTCATTTAACAGTGAAATCTATCTGAGAATAGATTTGGGGTTATACAATGAAGCACATTATGAATGTTATAATCGTTTTAATTTAGAATCCAGGAAGCTCTTTAAGGAGACTTATATTGAGTGTTTTCATAAAGGTATATTATGCTTACCAGTTACTCAAGTTTCTTATTGAATAACAGTGTCTTTAATACAGGTTCCACCAGTTCCCTTGTGAGTATGTGCAAGATAATGTATCTTCCCCATTCTTTCAAGGTGATTTATTTTTACTTTCATTTATGTTTTCGTGGTGGCTTTACAATACCTTAAGATATATTTACCCTTTTCTTTTGGCTCTATTTCAGTAAATAATATGCCATTCAATAAATGGTAACTGTCCATATAATGCTGTGTCAGTTAATAAACAAACAACTGGTATACACTGCTACATATTTTTCATGAATATGCTCTATACTTCTTTCTCTTTGTACAGTATTCATTTGCCTCTATTTTTCTCAGATGCACAGTTATGTCTTCCATCTCCATGTCAGTTCTGTACGTATACTGTTATACTGTAATCTTTCTCCAGTTTTACACTTTGTTCGCCTATAATTTTTTCTTAGTACTTTTTATTCAGAACTGTGGAACACTGTGGCGCCTTACAAGTCTACGATAATAATAATTATTCACCCTATCTCGTTATTGACTCTGCCTTCAGTGTGTCTGCTTCATGCCTCAATTCCATTGCCAGGCATTCATATTCTGTACAGCAATGCATTCTTATTGGCTGCTTGCATTTTAATGTTGCTACTTACCCATCCACTTGGCTTGTCAATATTTGACAAGTCACTTTTTCTGACATTACTGGCCCGGCTTCCAACTGGAATGCTGCTATTTGGTTAATTGACATCTGTCATTAGAGTGTTCTCTGTATTGTATTAGTCATTAAAATTCTCCCTGTGTTGACCACTAGAATACTCTGTATTGTAAATCGAACACTAAAATACACTCTGCACTGTATAGGGGTCATTACACAACAGTTTGTATTGTATGTCTGCCACTGGCATGCAAACTGTATTGGAGGTCACTAGAATGTTCCATGTATTGTATAATTGTAACTAGAATGCTTTCAGTATTATGTAGAATGACTGGAATGTCTTTAGTATTGTATAAAGGTTACAAAAATGCACTGTACATATACTGTAAATCTGTCACTTGAATGCTCTCTGTAGTGTATAGAAGTTACCATAATGCTTGATGTATTGTACAGAGTTCACAAGAACACTATGGGCCTGATTCATTAAGGAAAGTAAAGCAAAAAAAAAAAGAGTACTAAATTGCATAGTTTTTTGCATATCAATGCTTTTTGATATTTAAATATTTAGGGCCTGACTTTGAGTTAGTACAAAGCAAAGAAAAGGAGAAACTTTGGACCTTGCCAAAACCATGTTGTATTGGAGGGGGAGGTACATTTAAAATGTGAGGACATGGTCCTAGATCAACTTTTAATGTCATTGTAAAAATAAAATGATTAGGTATTTGCATCCTACATGAAAAAACAGTCAGTATTTTCCTTGTGTGCAAAATAATAAACTCATCTGCAACCCTTGTATTGCAACATGGTTTTGCCAAAGTTCAATGTAACTCATTTTCTTGCTTTACTTTCCTTAATGAATCAGGCCCTATTGTATTGGACAGAGGTCAGAGTGCTCTTTGTATTATATAGCAAACCTCTTTGTTCCTGTCACTTGAATGTTTTATGTATTATATATAAATCACTTGAATGGTCCTTGTATAGTAGATTTATGAGAGAAGGCTTGGATTTGGGGAATTATATGAGCATAAATATCATATAGCAAATCTGATTGTGATGATTGGTAGCTATGAGGACCCTTACAGTTCAGGCAAACTCATATCACATGCAAGTAAGAAACCACATTTAACAGTGAAATCTATCTGAGAATAGATTTGGGTTTATACAATGAAACACATTTTGAATGTTATAATTGTTTTAATTTAGAATCCAGGAAGCTCTTTAAGGAGACTTATATTGAGTGTTTTCATAAAGGTATATATGGAGAATTGAAAAACTAGTAATACTTGATTTAAACGGGAAAATATTTGATGTATAGTATACAGTGACATTTGGAATGTAATAATTGCATTTGAAAGCAATACAGAGTGAAGTTAGCATATCAGTAAGCTTATGCTTTGTCATAAATCTTTATGTATACTTTTGCCTTTGTATAGTACTTCACATTATGCTGCCATTTATTAGAGATAACAATACTAATAAACTAACATCATTGAGATTAGGTTGGATTGGACCTTAGCTTTGTCATCACCATGTTTAGTTGAATAAACTACCAGTTGCATTTACCTAATATTACCTCATACCAGAAGCTTGTCTGAAATACTTGATCGATATAACAACTACAGTGGTGTTGTACAGACACAAGAGAAACATTTTGGATGTCTTTGAAACATGGTCCAATACAATATTGTGACAGTAGTAGTGCTCCAAAACTATACTGTCATTTTCTATAAATATAACATCATAAGTTAGGGCACATTTACATACATTTTGAAATTTTTAAGTGACCACACCAAAAACACATTACAAATTATGTATCGTTTTGGTGCAATTTTTGTATGTTTTTACTGATCAACATTGATTTAAATTATGTGCAATTGTTTTAATATATAAGCATAAAAAAACAGGTACTCACTTGAACCCATAACGGTTTCAAAGTACTAGTTTAATGTAATATGTCTTCACAGGATTTAACACATTAATCTGGAACAAATTCCTAAAGGGACATGCAGGTAAGCAGTAAATTGCACAGACTTGTAACAATTTAAATAAATTTTTTGGAACCACACTGGGCTCAGCCAAATGTTAAAATACATGTGTCACCATAACACTAGTTCATTGGTTCAACCTTTCAGAATTGGCAAGGTGAGGGAAATACACCATAGTTACCAATCACAGGTTGTCAGTTAATTGTAAAAACAAATGATAAATTGGTCAAGCTCAGAGCTGTCGGATTTTGCCTCTCACCCTACGGTTGAAATGGGTGGGATTTTGTTACTTCTTGTTGCAGTTAGGGAAGCACTTCAAGCTGTGTAATAGCCTTTCAGCCTTGTTTGGCTACTTTAGTGAGGCAGCTGTAGAGCGCCGGTGGGCCACGGATTGCCGACCCCTGATCTAATGTATGACTGCAATAGTTACTTTTAAATAATAGCAAATGCAAAGGTTAAATATGCTTTTTGATCTGCAAATCTAAGTACTTTCTTGTAAACCTAGGTGCAGTCATGCAATCAGAGAAGTCAGAACTGAAGCAGTTACAAGGAATGACAGCTTCCTAGCACAGCCAGAGGGACAGTGCAGGACAGCACGAGTAAGTAATATATTTGTGTCTGCATTGTGTCACCCCAGAGGTTTGGGGGTTCTGCAGTGTATGTTCTGACCCTGTTCTGCAGCCTCCAGAACAGGGTCAGCATTGTATAGGGTGACTAATCTATATCGTGCTTTGTACAGTGGCCACTAGAAAGCTGTCTATACTGTACATCCTTCACTGATTGTCTCTGTATATTACAATGCTCCCTAGAATGATATCTGTATTGTATATAGTCACTAGAATGCTGTCTATATTGTATTATTCACAGCAATGCATTTTGCATTGTCAGTCACTAGAGTGATTTCTATATTGTATAATGGTCACTATAATGGTCTCTATTGTACTATTCGCTGCAATGCTCTCTGTATTGAATAGTGCATTGTATATCTGTCATCTTGTGGCAGGGCTTGGAGAAATACTTGACAGCACGGGAAACATGCTCACCAGTTACTCAAGTTTCTTATTGAATAACAGTGTCATTAATACAGGTTCCACCAGTTCCCTTGTGAGTATGTACAAGATAATGTATCTTCCCCATTCTTTCATGGTGATTTATTTACTTTTATTTCTATTTTCGTGTTGGCTTTACAATACCTTAAGATACATTTACCCTTTTCTTTTGGCTCTATTTCAGTAAATAATATGCCATTCAGTAAATGGTAACTGTCCATATAATGCTGTGTCAGTTAATAAACAAACAATTGGTATACACTGCTACATATTTTTCATGATTATACTCTATACTTTTTTCTCTTTGTACAGTATTCATTTGCCTTTATTTTTCTCAGATGTACAATTATGTCTTCCATCTCCATGTAGGTTCTGTACGTATACTGTTATACTGCAATCTTTCTCCAGTTTTACACTTTGTTCGCCTATAGTTTTTTCTTAGTACTTTTTATTCAGAACTGTGGAACACTGTGGCGCCTTACAAATCTACGATAATAATAATTATTCACCCTTTCTCGTTATTGACTCTGCCTTCAGTGTGTCTGCTTCATGCCTCAATTTCATTGCCAGGCATTCATATTCTGTACAGCAATGCATTCTTATCGGCTGCTTGCATTTTAATGTTGCTACTTACCCATCCACTTGGCTTGTCAATATTTGACAAGTCACTTTTTCTGACATTACTGGCCCGGCTTCCAACTGGAATGCTGCTATTTGGTTCATTGACATCTGTCATTAGAGTGTTCTCTGTATTGTATTAGTCATTAAAAGTCTCCCTGTGTTGACCACTAGAATACTTTGTATTGTAAATCGGACACTAAAATACACTCTGCACTGTATAGGGGTCATTACAAAACAGTTTGCATTGTATGTCTGCCACTGACATGCAAACCGTATTGGAGGTCACTAGAATGTTCCATGTATTGTATAATTGTAACTAGAATTCTTTCAGTATTAGGTAGAATGACTGGAATGTCTTTAGTATTGTATACAGGTTACAAAAATGCACTGTACATATACTGTAAATCTGTCACTTGAATGCTCTCTGTAGTGCATAGAAGTCACCATAATGCTTGATGTATTGTACAGAATACACAAGAACACTATGGGCCTCATTCATTAAGGAAAGTAAAGCAAAAAAAAAACTTTGGACCTTGCCGAAACCATGTTGTATTGGAGGGGGAGGTAAATTTAAAATGTGAGGACAGGGTCCTAGATCAACTTTTAATGTCATTGTAAAAATAAAATGATTAGGTATTTGCGTCCTACATGAAAAAACAGCCAGTATTTTCCTTGTGTGCAAAATAATAAACTGATCTGCAACCCTTGCATTGCAAAATGGTTTTGCCAAAGTTCAATGTTAATCATTTTCTTGCTTTACTTTCCTTAATGAGGCAGGTCCTATTGTATTGGACAGAGGTCAGAGTGCTCTTTGTATTATATAGCAAGCCTCTTTGTTTCTGTCACTTGAATGTTTTATGTATTATATATAAATCACTTGAATGGTCTTTGTATAGTAGATATGTACTAGAATGCTCTTTATATTGCATAGCGATAACACTGATGCTCTCTGTTTTGTTGTATTTTTTTGTACAGAGGTCTCTAGAATAGGAATTGAATATCTGTCAGTTGTGTCTGATTATAATTCTTGTAAAACAAATGGTGCATACATTTTTTTTTGCTGCGTAAAACCACGTCTCACAGTAGCAAACAGGACCACAGGATTTAGGCAGCACCCAATTTCCCAATGCTGTACACTGCTAGAAGAACCTGGGCCACCTTTTTTTGTTTGCTGTCCATGCCAGAAGTTGCCGGCACTCCCCTGAATGTTTTGGCAAACCACACACTTTTTGATGTGCTGCCTAAATAGTTCTCATTTCTATTTGATAGAGGAAAACCTTTCCATTTCACATCTCAAAAACATTACCCAGATTTATATATGTTGTACATCATTTGGCATTTACACTGTAAAAAGCGTTGCACATGCTCATATTTTGCACACTCAGTAAGTGCCAATGCTTGTTTTGGAAAAAGCTATCCACTCATTTCATAAATGGATAGATGCAAAATGTCGTTTTTTCAGCAGTTAATAAATCTTTTGGCCGGGAAAAGATTAATTTTGTTTAAATCTAGATAAAAATATTGCATATAGAGCTGTGTATATATATTTTTTTCCAATGAGACCATAACTAGGGCATAGTTCATAACACAGATAACCAAGGCAAATCACTAATACACCATCCCAGCTACTTAGAAACATTTATGTCAAAACTACACATACTTTTGAATCAATTATGTAAAAAATATTTTAAATTCCATATATGTTATGAAATAAAGTTAGGGCACTGTATTAGCATAAGCAAGACTAAGGGGTATATTTACTAAAGTGCGGGTTTCAAAAAGTGGAGATGTTGCCTATAGCAACCAATCAGATTCTAGTTATCATTTATTTAGTACATTGTACAGAAAGACATCTAGAATCTGATTGGTTGCCATAGGCAACATCTCCACTTTTTCAAACCTGCAGTTTAGTAAATATACCCATAAGTCATTAGATTTTTCAAAGTCTACATTGTCTAGTCTAGTTTACATTGCAATTAGAGTTGTGGGAAATTTGTGGAAATAGTTCTGCTTTGCTTCACCATTCCTCTAAATGCCATTCCACACTGTACTTGTAGACTCACATTTGACAGAAATTACAGCATACGCATAGAGCTGGGAAGAAGACAGTCAATTAATTCTGCTGTGTAGTGTAGTTGAACGTGGATCACATAAGGCCAAATACCACTGGCAAAACCGGCAAAATTTCACAACCAGATGTTGAATAAAGTGAACATTTATGGTAGATTTACTAAACTGCGGGTTTGGAAAAGTGTAGATGTTGCCTATAGCAACCAATCAGATTCTAGCTGTCATTTATTTACTACATTCTACAAAATGACAGCTAGAATCTGATTGGTTGCTATAGGCAACATCTCCACTTTTTCAAACCCGCAGTTTAGTAAATCTACCCCTTAGTGTGATACTTTTGAAAATTTTGTTCATCTCTAGTTGTAATGCTGTAACACTGTTTTTTCATCATTTTGGTAATAAGTATTAATTCATAAAGATGCATTTACTGTACAATGACCTAGGTTCCTGTAGTATTTACCCCATCCAAAACATTTACCCTGACACCTTTCCTGTGAAAACCACGTTTCTAAGTGAATGGAAGCAATTTGTATATCTTCCCTATTGACTAAACTATCACTAAATCTGCACCCCAGTCATCGAAACTTTCCACTTGAATAATCAATAAGTGTTAAAGTTCAGCTGTGGCCATAAGTTAACAGTGTCTAAGTCCATGGCTAACTATACACTATACATCATTATTGCTATTTTTTCCAGAAAGGCTGATATATTTAGTAATGTATCTTTTTTTAGCTCTTTCCTGTTGACATTTTCAGCCAAATCTGGTTGCTGCTGCCTGCAAATGAGCTGATAATAATAATAATAATAATAATAATAATAATAATAATAATAATAATAATAATTTATTTGATACTGTATATTGAATTGCAAGTTAAACCCCAAATGGACATTATGAAACATTAAAAACTGAGAATTACTTTGCTCCATAGTATACCTAGTAGTATACTGGGACTACTGGACATACTGTTCTTTACTATGTACCATACTTAATATAGAGCAGGAACCTTTTTCTATGGTCTAAGAGCTCTATTTCAGTGTGTAAAAAAAACACAACTAATATTTTAAAGGTAGTAGTATTTACTACTAGATAGATTCTGGATACTTCATGCTTTTGCATGTAGCACACAAATACTGGGCAGTTTTATTTTAACTGGAATTTAGAGCTGGACTAGGATGCATCCAACTCCCAATATGTTTGCATATTTTAAATTCTGGTCCCCTGCAGTGCTGTCAAAATATGGTTTTGACAAGATGCCAAAATTGCACCTTATAGCTGGCGTTACTGATAGTTGCCTACTCTCGGAATGTCCAGGAGACACCTGAATTACTGGGCAACCTTCTGGGTCCTGAACATAATTAATTAGATGGTGGGGAGTGGCTTATTATGCGAATCACACATCATTGCGGTGCCGCCCCCTTCCACAATAGGCTAGAACTGTTGATGTGTGTTTAGGGGCAGGGTCAAACATTGTGATTCATCAAGCCCTGCCCCACATGCCCAACTGCCCCCCTGCATCTCCAGGAGGCAAACTTGCCAAACTTTAGTATGGTGGTTTTCTTAACTCTAAATGAGACTATCAGTGTTTTCATAATGGATAGGTTCTTTTGTACACCACAAGAAAATCTCAGGTGAAAGAGTACAGGACAAAGATCAGTTAGTCTGGAAGTTTTGTTGCGTGTACTGTTCACACATGCAACCATGAGATATGAAGCACATAGGAGACAAGACAATTATGCAGACATCAATTTTCTCACCTTCCTATACTTTCCATGCATTTCCTTACTGTCTATGTGGATACCACAATTGATCTATAACTTGAATTATTTCATGGCTTTATTTCATTCCTTTTCATCTGGAATGCAAAAAGTGAAACCCAACTAAACAAGTCCTAACTTACTTTTTGGACATAAAAAACATTACTTTAAATTGGATAGAATTGTATCATATGAATCAGTAGAACAGCTTATCTTAATGTCCTATCAAACTGACAAAAGCCAGCTATGTTATTCTGATTGTACCATGTACATTAATAACTACTTGGCCACAAGACATGCATCCAACATATGCTTAAACAATACCATAGATTATGTTTATAGATTAACATAACCGTTAACTTTTCTTAATGTTATTTTTGTGCGAGAGTGCCACAGTTCATCAATGTTTTAATGATCAAAGTAGGATAGTTCATTTGAGTCCTATAGCTGTATTTGCTTGTCTGTACGTAACTATTGCTAAGCATGATGTTTAAACACTAAAAAACAAATATGTCAAAAGTTGTCGCTATCCAAATATGATGGTATCTTGCGACAACTGCCATAGCAGTGTAGCTGAAATGTACTTGTAACAGCATGAAATGTGCTATTTTATGGAGCTTTTTCAATGCAGGAGATAAAAACTACTGTGCATACTCTCCAAACTACCGTAAACTAAAGTCAGCTGCCTTTACTGCCTATTTTCTGCTCTGTCTCTGATGCAAAACATAGGCTTAATGTCAACAGACTTACAGGCATAAGATCCTTAAAGTTTACTATACTTACCCTTGTGCAGAGCCCTCTTAACCACATTATGGGCCCCCGGGCAAAGCAGTGCTCCGGGGCCCCTATACTTATATATACTCATAAAAAAAAAAAAGAAGTGATATATTTATATATATATATATATATATATATATATATATATATATATATCTCACTTTTTTTTTTACTTTTTTATTATACTTACTTTGCGTTCAGCTGGCGATCCGGCTCCCTCCCAGGTCTCCTCCTCCGTGCTGCGCTCTGCAACTCTGCAATGGATGTCGGGCGGGCGTGGAGACATCACGCCCGACATGCACTGCGAGCGCCGCACGGAGGAGGAGACCAGGGAGGGAGCCGGATCGCCAGCTGACTGCAAGATAAGTATTTTCTGGGGGGTCATCTGCCCATTGTGCCCAATGGAAGAGACGGCCCTGCCCTTGTGTTGAACTGGGGTATAAAATGCCTAGAAAAGAACAATCAATAGGGTTACACATCAAAGTCCGCAAACAATGTTTCCTATTTGCTGATTAGGGTTATTTTATTATCAGCCGGTAAAGAGATTAACTAATTATGGTGCACAATGTTTCAGTAGACCAATCCCTTCCTCGGTTGCACCTCTGCAATAAATTGTTATTATTGTTTATATAGCATCACCAATTACACAGCACTGTACTGTTCAGTAACTGTCCCACTTGAGCTGACAGACTGTTCCCTAATGCAGAGACAGACAGACAGTCTAGGGTTCATTTTGTCAGCAGCCAGTTAACTTACCAGTATGTTTTTGGCGTGTGGGGCAAAACCAGAACAACCAGAAGAAAACCACAGAAACACAGGGAGAACATACAAGCTCTACACAGAAAAGGCCCTGGTTGTGAATCAAACTCTCAGGACTAATGTAAAAGCATATGAGAATCTATTTGTGCTTTAGCACCTTATATGCTTTTTCTTCAGTCCCATTTAATTATTTATATCTCTTTTTATTGTGCTATATGAGATATATATATGCCCTGTGTTGTATTCAATAAATGACTTACATATCTATCTTTATCATTTTATCATTGCGTACATTTTATTACCCTGAATATGATATCGTCCTGTCCAGTTCACAAAATGTTGTTTAATCTATTAAACTGGGACTAATGTGTTTATTTTATAAAAATAAAAATGATGTCTATTTCAAAGTGTATCTCTATACTTTTTGTCGGTGGAAGTGATGTAAGACTGAATGGACTGAGGGTAGAAATACTGTGTGTGTATGAAAGCCAACCCCGCTTGATTGCCATTGTTTTAATGTGGAACACTACTTAAACTGCAACTTCTATGATATTTCCCATACTCCCGAGGAAGTCCATGGGACGAAACACATAGGACTTGCATTTGCTTGGAGGCTGCCTTCTTCTCAGTAACTGTAGGATTGTTTTACTTTCCCAGAGACTTTCCCTGTATATAGATACCTTTACTCAAAGATTGCAGATAAGCCTCCTGTGTTTTAATTGAATGTACAAGCAGTGCATTATTTTACTTTATATTTAGAATTAAAGTCTTACATAATATACATTTGCAAGTTTTCCTTTGTGCTTATATGGAATATCTCTATAGGCTGAATATTCTTTCTGGCATGCATACATATTTTCACCTTTTATTCCCATATGGTTTGAAAACATACTACACTACATTGTTTTTATATGTGGAGCTATTTAGTACTCTGCCTCCTTGAAAAACAAATTTTAAACTTTTACACTCTAAGTGCTATATTTGCTAAACTGTGGGTTTGAAAACATGGAGATGTTGCCTATAGTAATCAGACTGTAGGTGTCATCTTGTAGATTGTACTAAATAAATGATAACTAGAATCTGATTGGTTGCTATAGGCAACATCTCCACTTTTCCAAACCCACAGTTTAGTATACCCCTAAAAGTCTGAAGAGGATACATTTACTTTAAATTCTACAATTTAGATAAGTTAATTTCAATTCACTTTTTTGCATGCGTGCACTTGTTAAATTACAATTTGGAAAAACCTAATTTATATATATACTACACCGTATGTGGCGCTTTTGTTTTTTTGTTATGTAGTCAAGAGAGATTAGTGCACAGTTTTTCAAATTGTAAAGTGGATGAAACTTTCTTTCACATGTAAAAGTTGCAATAATTTGCCTTGATACCATCTGCAGGGCTGACATCAGAAATTACGGAGCCCAGTAAAAATAGAACAGGCAGGGCCCCTCCCATCCCCTCGTTGACCACCACTCCTCCCTCCCCCAGGTCTGGTGGATGCAGAGGTGTAGCATGTAACCATGGCACCCGGAGCAACAACATGCTCCCCAGACTTCCCCACATGCCCTTTATATGCCCATTAGACTTACCCACATACCATTAAGTGCCAATCATGCCTCCCCACTTACCATCAGACTTTGTCCCATGTCATTTACTTGCCCACCAGACCTCCCCACATGCCATTACACCTCCCCGTATGCCCTTACAAGCCCATCAGACCTCTCCATATGCCATCAGACCGCCCCACATGTCATCAGACCTCCAACAAGTCAGCCACTTATGATTTTTTACATGACCTCTTAAACTTACAGATTGAGACTCCTTGAGACTTCTATACACTATTGCCGATGAGAATGATGAGAGACCATATCGGACTGGGGCATGAAGGGCCTACCGGGAGAATGCAATGGTAGGTGCCCATAGTGCTCCACTGAAGTGATGGGACCAGTCACCAGGGAGGCATGGTCAGCCATTAAAGGGGGCAGGAGGAAAAGAGAATCACTTCAGTGTTCTATATGTAATAATGCTTCGGCATCTGAAGGAGTCATGTGTGCAATATTAGATGTAACTTGTTGGGCCTGGAACACAGTAAATGTCCTGGTGCATGCCATAACATGAAGTCTGCATTCCTCATCAATATGTAAAAAAGTGGAGTGCCAGAAACCCCCCTAGTTAGTAAATTAGCTCATCCAGAATCTGAGCAAGGTCAGTTATTTCCCCCCAATAAAATAATCTTCCCTGTTCCCTATTTTGGGTATCCAGGAGTAACCAAAGGAAGCAGATTGGTGGAGAGTATCTGTAGTAATAGGACAACACACACAGATCTTACCTGACCATGAGGCAACCACTGGGACATAGACAAAAGGGTTTCACATGAAGGTGTATCAATTATCCTTGAAGTCTTGTAACAATTGTCCTTGTAGGGATTCCTCACTCTCTAGCCATTCTTGGAACTTCCTATCTGTAAACGCTGACTGGAAATGCCCTGCTAGGAACAAGCACAATACACACAAGGAATAACAAACAACAAAGACAGAGACCACACAAATAGAAAGTCCTGTTTCCTTGACTGCTGCACACTTTTTCTCTCAGCGGCCCTGGGGACAAACAAAACAAACGCTTCCCACACAGCACCCTACTCACTGTAATACATAATAGGAGTGGGTAGGGGAGAAAAGCAGCATACACAAATAATAACAAAAAAACAATACACACACTTAAACAAAATACAAAAACACAATAGATACACAATACAATAAGGACCACCCCTGGTCTACCTTTAATAGGAGGGGCTCACTGCAAGATACAGAAACACAGGAAACAGGGATAATTAAGGTCAAATGTGGGCATGGACCACGTGTGGTCTCTAGTGAGCAAGGTGCTACTCTACTATCTGATTGAAAGGTCTAATGCTTGATTTACCTCCACAGGCCTAGTGCCTTAAAAATGTAGCAATGCCTGACTTACAGTATCCCCTTTCCTAGGTTCTGAGCCTAGTTAAACTGTGACTGCAGACTGAATACTGCAGAACAGGCACAAAGCCTGAATGAAATGTTCTCCAAATAGGCTCTGAGTCTCATTAATTGCAGGGCAGGCTTGTAGCCTGAAATACTGTGCAGAAATGATAATTATCAAGCCTCCATTAAAACAATGGTTCCTCTGGACCTTATGCCCGTCTATATGTGCCCGACAATATATACTCACAGTTCTTACGGCAGACAGCAGTTGATCTTCTGTTCAGAGCTTCATTTGATTGAAAAGGCTTTGTCTTCTTCAATTGGTGCCAATGGCCTGGTCCTCTTGATTGAAGAGGTCCCTCCTCTTCGTGCTTCTGTGCCTTTCTGCCTCTCTTCAAGCTCCTGCGCCGGTCTGGTCTTCTCTTATGGGCCTCCTGCCGCGGTCTGATCAAACCACTGCATGGGGTGGTGTCCAGTGACACAGCAAGCCACGATTGGCTCAGATTCGCTGTCACCAATTCCGGGGAAGTCTATTAAGTAGACTCTTCCTTTCTTTATCCTCTTCATGGGCGCCACTTTAGGGGGACACGCTTCTATATTAAGGGAGCAGAATGACAATCAAAAAGAATGAAGAGAACGGGAAACTTTTACCAGAAAAAAGGTACGACTAAATTTAACAAGGATAAGTAGGAAAATTGGCAGTGGATGAATTGGTGTGGAAGTTGAGTGGTCATGGAAATTATTGAAGCTGGTGTTTCACGTCTTGCTGCCTCAACTGTGTGCCTCATTGTATTGTTTCAGCAAATGGTTGTTCCCCAATCCCCCCAGGTTCTTCCCAACCCCTTTACAGTAACATATTTAGTTTACTTACCTTAGGCCTCCTGACAGCTTCACTTTTTTTCTCAGCTTCCTCTTTCTCTCATTCTTGCTCCTTTGCACTGACAGAGTCACAATGTCAATGGGTCTTGCCCACAATGCTTAAGAGTGCAGAGAGCAGGGCACGGTCTGTGAGAAAACAACATATACTTTCAGCTGTTTCTCTATTGTTGCTTGCACCTCCATGTTCTGAAGACAGTGTTTCCACAAGGTGTCTTTCCACCGTTGGGGTTAGGTAGCTCGCTGCCATGATCATTTAAGTCCTAGCCTCTTATTCTAGTAAACATTGTAGCCCCCTGATGTCAGCTTTGACCATCTGACATGTTATCTTCCCACTAGATGGGATTGTATCCTAACTATTCTTTGATGTTTACATGAGCAAAAAGCAAAATCCAACAGTGGTTAATGACTTTAGAAAAATGGGATTGCTCTGTTCCTTGCTCACACTGGGTGGGCTAATGCCCTTCTTAAGGCCCACCAGACCCAGTTTGGTGAAAGTTACAAGAGGAGGGAGTGTGGTATGTTGGCTCACTCTGTGTCGCTGTTAATGCTGGTTATACTGTATATAGACCCTTCACTCCCAACCTTCACACTACTTACTCCTGTTTATGTGTTGCTGCAGTTTGTGTTCCTACATTTGAGTCCAATACTGCTGCTATTGAACTGTATGCCTTTATCCTGAACCAAACTCAGCACCCCACACCAACGTTTTTTAGCAATTTTGACCTCTAAAAGCAATGGCAAATGATGGAGGACGTTAGTTAGCTGCTGAAATCCTTTAATGAAGCAGCCAGTTAGTACATCTTTCAACTGTATGAATGAACACATACATATTGATGGCAGTTAAGAAAAAAAACTGTTGGTGATTTGTCTTTCACATTTCCAAACATTAAAACAATATCCGTTATCACAGTAGTTGTGTTTCAAGAGATCATACAATAGTTAATACCCACCCACTGCCTCCACAAATATTCTGTCTTGGAAATATTTTCTTTTCAGTCTATTAAATATTGCAGATGCTGTGATTTAAATTGTTTTAATATACTTTGTTTGTCTAATATATTTGCTTTAATATACTTTGTTTGTCTAATATATTTGTTTTAATATGCTTTACTCTAAATGTGCCAGATAATTGTTTGACTTACAAATATATCTTTTTAATTAAAATAAAAATCACACTGGGTATGGTTCTTAATTTTCCTTTTATTATACTTTATTTTAACTGGGAAACTAAATTGTCTGGAAAAAGGATAAAATAACTTTATAATATGCTTTATACCCAAAAATTGTTAGGGCTAGATTTACTAAAATGTCTAATAAAGGACAAGTGGAGATGTTGCTATAGCAAGCAATCTGATTCAAGCTATCATTTCTCTAGTACATTCAGGGAAATTATAGCTAGAATCTACTTGGTTGCTCTTGGTAACACCTCCACTTTTTTTTTAGAAGTTATAGTAAATTTACCACTTAGACTTATAAACGCCTCTTATTCACAAATAAATATTGCAGAGGGTGTGGATAAAATTATTTTTACACAATCAAAATAATCAATTCTAATAAAAATCAATGTTAAAAAAAAAAAAAGAGGCGTTTAAACCAGAAAAGTTGAAAAACAACTCTTGCAAACAGATCCCATTTACATTAGACATAATAGAGACATACTAGACATAGAATAAATAACTGTGTGGGGGAAGATAACTAACTGAACATGAACTTCTTATGGGAAATTCTGCTTTAACCAGCAGATTGCCAGTTTCAGAATTTTCTGATCGAATGCAAGAAAACAGTTGCAAATTTCAAATGCATATGGGACTAAGCTAGGGTAATTTATAATTGAAGCTGAATGGACAAGCTGCAGCAGCTATCCACTTTAAACACTCTGGTTTCCCCTATGGATTTCCCCTGGCTGTATTCTTCAGGACTGTTGTACCTGAAGAATACAGCCAGGACTGCTATCAGGGGAAACCCATAGAGAGGGCATAGAGTATCAGCGATGGAGAAAACATCTTTGTGCCCAAGGTACCATTATGCTTACTCACTGCTA
This sequence comes from Mixophyes fleayi, assembly GCF_038048845.1. NCBI lineage: Eukaryota > Metazoa > Chordata > Amphibia > Anura > Limnodynastidae > Mixophyes > Mixophyes fleayi. The sequence continues at coordinate 265,264,336 of NC_134403.1, forward strand.
GGGAGAAGTGTGGTCAAGAGCTGTGAGCTGTCATTAACTGCTCCCGGCATTGACTGTTATTCAAGACACCAGGAATACAGCGTAATGCTGAAGGTACCAGGAATACAGCGGATGGCTGAAGATACCAGGAATACAGCGGTTGGAAGAAGATACCAGGAATACAGCCGGTGGCTGAAGATACCAGGAATACATCAAATGGCTGAGGATACCAGGAATACAGTGGATGGGTGAAGATAGCAGGAACACAGCAGATGGCTAAAGGTATCAGGAATGTATATATATATATATATATATATAGGATAAAGGTATATATATATATATATATATATATATATAGGACAAAGGTATCAGGAATATATATATATATATATATATATATATATATATATATATATATAGGATAAAGGTATATATATATATATATATATATATATATATATATCAAAATACGTAATAAACACTGGCGCTCACAACAGTAATGTACGAAGTAAATAAATAGATAGTCCACAAAAAACACCTCTTCCACATATGGAGGCAGCCTTCCTTGTAATTGGTAGGTAAGTCCAGAATTATATAAAGTCAAATAAGGATACGGCGCACAATGGTGTGTTACTAGGGAAATTAACCCAAGTTCAGTGGGGAAGTAATAATAAAACAACAGTTCAATGTTCCACGCTTGCTGGACGGTCCTCTAGGACCACGGGTATAAGTCCAGTGGTGCATATATAAAATGACAGAATATTAAAAGCATAGGATTAGTAGGAGCAGTGTGTTAGTGATAGCCCATCACCATAGTGTTACACACCCAAGGAATAATATCGCTTATCTGTATAATTAATCCAGAGACTGGAACACAGCTTAATCACCACTTCTTTTTCAATAATATGTGGTCAGCATTCTCAGCAACTGCAAGTCTGTACTCCAGTCATATAACATCAGCATACTGCAAACACCATATCTTTCTTCCACTCAGTGGATAAGAAAAAGAAGATAATACACTATATGGTGTAGTATTTCAAAAGTAACAGTATTTAATCAGAGTTAACATATAAAATGCACACTCACACAGAGTAATAAAAATATAAGCTTATCTGAAATTCAGGTATCAGATATACCATGTCCTTAGGTACAGCAGGAACCTCCCACAGTCTTCTGCACAGGATTAACTGATGGTATGGAGATCCAATATACACAGGAATGATTAGAACAGAGCCTCTACGCGTTTCGTCCTCAGCAGGACTTCCTGTGATTGGAAATGAAAGCTACCAGGGTGGAATTTCCTTGCATACACTGTCGGTAATATTTAGAGAAGCCAAGGAATTGTTGAGTGTCTTTAAGTCCAGAAGGTTGTGAACTGCTTGCACTTTTTCGAGTCAATTTGGAGATCTGACCCAGAAATTATATATAAAAATATAATGTCACATTCAAAAAGACATTTATCAAGCTTGCAGAAAAGTTAATATTTCCAGAGTCAGATAAATACTACATGAATGTGATGAGCAGTTATATCTTTAAAATACACTAGAATGTCATCAGGTAAACCACAATTCAGTAATAAAGCATATTTGTAAAAATTGTGTTACAAAATCTTTGGAAAACCATTGGTGCATTGCATAACCTGAAATGCATTTCCAGGTATTTGTAGTGTCCTTCTCGAGAATTAAAGGCAGTTTTCCATTTGTCCCTCTTAAGTATGCAAATGTGGTTATATGCCCCATATAGATGTAACTTGGTGACGTCTTTGGCTTCCTTGATGCAGTCAAGCATCTCAGTGATAAGAGGAAGCGGATATCAGTTTTATGCGATGACTGTAGTAAGACCACGGTAACAAATGCATGGTCGATTACTCCCATATTTCATTATTACAAAAAAAAATCCTGCTCCCACTTGAGAGACAGAGGGTCTAATGAAGCCACGTTGAAGATTCTCTTTAATATTTTTAGTTATAGACTGGGTTTCAGGGAAAAAAGAGAGGATAAACACAGCCACGAGGAGATTTGCCCAGAAGGCGGTCGAAGGGACAGGCTCATTCTTGAAGGTGTTGTAGAACCTGAGTAAGACTGTGGTTTATTGAAGACATAATGAAAGTATGTAAAACTTGAAAAAGCATTCTGGTGGTATAGTGGAAACTATAGTAGTAACTAACGTAGATACTTCTTCAGAAGGTTTTACTTTACTAGCGCAGAGAAAATTACACAACTTAATGCTAAGATTTGTGCAGACCAATCAAGGTGTTGGTGAATGTCGTTGCAGTCTGGGAAGACCCAATATGATAAAGCTAGTAGTTTGAGGAATCACTAGAAAAGTCATATTGTCCTTGTCCAGAGGTCCAACTTGAAGGGTTAGTGAGGCTGCATGATACTGAATCGTGCCACAAGGAATCAATAGCAGTTAAAAATACTGAATTTTTTAAAGGCAAAAGTGGTACAGTGTTTTTAGTCACAATGGCAGAGGAAATAAAGTTTCCAGCACTACCAGGTCTAGGAAGGGTCACAGTCCTGGAGGAGCAACATAGACTGACTAATATGGGACAGTTATTAAACCTGCTAAGTTAGGAGAGTGGAAGACAGAACCTGGCTTGGCCTCACCTGTAAAAGCTAGTGCTTGGTTTTCTCGAATGCTTAGGACAAGATGCTATTAAGTGTTTAGTCTCGGCACAGTAGAAGCATAAATTATTCCTAAAACTTCTCTCGCTTTTGTCAGGAGAGAGATGTGAACAACCCAGTTGAATCAGTTCCTCTGAAGTTGACTGAGGAGTTTAAAAACCTGGTGCTAACCTAATAGTGGAGCACCATCCTTGATCCATCTTTCAAAAGCTGATATCGTTTGATTGTACAAAAATATCAAATCCTCAAGAGAAATGGGTGGCTCGCAGTACACATGCTCGTCTTTGATTCAGTCCGAAAGACCTAAAATGTAGCTACCAGGGACTCATTATTCCATTATTCAAAGAAGAGTGTACAACACTGCACCATGCACTCACCTACAGTCTGTGAGCCTTGGCGAAGATGTAGAATGCTGGCAGCAGCAGAAGTAGACCATCCAGGTTCATTGAAAATCTTTTAAAAAGGTGTTAAGATAGAAGCACTGGTATGTAGAACCGATTTGTTGCCTTCCCAAAGAGGAGAGGACCATTACAGGGCTTGGCCAGAAAGAAAGCAATGATATAGACCAGTGTTGGCTAACCTGTGACACTCCAGGTGTTGTGAAAAGTCCCAGTATGCCCATCCAGCAATAAGCTGCTATATATTAACAAAGGGACTTGTAGTTTCACAACACTTGGAGTGCCACAGGTTAGCCAACACTGATAAAGGCCATCTCCACTTTTTCAGTAGGAAAATTACCAGGGAACAGGGAACCTGCAGCAAGTTTTGGGGTCCCCTTCATACTTGGCAGGAGAAGGTATTCAGAGGCTACTAGTAGCAGCAGAACTGTTGGTGGTGCATGTCCTGCAGCTGCGAGTTAACAAGTGTATTCTGAAGAGTGTCAAGCTGGCAAGAAGTCCCTCAAGACACTGCCCTACTTGATTCTGAGCTGACTCTTGTTTATCCACATGATGCAGAAGTTGCAAAAGTAACTCTTTGGGAGATGGGTTGGCTATTTACTGAATTCATTTGGTCAGATTATACTGTTAGGAACACAAAGAAACTCCAGATTTGATCAGTCTGGTTTGACACTACCTGTAGTTGATGCATAGAATCTAATGTGATGTACGGGCTTCCCTGATATCCTCACACAGGTTGCTGACCTCCGTATAGGTACCAGATGTGACCTGCATGTAAGTGGAATTAAGAGCAAATATAACAGTTAAAGGATTAATGGAGTTGCTAGAGACGGTAAGTATGCTAATATGGAGATTGTATTTCTATTTGATTAATCAAATAAATTTAGTTACAATATATTCTTAATTAAAAATAATAATTTTAAGAGCTACATTTTGATTTATTTAGTAAATGAAGAGTCAAATGTATCTGTGTTTGAGTAATATGCCAGTTCACTCTCCGTTGGTGCTTAATCAACTGAAAGCAATTAGTGGCAGCTTTGAGTTTAAATAAGACCCTATAGCTATGATCCCTAAATCTGCTAAATCATCTAGCAGTGAAGAAATGTGATAGCCATTCCAGGGCTTCATCATCAGCATCATCATTATCATCATCATCAATATAGTGCTTGCATATTCTGTAGCACCTCACAATTGGGAACAAACAGTAAAAAAACAATACTAGGTAATACATACAGACAGAGAGGTAAAAGGGCCCTGCTCGCAAGATTACAATCTATGGGACAATGGTTTGATGCACAAGGGTAAGTGCTACATCATATTGAATATTTTTCCAGCTAGAATGCAAAGGTTGCAAAGTATTTAGGGCTTTCTTTTATTGTTTTAACTTAATTTTCAAGTTATACATTTGAAATGTGTCTGGACACTTGTCTGTACAGTCCCCACAGCAATAGCAACAAGACCATGTACATGGTGATATACTCTCACTACACACAGGATTTGGGAGCTCAATGCAGATTTTTCAACTGACTCTCCAGATTAGATATAGGACTCTCATGTTCCTAAAAGAAAACTTTCTATGTCTCATTGTGGATTTTATGAATCTTGAGTGTTTATTAAACTGCAAACTGGATTTAACATCTTGAGGACATTGTTGCTCTGCTTGAGATATCAAGAAGCATCATTTGAACTGACCTATAACCTGCATTGCACTGGACCATCACAAACTCTGAACCAATGAAGAACTCTCTTAGTGTTATCTTTGTGTACATTGTGACATCATCACTGTTTTTTTTCAAACCAAACTGTATATAAACAGGCCAGTTACAGTCTCTTTGACAACACCAACTTCAGGATTGATGAGCTGTTATTGGATCCAGTGTACAGCGTAATGTATCTTTTATACTTTGTTGTATTTTGTTATACTTTGTTATATTTTTGTCACAACCAGTAGTGTCAGAGGAGTACCCGTACAGTCTGCTCATGTTGGCACTATCTCCTAGAAGGCGCGTAGTCTAACGGAGTGGGAGGTTTTCGCCAGAAGCTCCCGCAAATGTGCTTGGTCTTCGCAGCTCCCTGACTGCAGGTCGCAGTTCTCCCAGGAGGTGATGAGCAAAACTGTAAACAGAATCAATGTAAATTACTTGGCGGTTTTAATGATCCATGTCCCCGCTTTGTCAATTTTTTATTATTATCATTTATTTGTTGGGCGCCACAATGTTAGGCCAAGATCCAAGAAATAAACCCATCTTCGGATTGGGTTATACCCACAGTATAATCCAAATAATCAAGTGTTGATATATAGCTGGAAGTTTGTGGTAGAATACTTCTCATCATGAGCTGAATCAGGCAGCCAAGTCCTTCTTTACGTGATATCTTCCTTTGGAAGAAGAAGCACTAGTTCAGTGATTGGACGGAAGAAAACTCGGGCAAAACCTCGTTTGGTCACTTTGACTTCCAGCTTGCGAGTCTTTCCATCATCACTGGGGACAGTCTTGGTGATAAGTCCCATTGGCCATTCATTGCGATGGGCCTCCTTGTCCTTCAAAAGAACAAGGTCACCAATCTGGAGGTTGGGTTTTGACATCTGCCATTTGTGACGACTTTGAAGCATGTGTAAATACTCTGTCGTCCAGCGATGCCAGAACTTATTGGACAGGTGTTGAACCTGTTTCCACTGACGCCTGTAAATGTCACTGTGGTCTAAGATTTCAGGAGGAATTGAAGCAGCTTCAATCTTCTGGGTGAGAAGAGTGGCTGGAGTAAGAATGGTTGGAGAATCGGGGTCTGAGGATACTGGGACAAGTGGTCTTGCATTGATTATGGCAAATACTTGAAATGCAAATATGTCTTGTTTGATGTCCCAGAGCAAGCCTAGGCTGCGTTGTATGAGAGGAACATCAGAACCAAGATTAAGATCCTTCAAGTTGGTGGCATGATCATCAGAGGGGAATGCTTCCATTACCTTCTGGCTATTGGATATAATCTTGTGGAGCCTGAGCTTTGCTACAGAAAGCATTTCTTGTGTACTGGTGAGGACATCAATTGCCTCTTCACTTGTGGGAAGGGATTTAAGTCTGTCATCAACATAGAAGTTCATTTCAATAAAATGACAAGCGTCAGATCCATAGTCCTTCTCACCTTCCTGGGCTGTTCTCCTGAGTCCATAGATTGCTACCGCAGCAAAAGAGCTGTTGCCAAATACATATAACTTCATCCGGTAATCTATGACTTCATTGTTAACGTTGTTGTCCTTGTGCCACAGAAACCTCAGGTAGTTCCGATTCCCTTCCTTGACTATGAAGCAATGGAACATTTGTTGGATGTCAGCTACAACTGCAACAGGTTCTTGTCTAAAGCGAATTAGCAGTCCTATGAGGCTGTTGTTTAGGTTTAGTAAGGAGCAGATTGTTGAAGGAAGCACCATCATACTGAGTACTGGAATAAAAAAACACTCTAATTTGGTTGGGTTTCCGCGGGTGATACACACCAAAATATGGAAGGTACTAGCATTCTGTCAGGTGCCGTCTCCGCGCTCTCCACAGGCGCCTTCTCTCTGTAATCCACGTCCTGTTGCCTAGCAGCAGAACTCTATCTCTACTCACCTGTCTGCAGCCAGCATGTCTAAACCGCCTAAATCTCCCTAACCCAATCAGGAGGCACCTAAGAGTACTAGTGCCAGAGTATTGGTTCTACCCTGCTCCATCATTTAGTTTGCATTCCTGTTCCTGAACTCCTGTGTATAGACTCCTTGGCTTGTTTGACCTCTCTTCCGGATTTCCCTTGTACTTCGCTGCCCACACTGGTATTGACCTTTGGACCGTCCCTGACTACTCTTGCCTACTCCTTGTGGTACCTCGCTTCCTTGGTTTCGACTCGGCCTGTCTGACTACCCCATTCGCTGCACTGGTGACTTCCTGGGAGAACCGCGACCTGCACATCGCACACAGCCAAGCCCAAACCTCCTTGCGGGGGTCCCTGGTGAACACCGGTGGTGTGTTAGACTCCGTGCCTCTCAGGTTAGTAGTGCTAATACCAGTCAGTGATATTCTCTGTGTAAAAGTGTGACACATTCTTCTCTTTCTTTTACTGGTGGTGCAGGTTCTGCGTGATCTCTGTCAAATATGTTTTGCATGAAATCCACAAAATGTTTTTCCATCTCTGGTTTCCTCTTTAGGGTTCGTTTTCAAAGAGGTTGTTTGGTAGTTTCACTCTTGGAAAACTGAAGGGTAAAGGTGCTACCCAGCTGTTGGAATCGTCCTGAGTGAAATCTTTGTCCATTACCTTGAGAAACTCTCTATCTTCTCTTGTAGATGCTAACTTGTTGTCCTCACTTGTTGAATTGAACAATGTCGACCCAAGACTGTCATCCCAAGACAGGACCAAATTCATGTTATCTTGAAGGTCTTCTTGCAGAGACATCTGTAATTCCATACTGGTACCCAAGGTGTAAGGGTAAGCATCTCCTTTTAAGTTTAACAGATCAAAGAGTTCTGGTCTTGCGAGTGAACGGTTGCTTGGTCGTAGAAGATGGTATACACCTTTAGAGTCCTTTCTGGTTGTCCCTTGGGGTATACATTGACTAGCCATATCTTTGTGCAAGACTTGTCAGAAAGATCCTCCCAGACCATTACATTTCTTGAGGGCATGTGACTTCTTATGAATGGGACACAGGCAATTGGGGTTTTTCAATTCTTTCACCTTAGTTGTTCTTGTCAGGAGCTGATGTAGGTGTGGGAAGGATTTCAGTCTTTTTTTCACTGACACTAGACCTCTGTGGTTCTTGTAGTTAGAGCGTGGGCTGTCATACTTGGAAGTAGGTGAACCAGGCTGACTTGACTCACTGTAGGAGAAGCTTGGGTCATTCTTGGATTCTGCGATGTCCCTGACAAACTCACAGAAGTAGGAAAAGGGAGGAAAGGAGACTCGATTTTCCCTTTTGTATCTTGACCCAAGTGTAGTCCACTTTATTTGAATACCATATGGCAGCTTGGAAACTATTGGGTTTAACCCATGAGCTGTGTCCAGGTAACTGAGGCAAGGTAAGTGAGTATCCGTTTCGGCCAGCTGGAGCACAAAGAGTAGGTCACTGAGCTCTTGGAATTTCTCATTATCCTTACCAGATATTTTTGGAAAATCTTGTAGCCGTTTGAACAGAGTATTCTCTATGACTTCAGGACTTCCAAAGCTTTGTTCTAACCTTTCCCAAACAGCAATGAGGCCTTCCGCAGGATTATCAATGTGGACAGATCTAAGTCTCTTGACACGTTCTGTAGATTGTGGGCGGAGCCACATGATCAACAGATCTAGTTCTTCAGCAGCAGTAATGCCAAGGTCACTAATTGTGGTTCTGAAGGCACATATCCAACCTCTGTAATTCTCAGCCTGGTCATCAAATCTAATGAGGCCGGACCTAATAAGTTCACGGTGAACCATGTATCAAAGTCAAAGTCTGACATGTCTGTTTTCTCTGACTTTGTGCAAGACATTGCTGGCTGAGTAGTGCTGTTCATTTTATTTGTGGTGTTCTGGGTAAGAAACATAGGGAGATACGGGGTAGCATAGGCATTCAGCCTAAGAGCTGGGTTAAAGTCCATAGGTCTCGCTGCATGTGGAACTGTGTGGTTGCCAGGGATCTGGTGACTTACTGACATATTGGTTTGCAACCTCAACAACCATTGTGCTTGTTGAGGTGTTGGGCCCTGGTGCACTGTGGTGTGTGAAAATGGGTCAGGATGACAAAGTGGTTGTGCATTGAATTGACCATGGATGGGGTGTGTTGCATAGGGATCTGAGACTCTTTGTTCCAGAAAGATGTCCGCACTGTTAGGAATGTTTGCAGCAATCTGGGGTTCACTGTTTTGGCTTAGGACGTAGTCTCTTGTGCGCTTAAGAGGATCCTCCGCATCCACTTCACTTGAACTGATGCTGTCTCTTTCACTTCCATGGAATATTTCGAACATCATGACTTAGATGATCATTTTGAAATGTGCGATGATGTTTTTAATAATTGTGCGATTCTTACCGCTGTCCTAGACTTAACTTCACACAATAAAAAGTCTTGATCCAAATTGAGATGATTAAAGGTTTGCAATTATTCTAAAGAATTCTGAGTATTTAGTTTCTTCAGAATGCTTACATATTCCTGGCTTTCCACAGTTTAAAGTTCTTATACTGAACAACGTTGTCCTAGGGCTCCCTCTAGCTGTGACAAATCACAAACAGGCTGAGAGATGGACATATGACTTAGCAATCATTGCCATAAGTTTAGGACATTGGAAGAACGTTCATGCTTCCTACCTTCAAGATTTTCTTTAACCTTCCCCGTATGCTTAGCAGAGCATTTAGACTAAATGTTGAGGTCCATAGCTTCTCCTTGTTCTGATTCTAGGTATTGTTCATCTTGAACGGGCTGCACAGTGTTTCCTCCAGTCATGATAACACTGGAATGAGTCTGTAGCTTGCTAGAAGAATCTATGCTGTAATGATCTGCGCAGTAGCTGCACACACTGATGATTTCTTCTTACACTGTAAGCAAGCTTGTTATTGTCTTTGTATCTGGCAGTTTTTTTATCCACATCTTTTCACTATTCTGACTCAATAACCAGGCTGTAAGTGTACGGTGCCTGAGACAGTTCCTCTGTGTATGTCTGTATTGAACAAGTACTTACACCAAGAAATGTTGTCAGACAGTGTCAACTCAACTAAAGAGGCACGTATGAAGAATCCAGATGAAGGTTTATTTCTTGTTGATATTCTTGTAATTATGTGCAAATAATATGTGAAAAGATCATAATTTGTCAGAACTCAACAGGAAACAACTGAAGGCTAAAATGGCAGACACACAATGAACCAGAGACAAGAAGAAGGGAGGGCTAATTACATGAGAACCTAGCTACAGGAAACCAGGAGGGACAAATATAACAAGATGCAAGGCTTTGCAATATTAACATGACAGTAACTTAACAGCATATGAAACACATATATATCGTGGGAGATGACAAGCACAGATCCTAAATTCCAAATCATAAAATGACGTTTAGCAGAAGTGCTGATTGCAGTAAGTGCTGCATCCTTCAATACACATTTGTTGTGTAGAGTTGATGCTGCAGCTGAGGTCTCTTAGTTCTGCTTGTCTTGACCTTTAGCTGAAGTGTTGAGTCTGCAGTAATTGTTATATAGTATTGCAGATGTCAGTGTTGATGGTGCACTGTCAATTGTAATCTGTAGCTGGTATCGGTTCGGGATCTCTCATTTACCATGTCTACCTTTTATGGGGTTTTTTAAACAAACAGCCACATCATCATCCATATGATTGCCTTATAGGTACAGCAATTAGAGGGCTCTTAATGTCCTCAATATTCGTACCCATTATCTGTTACCTCTCATCCAAGAATTTTTGGAAAGACTTGGCACAGCTAAATTCTTCATCAAATTTGACCAATTGTAAACAGCCTCTCATACTTTTGGACTAGACAACTACTTTCCAGTACTTTGTACTTGATGTTTTCTGAGACCTATTAGATAGATATGTTGTGGTTTATTAAGATGACATTCTGATTTATTCCCAAACACTGCAGGCACATAAAATACACACATAAGCAGTTCTGTATCACCTTTGAGTTCAAATATTATATATTTAGGCTGAAAATTATGCCTATTAAGTATCTCCAATAGACTTTACTTAAAAGCTTCCAAATAGAACCTACAAAATGTCCACAACTGAGCAAAGGCCAATATCTATAAATGTTAAGGTAGTCCAAAGTTTTATTTGATTTATGAATTACAATAGTGGTTTCATTCACAAGATTGTCCCCCCATTACACTGCTAACTCATAAGAACACAAAGTTCCACTGGTCTACTGCAACATAACAAGCTTTAATGCACTTTGAGAGGAATCTTCAATCAGCACCTGTCTAAGTTCATCTTGATCTAGCTTATAACCTCACATTAGAGGTGAACACTCACAGCATTGTAATTGTTGCTGTCTGTTAGAGATCAGCTGGTTGCTTCCTGCATCTTTCCTTTTAATTAGGGCACCCTGCTCCACTCCATGGGCCTGGCGCCCTGCTTCACTCCAAGGACCTGGCACCCTGCTCCACTCAAAGGGCCTGGCGCCCTGCTCCACTCAAAGGGCCTGGCGCCCTCCTAACACTCTAGGGCCTTGTGCCCTCCTGAACCTCAAGGGCCTTGTGCTCTCCTAAACCTATGGGACCTTGTGCCCTGGTCTAACTGTCTATGGGGCCTTGTGCCCTGTGGTGGGGCTGAGCCCCTACCTACACAATGCCATAATGCCTAGACTGACTTAGGGCCTTTTGTCCTGTGGTGGGGCTGAGCCCCCTTACTAGCTGCGGGCCTCGTGCCCAATAACCAGCCTACCGTGGCCGCCCCTATCAATTGCTCAGGCCTAGTGTCTGTTGTGCCCCATGGGCCTTGTGCCCGGAGAAAGATGAGGATTTATACTTACCTGCTTTGCGCAGGAAACTCCGCTTGCCGCACCGTCTTCGAGTCTTCCAGACCCTCCAGCCGCCTGCGCCTCTTCTTCCGTTCGGTGCTCCCGCAGACTTCGTGGCAGGGGCGCTCTTAGCCCTTACAAGGGCTGCCCGCCTTCTTCGGCATCTTCGTGTTGCAGGGTAGCTCACAGCCCTTACAAGGCTCCCTGCCACTTCCGGCGGCGTCTCCGACCGCTCCGACGCTGGGCGTCCTCTTACTTCTCTTCCGCCGACAAACTGCCAAGATGACTATTGCTAAGTCTACACCCAAATTCTTTTCCATTTTAGATCCTCCTAAAGTTATCCCAATTCGTTTATAGATGTGTGCTTGTTTTTGATCTCTAAATGCATAACCTTACATTTATCTATGTTTAATTTCCTATTCCAATTGGTCACCCAATCCTCCAGATTATTCAAGTGACATAGGGCTGGATCGTGGATATATCTCAGAGGTGGAGGTGGAGGTGGCAGAATTTGGAGAGGGAGTGAATGTGAGGAATGAAGAAGAGGGATGAGTCTAGGATGACCCCAGGCAGTGGACTTGAGGGACAGAGAAGAGGGTAGTGCTATCAACAGAAGGAGAGAGGGAGATGAGGGAGCTCTGAATGTATATGGCTATTACCAAAAATACAAAATAAAGAACAACTAGTTTCAGCTAGAAATATGTCTACTCATAAGAAATGAGGAGTGTGAATACATTTTACATTTTATATTATTTTTATTTGTTCTTACATTATTGACTGAAATCATTACTAAACATATAAATGTGACTGGTCACTTATAATGTTGCAGTGTACATTGTATCTATATGAGTATGAGGCTACACTGGAGGTAGAGCTTTGTCTTTTTTACGCTCTGGCGCACAGACCTGAATATTATACTCTGTATTTAAGATACACGATTTTTCACAACCATATATCTGCCTTAGAACTCTTTTGCATTAGATAAAAGTATTAAACAACACTCTATTTCCAGGACCACCCTCACCAGTGGTCTGCATTGCAATAATTCCTTTCTCTGCCTCTAGTCTCTACCATGTCTATTGGTTCATGGCTGCCACTGTTGTGAGCATCTTGACCATCCTTAATTTCTCCCTGCTGGGATACACGTATGTGATCACACACTTTTCTTAGCCCATGGTACCATGTTAAAAGACTAATAGACTGTTCCCAGGTTCTAGTTTTCTTTCTATAGCATACACCAATCATGAGAAATCAATCTGGCCTGACGACCCACTGTCAATATGAATTACTATATGATAGCTAGTATATTAAAGTACCATATACCTTAATTTGTATTTAAAAAAGGTCCCAGAGTGAGTTTGCTGATAATGCAAAGATTTATCAGGTGATTACAGTTCAATGCGCACTCTTAAGGGCAAATTCCCATGTCTGAAAGGAACGGTGAGGAGAGTCTGAGTGTATACAAGATTTTTATTTTTCCCTTCTTGGAAGATGTTATTTAATCAGGTAAAATATAGCACAGAGAATGCCTTTGTTCTCACCACTCTGATGAATATGACATCCAAACAAAAGAATGTAATTCCCTTCTTGAAGAGTGAGGTTTAAATGGCCTGTCCAAAGGTAATTTTTTAATTCTCCAGCCTGTGATACTGTGATAAGCACAGAAAAATATCTTGATGCATATTTCCGCAAACTCATGATCTCCTCAGAGGCATATGGGCTGTGGTCTGATTTTTTCAGCTATTTAAGTGACATCTGACCAATTGTTTATCAGTTCATTCAATTAAACAGTACCTGTGTAAAGATGATCTGTAAATTACTATAGGCTTAATATAGGCTCTTTTCTGCTTATCACTGTTTAGGAAAATATTGTTATATTACAACTTCTTATTTTATATAATTGTTATTTATTGTAATAAAGTGATACCTTTTCGGTGCTTGTAAAGTGAAGAGTTAAGTCTTCTTTTTCTGATTCTCGTCATCTGTGTTTACCTTTTGCCAAACTCAATAGGATCTCACCACAGCAGAAAGGCAAGAGTTTCCTCAGCAATACACAGACAAAGGGACAACTGAGCGTCACTATAGAGCTTAATGAATACAGTTTTATTTAAAGGCCTGCAGACTCTAAGGGGCATATTCAATTAAGGTTCACATCCGCAATTACGTGCTGCTGCATGGGTCCCGGTACCGCAACATTTCTGTGCACATCCCATAGGTGGGACGCGCACAGTGTAATATGCTTTGGGTCCCATTGGGAGAAAGGTGTTATATAAATAAATAAATAAATAAATAATAATATTTTTTATTATCATTATTACAAATATGTTTAGCTTGAAACAATTTAGTAATACTGTATTTAGCTGAGAAAACATTTATCTTCTCCGTACATATTTTTTACATATTGAAAATTGCAAGAAAAAGAAAAAATGTATCCTATATTAAGTCACTCAAGTTAAATAATCAAATGAAATAAAATATTTAACTTATATTAAACTCATACAGTATTATCATTTAAATAATTTATTCACAGTCTTTTAAATGCTCACAGCGAAATATTATATAATAGTAAACAAGTGTCATATATTATGAGCTAAACTTAACTTGATCTTCTTGAGTATAATAGGACTTTTCTCTATTTTTCACACTTAAGATAACATATCTGCTTAAACATAAACGTCTAGACAACATTTCTTAGAGAAATAATCATGTTTTCATCACACCTATAGAAATCCCTTAAACACTGATAGGTCTGGTTATTAAGATTTACTTCCACAATGCTAACATGAATATAAGATGGTGTGGTCATGTGGTGTTTTTATTCAGTCCTACTAACATAGTTGCCAACCATGTAGAATTTCCATGATCATTGACAACTTTTTAAGATTTTTTTCTTTCAAATGTTTGTCAACAGAAATTACTAATTTATTAATAGTGATATATATATAGCAGAGTATAATTCCCCTTATTTTATATATTGGTTTAAAATTTTACTACCCGCTTTTATTGTCTTGGTTTTATAGATTAAAGGATAGTTACATTCAAATTCTAAAAATTAGTTATAGGTGGAGTTGACACTTATAGTTACATATTTAACAAGGGTGAAAAAAGTCAAAAGTTCATTAAGTTCAACATGTTCTTACAGAGTCTAACAGTGTTCTAGAGACAGGCAAAACAAAACCCTTTCTATTAATATATAATTACAATGAGGGGGGTCAAATTTTATATCCAGTCAATAAATTGGCCATCACCACCTTCCTTTGTAAATAATCTGTTGTCTGACTACCATCACAGTGCTGATACTATGCCTATATTGACTATAAAACTGTCTTTCTTCCACTCAAAGTGTATGCCCCCTGTCATCTGCACAATCCTTGGTTTGAAATGCTCATTTGACAAATCTTTTATTGACCATGGATATAGTAACTTATACTAATAGGTCAACTCTAAAGCACCTCTTTAGATAATGTAATGAAGCCTTACTTGCCTTATAATTATTTATGTAAATAATGTAACTCTATCAACTCCCTTAAATAATAGAGTAGCTGTAGGTTGTCAACACTAACAGACAACCTTGCACTCACCTGGCAATACCCGGGTAGAAGATGAAGAAAGTATGCTCTGGATAGGGCATTGCATGACAACATCTGTGCCACTGGATCCCCTGCACCAGAATATTACAAGAGTAGGGGCTTGGAGAGTAACACACCATCTGCGTGGATAAAGTTATGCCAAGCAGTATACAAGGTGCCCCCCTTCTCCTGGCTCCTACTAGTCAGTAGGCACCAAGAGTCACTATTGGTGGTTACTTCTACGGGACATACATAGTGAGCTCCTTGGGGTCAAAAGCATGGCATTTGCGTGGTAGTGGGCACAATATCAATAATGGCATGTTGGGGAACAAAGCAATGTGAGTGATGGCATATGGGGGTACAGATGGCCTGTTATGGTATAATGTCATTGTTGGCATATGTGTGCTCAGTATATGTTGGTACTGTTTCAGTGATGTAATTTGAAAACAAAGTGATAGCATAGACATTAGTACTTTTTCAGTGATATCATCTGAGGACATAGTGATGGCATACAAGTTGGTACTGTTTCAGTGATGTAATCAGTTTCACTGTTTGCTACCATATTTTTACTCATGTTGTATGCTGATTGTTCTCCACTGCACAGTAATGGCATATTTTGAACGTGGCTATTAATGTGTTCTGCTTGGGACCTGTCCCCCAGGTTTTTCAGGCTATAGTAATGTGCTTGGTTCCCCATATTCAAAATGGCAAATGCCATTAATAGCTAAATAAATTTGCATCATGTGCCTCTGTAGCAGCCATCTGACAGATTACTGCTATGTCTGAGTAGGAATCTCTGCTCATTTTTCCTCGCACCTCTATGGGATGGGAAGAAAAATGAGCAGAGACTCCAACCATAACACCGGCATGAGGTGTCTCAGTAGACGTTCTAGAGACACCTTGTGCTGAATTGAATTTCCTCCAAAGTGCTGCCTTTTCCATCTCAGATTTCCACTATTGCATCCTATTTAATAAGTACGATAATAGATAGCACAGCCTAGGGGCATACTCTTAATTATCTACTTTAAATATCTCAAGCTTGATTCAATAAGGCACGCAAAACAAACATATTGTTATAAAAGTGTACATATATCGGCATACGCATGTCCGTATTCAACAAGAATACAGAATACATATGTGGAATCACATATTGGATAGTCACAAAAGAAAAAAAGAAACTATTAAATTAATGTCACAACGCTCAATTAATAATAAAGAGCCTGATTCATTAAGGAAAGGAAAGAAAAAAAAAAAAGGAGTAACTTTGCACCTTGGCAAAACCATGTTGAATTGGAAGGGAATGTAAGTTTAAAATGTGACGGCAGATAGTTGAGGTAGGACATGTCCTAGATCAGCTTTAAATTTCAGTGTAAAATAATGCTCTCAAGTATTTGTGTGATACACGAAAAAACAGCCAGTTTTTAACTTATGTGAATAATAAACTAATTTGCACCCCTTGCATTATAACATGGTTTGTCCAGTTGAAAATGTACTCCCTTTTTTGCCTTACTTTCCTTAATGAATCAGGCATAGTCATTAATGACAAAATATAAAAAAATTAAAAAGTGTTTTTTGTTCAATTTTCCCCTATAAAATACATTTATTATATGTTCTAAATGTCTACTGAACAGATAATGCATTATTAGAGTTGCTCCTGATTGCAAAACATGTAATAGCATGCATACATGAGTGTCATCACCAGGGGCGGCCTGGGTCGGGGGGCAGGGGGGCAGATGTTCCCCGGGCCGGAAATAAAATATCTATTTAGGGCCGGTGGACTGAGCGGTGGCTGGCCCCGCCTCCGGGACCAGCCACCTTTCATATAGGCTGCGGATCCTCCTGATCCGTCCGTCCCCCCCGCCTATCTTTGATAACCTAGCTATCACATTGGACGTGCACCACATGACAGGTGCCGTCCTATGTGAGAAGTGCTGAAAACATTGCGCGTGGAGGGAATAAGGTAAGTTATGGGGAAAGGTCAACATTGTGTGTGTGCTGGAGGCTACAGTTTTTGTGTGTGTGCTGGAGGCTACAGTTTGTGTGTGTGTGTGCTGGAGGCTACAGTTTGTGTGTGTGTGCTGGAGGCTATAGTGTGTGTGCCAGTGTGCTAATATAGTGTGTTTGTGTGTGTGTGTGTGTGTGTGTGTGTGTGTGTGTGTGTGTGTGTGTGTGTGTGTGTGTGTGTGTGTGTGAGTGGGGGCCAGTGTATTTTGTGTGAGTGAAGGGGCCAGTGTATTTTGTGTGAGTGAAAGGGCCAGTGTATTTTGTGTGAGTGAAGGTGCCAGTGTGTTTTGTGTGAGTGAAAGGGCCAGTGTATTTTGTGTGAGTGAAGGGGCCAGTGTATTTTGTGTGAGTGAAGAGGCCAGTGTATTTTGTGTGAGTGAAGGGGCCAGTGTATTTTGTGTGAATGAAGGTGCCAGTGTGTTTTGTGTGAGTGAAAGGGCCAGTGTGTTGTGTGTGTGCTATTTTATTTGTGTTGTGATAATGGGGCAATTTAATTTACTAGTGGGGCCTATGAAATTAAGATGGGTTGATTGGACCTTTAATTTAATGCTGGGGTGGTTTGGGATCTATTAATTGAATGTGGCACTGTTTGGGGACAATTAGGTCTACTTATTAAAAGTTATTATGAATTATTTAATGCCTGGTTGTGGGAAATGGTTATATTTATTAAACGTAAATGCTATTTCATTCATTGCTGGGTCTGTTTGGAGGGAGGGATATAGGTTTATTTATTAAATGGGAATACTATTAAATTTAATGTAAATGTAATAGTTGGAGGGAAATAGGTCTATTTATCAAATGTGAATACTATTATTGGTTGGAGTTTTCTTAATTTCATGTACCCATTTTTTTCTCCAAATAGTGCCTCCAATATTCCAGGATCCAGACAAGCGGCAAATGAGCTAAAGAGACCAGCAGACACAAGTGTTGACACTGACAAGAACAGGTAGGAGAGAGCAGGACAGTCTGCTAACTGTCCTGAATCTGGTGGGACAGTCCTGAATTTGGATGACTGTCTGGCTTAGGACAGTTGGGAAGTATACGTTTCAGTTGGAGCGGGACGCTTCATCATGAACTGCTTGTGAAGGCAGAACTGTGTGCACCTAACAGTAGTGCACACAGTATTGCCTGTGTATTTGACTAAAATGATAACCATGCTACATCATAGTGGGTTACCCTGTCTAAAGTGCCCAAGCCCCCCAGAGCCTTAATCCAGTTCTGGGCCTGGGCATATAAATATATATGGATTAAGCAACACTAAAATAGCCTCTTTTTATAAAGATATAAATATATTGTACCAAAAACCACCCTTTAAGGATGGGCCGCTACTTATGGGCCTGTGCTGTGTGCTTGCCCCCCGGGCCAAAGTCTGCCAGCCCTCCCCGGGTCATCACTAGTAATCAGCACTTACAACAGACCTGTAACTAGTGCAAGTGATATGACAGAAAAACACGTACCTTTGAGATGAAAGCTTGAATCAGATGTTGCTATGTATACTAGAGCTTGGCACGCCCTTACTGTACATTGACTACGTACATATGCTCAGTCCCCTCCTCATTCTGTCCCAGAAATCGTAGGAACTTCAATCTGAATTAGATTGGCCACAGCATATTGTGTGCCAAATTCAAATCTCTACATTTAAGCCAACCTCTAATAATTAAATTCTAGACTGGAAACCAGGATCCTGCTATAGCTGAATCCACTGCTCTGATAATCTATTGACCTTTTAGTGATTATGCCCTTGCATGTAAAATCAAACTTCTAAAATAAAATCCTGCAATTCAGTACACAAGAATATTCAAAAATGTTAACCAAAGTACTTTCCTCGTTGACTTAACCAACTCAGTCTGATACTTGCATTGGTTCTACATTTGAGTATCTACAATCAGAGGGCCTCATTCATTAAGGAACTTAGGCAAGAAAATTCTTACTTAAGTCTCCTGGACAAAACCATCTTAAAAGCAAGGGGTGAAAATTAATGTTCTATTTTGCACATAAAAGTTAAATACTGTCTGTTTTTTTCATGTGTGCAACTACTATTTTGTGGGGAGATTTGAAAAAAGCAGAACATGGTTCCCTACAGTGGCACCCATATAATAGATGGTATTGCTGTAGTGTGGGGGTAACGTGGTGGTGATAATGTTGTAGTGTGTATGGGATTCAGTCAGGGCCGGATTAACCGGAGGTCTAACTGGACTACAGTCCAGGGGCCTTGGGCATCCAGGGGGCCCTCGACAGGGCTCAGCGGCATTATTGATCGCTGCGGGGGACGCCCCTGGCCTGATCAATGCTGCTGAACACTGACACTGTAGTCCTTCTGCGGTGCTCAGTGATCTCCTTACTGAGATCTTGTGAGAGTGAAAGCATGAGTCTCACTCTCACGAGATCTCCTCAGTAAGGCGCATACAGCGCGCCACGGAAGGACTAAAGTGAAAGGAGGAGAACAGAAAAAGGTAAGTGCTTGGGGAAGGGCGGCGGGTGGCCCACGGGGATGCGGATCTCAGGGGGGCCTCACAGGGGAATGGTGGCCCCCTTAGCCCAGGGGCCTCCATTCCCCTAAATCCAGCCCTGAATCCAATCCACAACAGGGTTATGACGGGAAAGCCAGTGATGGCCCAGAATTAAGGGGATGGACGGGCAATTGATGAGGAAGAAGGTCAAGGACTCAGAATGGAGAGCTCCTATGTTTAAATGCAGCAAATGTGTGTCCCAGATAATCTTGCCACCAGGCAATGGACTTCCATCTAGGCCACAGACGGTAATAGCAGATTTGAGCTTTACTGTCGGAATTCCAGTAGAGCGGGCGAACCCGATGTCAAGAAAGTTGCCTGCAGCTCCACTATCAA
Organism: Mixophyes fleayi; assembly: GCF_038048845.1. Taxonomy (NCBI): domain Eukaryota; kingdom Metazoa; phylum Chordata; class Amphibia; order Anura; family Limnodynastidae; genus Mixophyes; species Mixophyes fleayi. Next base: position 265,284,212 of record NC_134403.1, read on the forward strand.
TGAAGGCCGACAGGGCCGCGGAACAGGCACCGAAGGTGACTTGTGCGGGAATCAGGACAGCATTTTATGGGGAAACAATTTGCAGACCTAGGTGAACCTTCCCCTCGTTCCCTAGGCATGCTCTTTCCCGTTTTTTTGGGGCAAGAGCGGGAGAAGTGGCCTTTAGTACCACAATACAGACAAAGACCTTGTGACCGCCTTCTGTCTTTTTCCTCAGGCGAGAGGCGATATGCCCCTAGCTACATGAGCTCCTCAACATCTGCAGGAACAGGAATGCATGCAGAAGAAAAGGAAGGTGTCTCTTTTTCTGCCTTCCTCTCCTTAATTCTCCTGTCAATCTTGATGGCGAGCTGCATGAGGGTTTCCAACGAGGTTGGAGAAGGATACTGCACCAGTGAATCTTTGATCTGTTCTGACAGCCCTAAGCGAATCTGGCTGCGTAACGCTGGATCATTCCATTTGCTGTCAGTCGACCATCGGCGGAACTCAGCACAGTATTCCTCTGGAGAATGCTGGGCTTGCTTCAAAGCCCGTAGATGAGCCTCAGCGGAGGCCACTCGATCCGGGTCATCATAGAGCAAACCCAATGCATTGAAGAAGGCTTCCACAGACTGCATGGTAGGGCTTGTTTGAGGCAGAGTGAAAGCCCAAGACTGGGGGTCATCCTGAAGGAGGGAGATGACAATCCCGACCCTCTGTTGTTCCGAACCAGAAGACCGAGGTCTCAGCCGAAAGTAGAGTTTACATGTCACGGGCACTAGGAGTCTTGCCCAGGATTTCACCCATTGACTATGCTTACCAGAGAGGCGGAGTTTGCACAGCGGTCCTCTGGCAGCAGATGAATAGTGGAACGTATCTAACAGCAGATGGAGAGAGGATGCCAATGGAAACGATGATAGTCAGTGACTTGCAGCTATACTGGTAGATGAGTCAGCGACTTGCAGCTATATTGGTAGATGAGTCAGCGACTTGCATCTATAGTGGAAAGGCAGGTTTGAACCACGGAGACCAGGTTGGACGTGAGCAGGTGAAGGAAGGTAACAGGAGAGTCAGTGGTCTGTGTACAGCAAGTTGTACCACTGCTATGGTGAGAAGACTTGTCCAGGTGCAGGTAGGTAGCGGGGAAGTCAGTGGTCTGCGTACAGCAAGTTGTACCACTGCTAATAAGTGAGGAGTAGTTCAGGTGCGGATGAGTGGAGGCATGCAAAGAGTCAATAACGGTATGAAGACACTGAGAGCACAGAGGAACTTGTTCCAAACAGATATTCAGCGATTACAGCTAATAGTCTATAACGGTGTGTGTGTGCTGAGTAGAGAGGCTTGCACAGAGCGGATATGCGGGATAATAACTGATAGTCAATCACAAGTATGCATATCACTGCTGAGTAGAGAAGCTTGTTCCAAACAGATATGCAGCGTAACAACAAATAGTCTATAGCGGGTATGGATACCGCTGCTGAGTAGAGAGGCTTGTCCTAAGCGGATATGCAAGGTAACAGTTGATAGTCAATAACAATTAAGCATACCGCTGATGAGTAGAGAAGCTTGTCCACGAGAATATGCAGGCACAGCAGGGACGCTGAACGGCTGTAGCGGGTATGAGAACCGCTGATGAGCAGAGCAGGTAACCCAGAAGCCAGCTGAGGACACGAGTAGGATACAGGAATCAGTAGCGGTATGGAAACCACCGATGAGTAGCACAGGTAATCAGCAGGAAGCTGAAGACACTAGTAGGACACAGGAGATACCTTCAGAGACTCACAGGGAATGAGACTCAAGATCAGGCAACGAGGTAATGAGCACGGGTGCCTTAAATAGGGAGATGTGCCTGATCCACCAATGAGATTAAAAGCAAAGGTCATAAGTTCTTGGAAGCTGCGCATGCGCAGTGCATCAAGATGGCGGACGGCCGCGGCTCAGGACAGGCGCCGGCAGGAAGGCTAGGGAACCATGCACCAGCGCAGAGGCACTCACGGTCCGGTGAGTGACATTACAGCTCTCCTTGAAGTTCCGGAACAAGGCTGTTTCCGGAGAACCGGTCCAGCAAATTGATTTTGGGTTCACCTGCAGGACCTGACACAGCTTGTGTAGTCCTAGAGGTCTCCTCTTGGGCGGACAAATGCTGGGACAATCCCTGAACCATTTGTGACAGGGTCTGAATTTGACCAGCCAGAACTTGAGCTGGAGACAAGTTGGTTCCGCTTTCATCCATTCCAAAGTTTCTTCTCCCGGAATTCTTGTTGGGCCAGTTATAATGTTAGGCTGCTGGTCTGAACACCAACCCACAGAACTATATGGCGGAGGTCTTCACCTATAGCAGCCGCCTTTCCCTAGAGCTTGATGTGCTCACCGGTACTAAGATGCCCCCAGGTCTTAGCTCCAGGTGTAGAGTGGGTTGGAAATGCAGGACCACAGCGGTGGGCCAGGAGGCTGGGTAGAAAGCAGTGGATAGTCAAACTGTAGCCGAGGTCAAGGGTCACAGGCAAGCAGGGTAGTCAATAAACACGCCAAAGGTCGGGGTCACAGGCAAAGTAGCAGAGTCCAAGGTACAGGCCAAAGGGTCAGGGTCATGAGCAAACAGGCAAAGTCCAGGCAGGGGTCATACACAGAGAATCCAACAGAGTATCCACAGGACAGGGTACAACAAACAAGAGCAGGTCAGCAAGACTGGGTCAAAAGCGCTGTAACCGGCAGGGAGGCTAAGCCCTCCCTACCTTAAATACACAGAGCAACCAATCAGGGCTAAGCCCTGTAACAATACACACACCAGAACTAATTAAATAAGGCCACATTAATCAGCCCACAGGTGGGGAGATTTCAGCACCTGCGCCCGGCTGTCCTATTTGCCGGGGCGTGCTGTGCAGGGAATCGGCGTCCGGCCGTTGCCTTGGCAACAATCGGACCTGCTGGCGGAATTGACATAGAGTTATAACGGTGGCTGCATATGTTATGAAGTAACATTTCTGTGAGACACAATATATCAGTAAATATTGGTCCTATGATTTGATAGTCTCAAAATAATCGTATTAGAGACCAGACCAACTGTCACGCATTAAGCCACATGCAATTATAATGCGTATCTGATATCTAATAATTGTGACCGGCTTTCCCTACGGGTCCATTTTTTATTTCTCTCACACTTTATTTCAACCTTTTTCACCTCTATATTTTTAAAATTCGCTGACTTCAATGATATTTGGTTATTTATCTAATGTTTTTAAGTAATAAACATAAATAAAGTTGATTTTATATTTATAATTTACACGGACAGGAGTGCCTCGCATACTACTTTGCTCAGCTGATATCTATTATCAACTGTACTTTTTCAATTTCCGGTTCTGAAAAGAAACAGATATGTAAATGACCGAGGTAAAAGTCAAAAGCATATACCAGACACCAGATTTTCCACTTACCGTCCAGATCAATGTACATCTCGTCCAAATTCTTGCCTTTGAATTCGGCCAGTCTGCTGCTCTCGAGAGCCTTTAACAGTTTGCTGATCTTGGCGAGTTGGAGGGTACCTTCTGGGAGGCATCTGGTGAACATGTGGACATTTTGGCTATACACTCCACATTTGTCACGCTTTCCTGAGAAAAGTTCAATTGCAGCTTGCATGGCTGGTTTCCGGTTTCCTCGGATTTCAATGCGAGGGAAGTGTCGGCAGAGCTTCCTCTCAACCTCGGAATGCATTAGGGACACATCTTCGTGGAGATCCGAGGTATCTCTTGAGGAGACGGTAGTCAGAAACATTTTTGAAATTTCCCCTTCCCTTCTTCAATTGAACAAGATCACCTGTGCCAGGGTGACTTTTGCAAGTAGTGCCCTGGGGTTAACCGTAGGCTCGGTGGATAGCCCACTTCGGTAGTCTTGCTGCCTCTCATCGAGGTATAAGTGCATCTTTTTCACATCTTCAGTGAAAGGTAAGAGTTGAGGCATGGTCCACTTGGACTCCTTAAGTGTTTTCAAGGCAGCCGATGAAATCAACTCGCTCCATCTCGCCTAATATAGCTTCCTGAAATTTCGTGTGTTTTCAACCGCAGCAATGCAGCCCTCCATCATGGCTCAGCACTCCACAATGCTCGCTATCTTTTGCATGCCGTGCCCGATCTTGAGTGCCAGCGAGAGCGTCTTAAATGTACCTGTCTCCTTGCCATAGTCAGCTACCAGCTTCACAGCGTCTACTACGTGCAGAAAGTTTGATGGTGCGGTAAAGTCTTCCATCCTCTCCAAAGGGGTAGCTCTTCTGGCCTCTATCATTAGCCTGCCCATTTCTCTAGGCTTCTGACAGATGTACTCGTGCCTGCCAACATCTGATCCGACCCAGTTGAAAAGATGCTTTCCCATCTGCATGATGCATCGATCATTTTTGACTGCGAGTAAGACTTCATCCTGGGTCATGTCACTCAAGAGCTTCCAAAAGCCATCACCGATGTCAGGTGGAAAAGGCTGAGCAAAGGCGCACAGTGACTGGACTCTGTTCTTACCAGGTGTGAGTTTGTTGCCCCTTCGGTTTAGCTTACATCTCTTCATGTGTTGCCACAGGTATTTCCTTGCAAACAAGCCCTGGCAGGCTACACAGTATATGAAGCCTTAAGCATCCATCTCTTTGTCTGGAAGTTTGCACGGGACCAGAACGCCATGGCCTGCCCTAATTGCCTCAGCATTGTGTGCAAAGTTGCCCCTATTGCGAAGATGTGCCAATTGCATGCAACTTTATTTTGAGTGCTTGGGGAATTTCAGGGCCCAGGCTACTTCAGTCTCATTGCGGTGAACATGCTCCATGTGCCAGGCAATTTTTAAGAAGGGCTTCTCACAGTACAGGCAGTACTGCTTTTTGTTATACGGCCTGGAGCCATCAATGTTGCTGGATGGCGTTTGGACAGACACCTCGTCATCTCTCCGACCCTCTGTGTTTAAAACACAGCTAGCAGAAGGTCGAGAATGGTATTACATAGAACTTGCCTCTGGGTACCTGCACTCTGCTGCGCTGGTGGGCAATGGGGCATCACCTCTGGTGTCTGAACCGCTCTTCTACGAAGTGTCAGGGGCATTCTTATCTCCACTGCTCTCTGGGCAATAATTGGAGCTAGCGGTGGGCTCTGTTATGCTTCACTGTCCCCACTTTATCTTCGGCAGCAGACGGATTCGACTGTGTCTTTGCCTGCTTGGTGTACAAAGCACCGGCAGGATGCAGTTATTTCCTTTTCGTGCTCCTGCTATACATTTGGACAGAATACTGGCCTCTAACATTGAGATGCACACACACTTTTTTCCCCTCCACATTGGACACACTCACATTTTTGCTCCGACAAATGTGACTCGTGGGGACATACTAGATTTTTATGCTGAGCATATCAGCAAGGTCCCCTGCTTTGATTAGTCTTGAGAAGCTTTGTGGGGACCACAATTTTTGTCCCCACTATGACTCATGTCCCCACAGTGTTGGTGTGTCAACAGGTCAATGTCCCCACAAGCATATGAATGCAAGTACACACACACACACACACACACACACACACACACACATGTTGTTGAACTTACTCTCTATTGACCTTCTAGCTGACCTCTGCTTGTATCTCTTCTTTTCTCTTGCCTTTTTATCCCATCTCTCCCCTTCTTAATCTGTTATCTCTCACTGTCTTTCTCACTCCCTATTTTTCCTCTAGATCACCTGTTTGTCTCCCCTTATTTACACAGATTCCCTCTATTTTCCCACTTTCCTTTCTTATTTCCCAATCACGATTCCCTCTTATAAGTGTTTCCATTCATCTCCCAAATACTTTCCAGTGTCCCTCTGTCTTGGGTGGGGGTAAAAGCCGGATTCTACTGTATCCATATTAAATGCACAGAAAAAGACGGATCCAAACAAATTTCATACAAAAAGCTGGATCCACCCAATAAAACATATTCCAAAAAAAGCCAGATCCACACAAATAGCCGGATCTACACAAAAAACCAGACTAACAGAAAAATAAAATGATGGGAGAGCTGGGAGTGCCCTTAAAAGTATAGCAAAGGAGAAAGGACCTAGGAAAAGATGTGTGTCTAGACTTAATAAAGGCATCAAAAACAAACATAATGATAAAAGGTTTAGTGGGAGACAGGAATATTACAAGGAGGTAATCCTTTCAGATAGTAATGCTCTCCCTCTGTTATTATGGTTAAGAGGAGAGGCTCCTCGGTGGAGGTATCACAGACAGACAAAAAGCCATTCAGTGGTTTATAGAGTTGCAAGTGGGTAAATGTAAGATTTTGAATGACAAGCTGAAGGGGCAAGATCTATGCTTATTAATATTTATTAGCCCGAAACAAAGTTAAATAAAAAATGCCTTTTCAGTTAAATAAAGCTTTTTCTTTTTACGGCCCGTAATGTGGTCCTTGGAGGGGATTTCAGCACAACTAGGCCCAAATACAGGGAGGCTCAAAGAACATATTAGGATTTGATTCACTATTTTTAAATAGAATGTTTAGAGAGGTAGGACTGGTAGATGTGCATGTTAACTAGAGATGGTCACTGACCCCCGTGTTTTGGTTTTGGTTTTGGATCTGGATTACCTTGGAATTTTGGTTTTGGTTTTGCCAAAACCGCCTTGCGTGTTTTGGTTTTGGTTTTGTTTTGCAATTTTTTAAAAAAGTACAATTTTTTTGGTCTAAAATAACCTAATTTAGTGCTCCACCTGTTTCTTGGATAATTGAGTCAATAGAAATGCCCAAAGCATCTTTTCTCTTTGGCTTTAGTGTACACCCAAACCTTCGTAGTGCAAATTATGAAAAACACAGTTTAATCCCTGGTACTTCATTCTAACACTTGCCTGCAAATAATACAGACAAGTCTTCTTGTCTTCCTCTCCATCTTTGCCTATTGTCAATGTAGCCATCATCTTTGGGTGTATATTACACCCTCCACTTGTAGTTAAATAGAAAAAAAGCCAGCCTGCATACAGGGCCGGTGCTAGGGTTCTCAGCGCCCTAGGCAAAATTTCAAAATACCGCCCCCCCCCCCCACCCCAAGACACGCCAAATACCCACTTCCCAGACCCTCACACACTTCACTTTTGGTTAAAAAAAAAAAAAAGATAAGCCTTACCTCCTACAGCGGTCTGGCTGCCGTGATGTTTCATAGCGAACGTTGTCCAGACTCCACTGCTGTCCAGGGGCAATCACAGGATTCCTAGAGGGGAAGTATCCAAGTATTAGATATGGGAACAAAAACTTGTGAGAATGACCCATCACACTGCTCCCCCTGCAGCATACTGCCCCCCCACTGCTTGACCATGTCCTTTGTCCCCCCCCTGCAGCACCATGTCCTCTGCCCCCCCCCCCGCAGCACCATGTCCTCTGTCCCCCCACACTGCAGCACCATGTCCTCTGTCCCGTCCCCCCTGCAGCACCATGTCCTCTGTCCCCCCCTGCAGCAACATGTCCTCTGCCCCCCCCCCTGCAGCACCATGTCCTCTGTCCCCCCCTTCTGCAGCACCATGTCCTCTGTTCCGTCCCCCCTGCAGCACCATGTCCTCTGTCCCCCCCTGCAGCAACATGTTCTCTGCCCCCCCCCTGCAGCACCATGTCCTCTGTCCTTCCCCCTGCAGCACCATGTCCTCTGTCCCCCCCTGCAGCACCATGTCCTCTGTCCCCCCCCCTGCAGCACCATGTTCTCTGTCGTCCCCCGCCCGCAGCACCATGTCCTCTGTCCCGCCCCTTCTGCAGCACCATGTCCTCTGTCCCCCCCCCTGCAGCACCATGTCCTCAGTCCCCCCCCCCCTGCAGCACCATGATTTTATTGGCACGTCATGCTCTATATTTGACTTGCACAAGTCAATAATAGAGAATGAGGTGCCAATAAAATAATTATTTTATCCACCATAGTGTTTAAATCAAAGATAGAGCATGAAGTGCAAAATAATTTTTCCACCGCATATTTTGCAAATCAAATATAGAGTATGACGTGGAAAATAGTAATTTTTATACCATTGAAAAAATACTATTTTCCACCTCATGCTCTATATTTAATTTTCAAGCTATGTGGGAGAAAAATTTATATTATTTGCAACTTCATGCTCTATCTTTGATTTGAAAACTATGGTGGATAAAATAATTATTTTATTGGCACGTCATGCTCTATTATTGACTTGAAGCAAGTCAAATATAGAGCATGAGGTGCAATAAAATAATTATTTTATGCACCATAGTTTTTAAATCAAACATAAGGCATAAAGTGCAAAAAAAATCAAATACCACCCCCAACTTTTTTTTTTACTCCACACTTGGGCTTTGGGTACCCCATTTTTTAGAAAATAAAATTAATAATACCCAAAAAAAAATAATTTAAATATACTTACCGTTTTTGATGCTGAAGGCTGGTCAGATGCAGGGAGCCTCTTCCTTAATGGCTGCCCACAGCTCCTCGTCTTCTTTACAGCAAAGGAGAGGGGTGGAGCAGCCGGGTGCATGCTGGGAAGGGAGGGAGGTGTTGGGTAAACTTTATTCACACTGTCTGTCTGTGACAGACAGTGTGATACTACAGCACAGCAGGCGCCGCCGGGTAAACACATGTCACCTGATCACTGACGTCAGTGATCAGGTGTGCAGCCCGGGCGCCTCTTAAAAAAAAATTGACAGTCGCGGCGGCCATTGAAAAAACAGCGGCGGCACTCCGCCGCCGCTGCACCTCTCGCCCACTTCTCTCCGCTGACTAGATTTTCACATCTAGTCAGCGGCAGCGGCGCCCTGCAGGACCCGGCGCCCTAGGCAACTGCCTAAGGTTGCCTAATGGGAGCGCCGGGCCTGCCTGCATAGACTGTACAATAAAAATAAAAATGGACAAAGGCAGTTTAGTGTCTGCCTGTGTATGACACCCTACCCTTATAGTGAAATTGACAAAACAGCAGCCTTTAAAGACTGTACGTTTAAAGCAGAGCTGCAAGAAAACAGTAAGGCAGTAGAGGAAAATATATGACACCAATCCCTGTGGAGAGTCCATCCAACAGTAGTATTGTAATCGTGAGCATTCTGATAGTGTACACATAAAGAAGGGCCCTTTCAGCCTTTCTGCTGATGTGTGCCTGAACAGTCCGAGTGTAGCCGGTGAAACACCAATTGAGGATGCCACTTTGGAATTAGAAGAGGATGAGGGGGAGATTTGTGTAGGCGACGAGAGCGCTAATTAGGATGTTGATAAGGATGATGCAGACAGATACCAAACTGCTTTTCTCAATTTCTATTTATATTCTACAGTCTATACCGGCTGAATTATTTACTATTTTCTACAAGTGGAGGGGGGCCTATACAGACAGAAACCAAACCGCCTTTGTCCATTTCTATTTATATTATACAGTCTTTAACAGCTGAATTTTTTTCCATTTTACTACTTGTGGAGAGGGAGTCTGATGCAGACAGATACCAAACTGCCTTTGTCCATTTATTTTTATATTGTTCAGTCTATGCAGGCTGCTTTTTTCTATTTAACTACATGTGAAGGGGGGGGGGGGGGGTGGTCATAGACAGCCACCAAACTACCTTGGTCCATTTATTCTTATATTGTTCAATCTATGCAGGCTGCTTTTTTTAGATTTAACTACAAGTGGAGGAAGGGGGGGGGTCATAAATTACCTTGGTCCATTTCGTTTTATATTGTACAGTCTATAACGGCTGAATAGTTTTCTATTTTACTAGTAGTGGAGAGGGAGTCTGATGCAGACAGATACCAAACTGCCTTTGTCCATTTCTATTTAACGTACAGTCAATGCAGGCTGATTTTTTTCTATTTAACTACAAGTGTAGGGTGTAATATACACTCAAAGACGATGGCTGCATTGACAATAGGGATAGATGGAGAGGAAGACAAGCAGGTTTGTGTGCAGACATAAGGACGGCCTACCAGGAATTAAACTGTTTTTCTCATAATTTATTAGCTTTAGAATTACCTCACTTATCCAAGAAACTGGTGGAGCACTAAATTAGGTTATTTTAGACCAATTTTTTTTTATTTTTTACAAAAATAGCAAAACAAAACCAAAACCAAAACCAAAACACGCAGGTAATCCAGATCCAAAACCAAAACCAAAACACGGGGGTCAGTGATCATCTCTAGTTCCGAGTGACTGAGTGTGTTTGGTTAGAAAAGCTATCTGGCATGTTTGCAAAGTGTATTCAATGTATGGTAAGTGCATTTTGTAACGATTATTCACATATTTGACAAATGAGCTTAGCTGTCTGTGTTGTTCAAAGATCATGGTTTAATGAGTGTACATTTGAAAGGTATGCAAGAGAACAAATTTTCCATTTGGTGTAGATGATAGTGTGGTGGTTAGGTCTTCCAACCATCAATGCTTAGGTCTGAAGTTTGAGCCCACAAGTCAACCTTTAGTACAAAGTGGTATAAGAGCCTTCAGTAAGTTTTCACACAAAGAATAAAATATGCGAGTTAAATACGCAAATGCTCATCATTCTGCCTAAAAATCGCATTTGCGATCATACATTGTTTCTACTTTAGTATTTACAGCTCTGCAAGTTTTGAAAAACAGTAATTTGTGTGTGTGTGTGTGTAGGGTGATCTACTTGATTGCACGTTAACCCTCATGTTGATAATAATAACTGACAAATCAAACACTATACAGGAACAAGACAGAGAAGCAGCTGAACCTAATAAGTTGATTGCAAACACTTTTAGGATTCATCCACTAATGAGAGTGGTGTAAATTTCAAAATGTCCACCAAACCCCTTTGACACAAAAGTGTCCTAAATGGTCAAAGCAATGTTTACCCACATTTAAAATACTGGTGTGATTTAATTTTTTTATCGTTACACAGTGCGTATCCCAAGGAGTGCCATCTCTAATCATTTATCGTGAAATGATTGCTATTATCCCTACCTATAAATCCCAAAACCTGGCCCTAGCTAAGGTTGCTGGTCTGTATTTCATTCTATGCAATTGACATCATTTTGAGATCACTTGCTAATTGGTGTAGCAGTTAGAGAATGCACCTTTGCAAACTCGAAACCTGAGTTCAATTCCTCCCCAACACTCATGTGCGTGTGTAATCACTTTTTTTCGACTTCGTATCTATGTGTCTCTATTGTAAAAGTTAGCTAGCTCTATTTTCTCCCACTTCTGCCGATAAAAGTGACAATGTAGCAGTATAAATCTGAGTAGCGTTTTTAGCAATTTGGTTTACATACAATAGGAAAGATGTGCAGATACAAGACCCATTTTACTTTGACTATAAATTTCAGAATTTGTGTTTTAGGCCAACGTTTCCAATACATATACTATGCTATAACTCCATGTTAAAGTGAGAAAGGCCTTGTTCAGGATACGAGAATGTTTTTGCACGTACCTTTTCCATCTAGCAGCCGGAATGGATGGTGAATGCACTGTGCACTCCATTCCGGAAGTGAAATGCACTCTGCACTCCATTCCGGATAGGGAATGATAGTAGAGAAGATATCTGCGTAGCATACGAAAATGCAGTGTACAGGCCTATAAAAGCCAGGCATCTTTACTGAAGACCCAGCAAGCAGCATATTATATATTAAACTAACTAATTCCGGCATTCCAGCATTCCAGCAGTTCCGATTTGAACCCAAAGGGCCCAAATATCATCAAACATCTTAAACTTGACTGTTGCATTTATTACAAAGGTGACTGAAAGGAAAAGAGGCTTCGTTTACACAAACGTACTAATGAAACATTAGTAATTTATATATATATATCCAAATAAATGTAAAAAAAATTCCAAAAATGAAAATTGCTAAAAATTTCTGTATTAATATGTATGTAAGTTGTGCATATTTTGTTGTGCATTTTAAACACACAGGATATATTTATAGTAGTTTAATAGTTGTTTAAGCTACCTGCTTTGGACTTAAACATCACCCTGAGCTTCCTTAACTTTTATCAAGGATTTAAGGCATGAGTGACGTCAGTTTCCCGTAAGCGCAGAGAGGGAACAACTACTGTTCTTAAGTTAAAATCCATAACGGCTACTTTACTCAAGTGATCTCTCATCTACACCCAGTCTGCACCCACTCTCCTCCCATTCCCACCCCTTTCTTCTCAAGTGGTCAGCCACCATCTCAAATGTATTTCCGATGGAGTTTGCGTTTGAGTAGCCTTTGAGTGCCGGATCTGCTCGCCGGATACACTGTTTGAGCAGCGTATGTGGTGTTTTACGGTGCTCAACTCCCGTTTTTTGCGCATGCGCAGAGACGACTACCGGATTATCCTCATACGGATGCGTTCCCGTACCTTGATGAATCGGGCCCCTGGTCCTGAAGAATGTTCTTGGATCCGTGCTGAGGACATTAATGCCCCTACACTTTTGAAGAAATTTTACATCAAGTTCCCCGATAAACCTGGATCTAAGTGATCTTTGTCCACCTTTAAAGGGGGGGTACTGTCACTCACTGAACTTCTAGACCTAGAGTTGGGCCACTCGCCCCTCTGCCGGCGCTTGTGCTGCGTTGCGGCCGTCCACTATCTTGACTGTGCTTCTGCGCATGTGCAGACCAGGAAGCCTTTTAAAACCTTTCTCTTGTTGGTATTAGCAATCCATAAGCCTTCTCACTATTTAAAGCACCTCTGACCTCTCTTTGATTGTCTGTTCTTGATTCTCACCTCCCAGTGTCAGCTGTGTATTCCGTTCCTGTGGTTCCTGTTGCTCTCAGTGCCTCAGCTCCTCTGCACTGGTTCCTGACTACATACCGCTGCGATTCACCTGTTGGCCGGATACTTCTCAGCCACATCCGTGGTAAACCTGCCTCCAGCTGTATGCTGTAGTGACCGCTGCTATTCACCTGTTGGTCGGATACTTCTCAGCCACATCCGTGGTAAACCTGCCTCCCGCTGTAAGTTGTAGTGACCGCTGCTATTCACCTGTTGGCCGGATACTTCTCAGCCACATCCGTGGTAAACCTGCCTCCCGCTGTATGCTGTAGTGACCGCTGCTATTCACCTGTTGGTCGGATACTTCTCAGCCACATCCGTGGTAAACCTGCCTCCCGCTGTAAGTTGTAGTGACCGCTGCTATTCACCTGTTGGCCGGATACTTCTCAGCCACATCCGTGGTAAACCTGCCTACCGCTGTATGCTGTAGTGACCGCTGCTATTCACCTGTTAGCCGGATACTTCTCAGCCACATTCGTGGTAAAACCTGCCTCCCGCTGTATGCTGTAGTGACCGCTGCTATTCACCTGTTAGCCGGATACTTCTCAGCCATATCCGTGGTAAAACCTGCCTCCCGCTGTATGCTGTAGTGACCGCTGCTATTCACCTGTTGGCTGGATACTTCTCAGCCACATCCGTGGTGAAACCTGCCTCCAGCTGAACGCTGTAGTGACCGCTGCTATTCACCTATTGGCCGGATACTTCTCAGCCATATCCGTGGTAAAACCTGCCTCCCGCTGAATGCTGTAGTGACCGCTGCTTCTCATCTGTTGGCCGGATACTTCCCAGCCACATCCGTGGTAAAACTTACCTCTGGCCGATATCCATAGCCCACGCTATACCTCTTCTATTGGGCAGACACCTCATTGCCACATCTGTGATAATCTTGCCTCTGATTGATCTTCCTAAAGCATCTATTACATTTCACCTTCTGGCCGGACAGCTGTTAGCTACAACTGTCATATATACCCGCTTTCCTGAGTATACTCGCATATCTTCTAGTTGTCTAATTCTATATCTAAGCTGTACTCCGTTGCTCTGCTGCACTCTCTTGAGGGCCGCAACCTGCGCAGTGACGCCGCAAAAACCCAAACCCTCTTGTGGGGGTCCCTTGAAAAGTCCAGCCGCTGCGTTAGACTCTGCGCCTTGAGAGTAGTGATAACAACTAGCAGAATGCTGGGTCAAGAACTCTAGTGACCGTGACAGGCACGATGAGGAAACCTCTCCTCAGGTAGTGAGTACTGCCATTGAAAAATCTGAAGTGCCCATAGAACCAGCTTTGTCCATTAAGCAGAGACAACAGACTGAAGAAATGATTCGCCGGAAAAGGGATGTCTTCTCTTCCATTCCTGGGCGCACTACTAATCGAACACAACATTGTGCCAGGAGTCATTGTACAGCAAAAGCCGTATCGCATTCCAGAAGCCAAATGGGTGGACGTGAGAAAGGAGATCGAGAAAATGCTCCAATTAGACGTGATTGAAGAGTCCACTATTGAGTGGAATAGTCCCATTGTGCTTGTCCTGAAAACCAATGGGACAATTAGGTTCTGCAATGACTTTAGGCCCCTAAACAGTATGTCGCAGTTTGATGCCTATCTAATGCCATGTGTGGATGAACTGGTAGAAAATGTTGCTGGTAGCAACTATTTGACAACTCTTGATCTAACAAAGGGTTATTGGCAAGTTCCCCCGACTTCCACGGCCAAGCCAAAGACTGCATTTTTCACCCCTGATGGTCTCTATCAATATAAAGTCCTACCCTTTAGTTGCATGGGGCACCTGCCACCTTCCATAGGGCCATGAATAAATTGCTTAAGGTTACTACAAATGGTTTGTAAGCCACTTCGCCACTAGAGCTGCTCCACTTACGGACATTAACCTGGTCTGACTCTGCAGAAACTGCCTGGTCTGATCTTCAGTTAGCTCTTTGTTCCTCTCCAGTTCTACAAGCACCGGATTTTACCCGGAGGTTCTTCCTCCAAACTGATGCTTCTGGTGTTGGCTTAGGTGCAGTCTTGTCACAGGAGAAGAATGGAGTAGAAAATCCTGTCCTGTACCTAAGTCGTAAGTTGCTTCCGAGAGAATAAAAATATGCCAACGTGGAGAAAGAATGTCTCGCCATAAAATGGGCTACAGAAGCTCTGCGCTATTATCTCCCAGGCAGAGAGTTCACCTTAATAACAGATCATGCACCATTGCGATGGATGCAGAACAACCGGGAGGTAAATGCCAAGTTAACCCACTGGTTCTTGGCACTGTAACCTTTCAAGTTCTCAGTAGAACATAGACCTGGAATTCTGCACAAGAATGCAGATGCATTGTCACGAAAATATGCGCTCTTTGCGAAGTCCACGCCCCCCTACTTGGAGACGCTAGGGGGAGGGATAAGTAACAAAGGGAGGCATTTAGCTGACAATATGCAGAGAAAGCGTGCAAGCAGAGTAAAACCTTGGTGCTGTTATGCACCTAAATTGATGGTAAACCAGGCAAAGACTTATGTGTAACAAACAATAGTTTAAAGTTTGGTTAACTCACATGGTTTGGAAGCGCCTTCCTCATAGCAAACTGACAGGGTGTGTCTGTTAGTGCAAACAGAAGCAGTGATGGGAGTTTCATCTTAAAGGGAAGGTGGGTGTGTCACCTGTCCATCAAGCTAGGCCTGTGGGAGGAGTGTCAGGTATAAAACTCTACTTGTTTTCATTGTTCAGTGAGAGCAACGCTGGGGAAGCTGGCTGGTCCTTAGAGAGCTGGTATATGTGTAGTTACCGTGTAGGGTCTCCAGAATTGCTGTGAAATTCATATGGTGTCAAATACATTTTTCCATCCTGACAATAGAGCTGTATAAAAAGAAGTTGTTTGCGTGTGCTTCAGCAGTAGCGGGCTCGTGCCACAATATATATGTATATATATTTATAGCTATATATCTACATATATATATATATATATATATATATATATATATATATGTGACTCCATCATGTGTAAGACAATGCTGTCTAAGGTATCAACAGATCTCGTGCACTATTCAGTGGCAGAATGGCATGCCAATCTGAGTGTGTCTCTTAAATGAGTCTCGTCAGAAACGCATATATCCTGATCCCATAATAACTTTCCTTACACACTTGGACTTTCAGTGCCTTTTGTAAGTCTGGTTCTCTAAGTACGCTTTAAAATATATGTTCTTGACACTCTGTAAGAGAAAAAGGTAGTGTGTATTGTTGGATTGGTTAAGGAGTAACTGGCACACTGCAGTGTTGGGTATTGTTTGGAGGTGGAACAGATCACGATGGACGTCTGGCATTTTATCAATGACATTATCTAGATGACCATATAAGCCTTCTTCACTGTAATTCTGTGAATGGGTACACTCAATGTACTAGTACATCCCTGAAGCATACTGGTGGGTTAGTTGACAATATTAACGCTGGTCTGTGTGCTAGGGAATATAGATTGTAAGCTCCTCTGGGGCTGGGAGTTATTTGCATGATAAAACATTCTCTGTAAGGCAGAGATCATTAAGTAGATGCTATTTGAGAACCTGTCAATAAATAAATCTTATATTAGAAATGCTAAAAGAATCCCAGATATACCTCTATCTTTTGATGCTAAAAAACATGTTCAATAGAATATTGTGGACATTTATATCCCTCACTCTGGAAGTTGTTAGCATCTATGGAGATTTCCTTACAGGCATATTTGCTCTATATTCAGACCCATCAGCAATGATAGTGATCAATAGGACACCATCCAATAGGGTTAATATCCAAAACAGTACTAGACATAGATGTCCGCTGTCGTCCATGGTCTTCACTCTGGTTATTGAACCCTTACCGGCAGTCATTAGATCTTCACAAGTATACCAGGAAAAGTTTCTTCCGCTCTCTTTCAGATTACAACTGATCTGGCTTTGTGGCTCCACTTTACAATTTTGTGGCCAGGCAGTATAATTATGTATTTTATGTATTCCTTTTTTATCTTTAATCTTTAGTTTTCTTGTCTTAAGGCTGTTAAAGGTGTGTTTATTCTGCACCATTTGTGCAGTGTGCATGCAACATGTACATTAATCCCCTTAATACTTAAAAGATCACAGAAGACCAAATTCTGCTTATTTTTTTATTCCATGCTTTTTAATAGCACCTATATTAACCTAAATGCTAAATAACTTAATGGTAATGGTCCAATGCAGAAGAAAGATGACACTGTCAGTGTGACTAAGCCTTGCATACTCACTAACTTATTTGTTTTTCATTTTCTTCTTTTTTTCTTTTTTTTGCATTTTCTGAATGATCTTTAGGGTGAGGTGACTCTGGCAGGTGGAGCAGGTTACCGTCATCATCACGTCTTATGCCTCTAAAACGTCAGAAGATTACGTCTGTAACCTGCAACAATGAAAAATAACAGCTTATTAAGTTAAAGATTCAATTTTTCATGGTAGACAGAATTTGTTGAGGAAATATTGTACTACACAGTCTAGACAGTAATTTACATTAGCTGGAACATATATATTACCTCTTCTTGTTCCTTTAGTAGTGGTCACGTGCTTCTTCTGCTTTGTGTACCGTCTCCTCTTCCGGTAAGTCATTGCCCGAGATTTGGGCAGGTGGCCCTTCTTTTGTTTTCTTTGATAGGCCATTGTAGTGCCCAATTTGCCTTCAGCCAGGAACAGATGACTTGTGGGCTTCCAGCCCTCTCTTTTATACCCTGAGACTACTGTGTCTTTTATGATGTCATATGGGTGGGGTTTGGGTGTGGTCTGGCCAATTTTTGTGACACTGTCATCTTGTCATGTGGGTGTGGCCAAGTAACCAGTCATAATGGTCACACTAAACATTAACATCTGAATTTATAGCAACAATAAAACTAGAGAAGCTCAGGCTCAGTTCCCCGAGAATCGAACACACCGAACTTAGGATACTTTTGTGCTTTTTCGGAATCGAAAACGAGGCAAAACGTCATTGTTTTGTGTTCGGATCCCGGATCTTGCGAGTTTTGAAAGCTATAAGTACCGCCCTCCGCGGAAATCTAGCGCCATTTCAAAGAGGGACACAGAAGGGGTAGCACAGTCTGTAGAGCAGTTGGGCAGCAACATAGATAGAATTGAAAGACGAGGGGGTAGCAGTGTTCAAAAAAGTCTATAGTGACATTCAGGAGAGCTCATTGCTCCATTGCTAATTGTCATTGCTGAAATACAAATACTAGTGCTGGCAGGCTTGGTGTAATTCTGCAATCACATTCTACTGTGTTATATAGGTAACACACAAAGAGGAGAGCTCAATTGCTCCATTGCTAATTCTAATTGCTGAAAAGTACAAATACTAGTGCTGGCAGGCTTGGTGTAATTCAGCAGTAACATTCTACTGTGTTATATAGGTAACACACAAAGAGGAGAGCTCCATTGCTAATTCCCATTGCTGAAAAATACAAATACTAGTGCTGGCAGGCTTGATGTAATACTGCAGTCACATTCTACTGTGTTATATAGGTAACACACAAAGAGGAGAGCTCCATTGCTAATTCTAATTGCTGAAAAATACAAATACTAGTGCTGGCAGGCTTGGTGTAATTCTGCAGTCACATTGTACTGTATTATATAGGGAATACACAAAGAGGAGAGCTCCATTGCTAATTCTCATTGCTGAAAAATACAAATACTACTGCTGGCAGGCTTGATGCAATTCTGCAGTCACATTCTACTGTGCTATATAGTTTACACACAAAGAGGAGTGCTCCATTGCTAAGTGTCATTGCTGAAATACAAATACTCGGCCTGGCAGGCTTTTCTTCTGAATTATCAGTCAAATTATACGGTGTTATATAGGTTACACACAATAAGACAAGCTCCCTTGCTCTATTGCTAATTGTCATTTCTGAAATACAAAAACTAGGCCTGGCAGGCTTTTCTTGTGAATTTGCACTCAAAATGTACGGTGTTATCAAAATAGATTCACAGCAGTACACAGAAGTGCAGGAGCACCAAGCAGCTGCTGGCACCAGTCATGATGATAGTAATCCCTCTACGTCATCTGGTAAAGCCTATGTAAAAGTGCATAGTGTTTTTAAGTCAGGGAAACAAAATGTAAAAAAAAACCTTTTACCTTGGTCAAGAAAAAAAGACAAGTAATCCAGGCAAAGTTATCTGCTGGAAAAAAAATAATTGCCAACATGCCATTCTACACACGCAGTGGCAAAAAAAGAATGAGGCCTTTGCCTTTCTCTATGAGTGCGAGTTCTGAAACTGTTACTGAGGCATCTAATTGAAAGGTCAGTCATGACCAAGCAAGACCTTGTCATTCGGACACCAAAAGTAGTGCCCAAATACTTTTACGTTTAAAAGCTGAGCTGGAAGAAAACAGTAAGGCATTAGAGAAAAATGTATGTTCAGATTCAGAAATGACACAAATCCCTGAGGAGAGTCCATCCATGAGTGCTATGTGTAGTCGTGACCATTCTGATAGTGTACCCATAAAGAAGGCCCCTTTCAGCATTTCTGCAGATGTGTGCCTGAGCAGCCCGAGTGTAGCCGGTGATACACCAGTTGAGGATGCCACTTTGGTATTGCAACAGGATGAGGGGGATATTTGTGTAGCCGACGATGGCGCTAATGAGGATGTTGATGAGGATGATGTTGTTTGTGTAAGTCCTGCACCGGTGGAAGCAGTTCTGCCACATGATAAGAAGAAGGCCATTGTCATGCCTGGACATAAGACCAAAAAATCCACTTCTTATGTGTGGAATTATTTTTACCCAAATCCTGACAACACTTGTCTAGCCATTTGTAGTGTATGTAAATAAAGCCACAGTCAGTCAAGGTAGGGATCTTAACCATCTAGGAACCTCATCCATGTTACGCCATTTGACGCAAATTCATGGCAAGCTGTTGGGAAAATCAGAAACTTATGCTAAAAAAATAACAACAAGCAGTCCATCATCAGCTAGGACCCTTCTCTCACCTACATCCCGATGCCTGCAATCTACACCCACAACACCGTCCTTATCAATATCCTCAGTAGCGATTGTAGTTAGTCCTGCATCCAAGTTGCTAAGGCTAGATGACTCCTCCACTATCCTGGATTCCTCAGAACAATTCTTGAGTATTAGTCCCACTGCTGCTGCTGCTGCTGGGGGTGAATCTTCATCCCAGAAGCAGATCAAGAAGAAGACTACTATTAGTTTACAACAATTGACTGTTAAATAATCCTTTGCAAGAGGAAGCAAGTATGAAAGATGTCACCCAGTCGCAAAGCGGATCACAGACGCCATGGTGACTATGCTAGTATTAGATCTGCATCCAATATCCACTATTAATGCAGCTGATTTTAGACAGCTACTTGAGGTCTTGTGTGCTCATTACCAAATTCCATCACGACACCATTTCAGTAGAAAAGATATTCTTCACCTCTACCAGAAGGGTCGTAAAAATGCAATTATTGGGCTACAAAATGCCATTCTACCCACTGTACACTTAACCACAGATATGTGGACAAGTGGAACTAGGCAAACTAAAGATTATATGATTGCGACAGCCCAGTGGGTTGGTGATTCGCCTTCAGCAGCAGGAACAGCAGCAGCATGTACCCAAGTATGTCACATTTGTCAGAGGCAGGCTATTCTGTGTGTCTCCTGCTTCACTAAGAGGCATACAGCTGACAATCTGTTACAAAAACTAAGGGATGTCATTGCAACATGGTTAATCCCACTTTGACTCTCCTCAGGATATGTCATTTTTGATAATGCCACTAATATTGTGAGTGCATTACAACTGGGTGAATTCCATCACATTCCTTGTTTTGCTCACACAATAAACTTGGTGGTGCAGAGCTATTTAAAAAATGACAGGGACATGCAGGAGATGCTGTCTGTGGCCCGTAAAATATCTGGACATTTCCGGCATCAGCGTATAGATGATTGCAGCAGCTGCAAATGCAATTTCATTTACCTTGCCACCAACTGAAGCAAGAGGTGGTGACAAGGTGGAATTCCACCCTGCGGATGGAGGAACAGGGAAAAGCCATCCACGCTTACTCCACAAGCCATGACAATGGGAAAGGAGGGGGATGTATTTTAGTCAAGCGCAGTGGAGAATACTTTCAGTGTTGTGCAAGGTGCTGAAACCTTTTGAAGTAGTCACCTGTCAAGTAAGTTCAGACACTGCTAGCTTGAGTCCAGTGATTGCCTTAATTAGACTAGGAAAGCCGTTTGAGAAACTGAAGGTGGAGATTAATCAAAGCAATTACGCTAAGTATGTCGTACTTGTAGATCAAGTACTTTGTTCGCTTCGCCAGGATCTAAGTTATTAAAATCTTGAAATTGGATCACTACAGTTTGGCGACTGTGCTTGATCCTCGGTTTAAGACCTATGTCTTCTCTTTGTTTCCAACTGACCCAGATCTGAAGAGATGCAAGGAGCTCCCTGGTGAGCAAGATGACAGCTCAAGTGTTATGGACGGCGTCTCCTCCTTCAGTTTCTCACTCAACTGCTGCTAGGAAAAAAACTTAGCTTTCCCAAGAGAACCAGGGATGATGCAGATGACTCAGCACCAAATTTTGACATCTGGGGATAAATGTTTGAAAGTCCGATTTCTGCAAGTCGCAAACTTGCAGAAACTAAAGGCAAACTTGCCTTTACAAGCCATTGCTGCTTTAAATTTTAGAAATCGGACTTTCATACATTTACCCCCTGGTCTGGTCTAAAAGAATTGACCAAAAAATGTGACACCTCTGCCGTAACTCTACCTGATCCTACTATCAGCATCCAAAGGATGGTGGAGGATTATTTTCACGACAGCATAGAAATAGAAACATCAGACAGTCCCTTTACATACTGGGAGGAAAAAAAGGGAATTTGGAGACCCATGTACCAACTCGCTTTGCACTGCCTAAGCTGCCCACCCTCCAATGTGTACTCGGAAAGAGTTTTCAGCACAGCCGGGAACCTTGTCAGCAATCGGCGTAGAAGGCTACTTCCTCAAAATGTGGAAAAGATGATGTTCATAAAAATGAACTTCAATTTCCACGAGGAAGGCCTTTCCCGCCAATTACATCAAAATACTGAGGCTTCTGTAATGGTGGATTCCAGCGGTGATGAATTAATAATGTGTGAGGATGATGTACAAACTGATGAGGGTGAGGCTGAGGCTGAGGATGATGACAACAACATCTTCACAGAGTAGACTTCATTAACAGCACTGTTACCTTAGGTGCCTTAAGGCAATTGTTACCTTGTTTTGTGGGGGCCCAAACAAACCAAGCACTTCAGCCACAAGAAGTAACACTTTTGTGGCTGAAGTGCTTGGTTTGTTAAAGTGTGCAAGATCCAACATAAGGGTGGGTGGGAGGGCCCAAGGACAATTTCATCTTGCCCCATTTTTCTTTTCTGCCACTGCTGTGTGCCAATGTGTCCTTGATGTGCTAGGAACTGCCGTGCGTTTGAGTCATTGCTCTGTCGCTTAGCATCCAGCCAGGTCGCTGCAGTATTTATCCCAAAGTGTATGAAAATAGTATTGTAACATGTGAGGTGGTCAAAATTAGAGATGGGCGGGCTCAGTTCCCCGAGATCCGAACCCGCCGGAACTTCACCAATCCGAGTACCGAGCCGAGCAGGCTTGGTACTCTGGCGCCAATTCAGATTCAAAACGTCATTGTGCCGTTGTCGGATCTCGGAGCTCGGTTCTCGAGATATTTGAAATCCATAAATAGCCGCCTCCACAGCAATCCATCGCCATTTGACAGAGGGAGAGAGAAGGGTTAGGTTGCAGGCAGCATTAGAGCAGGGAGAGAGCAATTCTTCTATACATTATTCTTGCAATTATTATTGAAATTATTCTAGCAATTCTTCTAGCAATTGTTATAGCAGGAAGAGAGGAGGATAGAGGAGGCATTTTTTGCAAACATTACCAACAGTTTGGGGTGTCATATTCCTTCCTCCAGAAACTATTTTCTGGCTGCAGAAAGTATTATGTAGCAGCACTATCTATTGAATATTTTGCACTACAAATGCATTGGGGTGTCCCATATTCCCCAGTGTGAAACGACAATTTTTCTGGATGCAGAAAGTATTATCTAGCAGCACTATCTATTTAATATTTTACACTACAAGTGCTTTGGCCTCATTAAAATGGATTCAAACCAGTCCACATATGAGCAGGATCAGCAAGCAGGTGCTGGCACCAGTCCTGATGGTAGTGTTCCCAGTACGTCATCTGGTAAAGCCTATGTAAAAGTACATAGTCTTTTTATGTCAGGGAAAAAAACCCACCTCAAAAAAAAATAAGTATAAGTATAGGGTGCAATCTACTCCCAAATAGGAAAGGGACTTGGGGCACTTCTATATCACGTACAATCTTGAAAGGCTGCTGTTTTGTCAATTTCAAGAGTAGGGTGTCATACACAGACACCAAACTGCCTTTGCCTATGTCTATTTATATTGTACAGTCTATACCGGCTGAATTTTTTCAATTTAACTACAAGTGGAGGGGGGTCTGATACAGACAGAAACCAAACTGCCTTTGTCCATTTCTATTTCTATTCTACAGTCTATACCGGCTGAATTGTTTTCTATTTTACTACTAGTGGAGAGAGGGTCTGATGCAGACAGAAACTAAACTGCCTTTGTGCATTTCTTTTTATATTGTTCAGTCTATGCAGGCTGCTTTTTTTTCTATTTAACTCCAAGTGGAGGGGGGAGGGCTGATGCAGACAGTCACCAAACTACCTTTGTGCATTTCTATTTTCATTTTACAGTCTATGCAGACCACCTTCTTTTCTATTTATATACAAGTGGAGGGGGGGGCCTATACAGACAGAAACCAAACTTCCTTTGTCCATTTCTATTTATATTCTACAGTCTATACCGGCTGAATTGTTTTCTATTTTACTACTAGTGGAGAGGGGGTCTGATACAGACAGAAACCAAGCTACCTTTGTCCATTTATTTTTATATTGTTCAGTCTATGCAGGCCGTCTTCTATTTAACTATATGTGGAGGGGGTGATATACAGACAGTCCCCAAACTCCCTTTGTTTATTTATATTTTAATCTAGGGGAATATTATATACCCAAACACAACATCTGCTTTGCCCATTTGTATTTATAAAATTGTCTTGTGTAGGGTGTAATATATACCCAAAGACGATAGCTGCATTGCCAATAGGCATAGATGGAGAGGAAGACAATCTGGTTTGTGTGTAGAATTAAGGACGGCCTACCAGAATTTAACCAGTTTTTTTCATAATTTATTAGCTTTAGAATTACCTTACTTATCCAAGAAACAGGTGGAGCACTACATTAGGTAATTTTAGCCCCCAAAAATTGATTTTTAAACAAAATTACAAAACAAAACCAAGCAAAACCAAAACCAAAACACGCAAGGGCGGTTTTGCCAAAACCAAAACACGAAGGTAATCCAGATTCAAAACCAAAACCAAAACATGGGGGTCAGTGACTTGTAGTGCAAATTCCAAAATATATACTGCTGGTATATTACGATTTCTGCAGGCAGAAAATAGTTTCTGGAGGAGGGAATATGACACCCCAAACAGTCGGTAATGTTTGCAAAAATGCTTCCTCTATCCTCCTCTCTTCCTGCTGTAAGAAGTGCTATAAGAAATGCTATAACATGTGCTATAAGAAGTGCTCTCTCCCTGCTCTAATGTTGCCTGCGACCTAACCATTCTCTCTCCCTCAAATGGCGCTGGATTGCTGTGGAGGCGGGTATTTATGGATTTCAAACATCGTGAGAACCGAGCTCCGAGATCCGACAACGTCACAATGATGTTTTGCCTCGATTTCGAATCCGAATTGGTGCCGGCTCGGTACTCGGATACCTAAAGTTCGGGCGTGTTCGGTTGTCAGGGAACCGAACCCGCCCATGTCTAATGTTAACACCTCAGAGCTTTCTCTCCAGACCCAGAGGCATTTCTGAAGTTGGTGGTTTATGCAAATGGTATCACCAATTTACTGTCCTATTTGGCAGAGGCTGGTACAGTGACATTTTCCCTTCAAGAGTACTCTGATACATCAGACTCTAGAGTCAACCAGGAAAAATGCAGAGTTCTCTGGTTGGGTAAGAATGGTCAGCAGTTTGTCCTTCTTGAACTGTATCCCCAATGCAAGTCAAGAGATCAAGAGATCAAAATTCTTGGCATCCAATTTGGCCCAGGCAATTATTCCACCTGCATAGATGGGAGAAGCCTCCACCACGGGAAAACATGAGCAGTGGGACATTTGAATTACTCTTTTGTTTATGGACCTTCATTTGTGCAGTGTGCAATGAAAGGGGAACATAAGCTAATTCGCATACAATTATAAATTAGAATATAAATGACCCAGCATAGACTGGGAGAAGCCTCCACCAAGGTGGAGTCTTCGAACAGATAGAAAATGTCTCTGAGAGAAAGATCTGATCTGATCAAAACTTACCTGCTCCCAATCCTTTTGTATGTTAGCATTTTGCAAGAATCCTTATGGTTCAGGGATAATCTAATTTTCTTTCAGATGCTCAAGTTCATCAAGCTCAAGGTGACCTATAAACAGAGGAGGGTTTGGGTATGGTAAACACTGTGCTCTTATTTTTGACCACCTTTATTAAACTGACTTTTTGAAGTCTGTCTTTGGAAACTCCTCCATCAGGGATTGAGAGTTTTAAGGTGTGGGTGTCTCTGTCAGGGTATGCATCCTGCAGCGCCTATCTGCCAGGAACTATGTTGGACCTTTGTATATTGATGTATCCTGCCTGTAGTGCCATGTTCCACCAAAGGGGCCACTGTGATACTCAGACTGCTCTCTCATCTGCCAGAGCTGCCTCGTTATTCCTAGAAGCCTAAACACCTGCCTTCGGCCTATAAAGGCCTACCTGTCCCAACAACCTTTGCTGGATTATCTTTTGCATTTCCTGTGAAGCTGTGCCTGTTTCCATGTTTTATCCTGATTTATCTTCAGGTCTATTCTCCTGTTAAGATGTCCTGTTCCCTGGCTCCTGTTTGCTGCCTGTTCACTGAGTCTCCAGCACATTTATCCGCAGATCATCTCAGCCAATGTGTCTACTCCACTATCCTGTGGTAACGCTCTGCACAAGGGTGGATTGGGAAGTTAAAGTGGCCCTGGAAAGAAAAGTTTGAAAGTGGCCAAATAAATGGTAGGTGGGGCCCAGAATGTGTGTGTACCAAATGTACCCAATGTGTCTGTGCCTGTATGTGTGTGCGCCCACTGTATGTACCCGAGTATGTGTGTCCTGCTCTTGTCGCTTTCCCTACCTGTGGCTGCTGGTGTCTTTAGCTCAGTTGCTGCCAGTCTGGATCCTGGAATGTTGAGACCTCTATCTGGGAAAAAAAATTGGGCACATGAAATTAAGAAAACTCCAACGAGCTCCAAGGTTAAATCAGTAGCACATGTTTAATAATTAGGCCTCCCCCAGCCCCATTAAAATAATAGTATTCGCATTTGATAAATAGAGATATTTCCCTCCAACCAACCCTAACATTGAATTAATAGTATTCACATTTAAAAAATTCACCTATTTCCTTGCCTCCAAACAGGCCCAGCAATAAATAGCATTTAAGTTTAAAAAATATAACCATTTCCCATAACCATCCCTGCCATTAGATTATTCGTAGTCACATTTATTAAATAGCCCTCCGCCCCAAACTCAGCACCACATTCAATTAATAGCCCCAAACCAGCATTAAATTAAAAGTCCTGCCTCCTCATCTTAAATTAAGACTAAAACTAAATTGCCTGACCATCACCCATTAGTCACCACCTACAGAGGGGCTTAAGTCAATGAAATGTGGGTGTGCCACATTTCATTGACCTAAGCACCCCTGTCCTCACCCCTATTTCAGTGACACAAGCCCTCTGCCCTCACCCCTATTACAGTGACATAAGCCCCCCTGCCCACACACACTATACTGACATAAGCACCACTACCCACACACACTAGACAGACATAAGCCCCCCCGCCCACACACACTATACTGATATAAGCCCCCCTGCCCACACACACTATACTGACATAAGCCCCCTGCCCACACACACTATACTGACATAAGCCCCACTGCCCACACACTCTTTACTGACATAAGCCCCACTGCCCTCACTCCCATTACAGTGCAATAAGCTCCCCTGCCCACACACACTACATTAACACACACTACATTGACATAAGGTCCCCTGCCCTCATCCCCATTACATTGCCATAACACTGACACACGCTACATTGACATAAAACACCCTCACACTTACACTTACCTTATTCCAGCCGCGCTTCCTGCACTGTACACATGGGATGACACCTGTCACGTGGTGCTCGTCCCATGTGACCTTTGTTAATTATTGGATAGGATGAGGCCGAGGGCACGCATGGGGGTTTAAGATATATGTTCCGCGGCTACAAGAAGCAAGGACCAGCCACAACGATGCTCCCCCACTGGCACTTCTGATCTGGGGGGCCCCTGCTTCCCCCCCTCCAAGCCGTTACTGTGTTAGGCTGGCCCTGATTGTCAGCCGGCGCCCAATGATAAAAAAAAAAAATCAAAGCAAAAAAAGATGTAATGAAAAAAAACCATCAAGCAGCCTACAGTCGACCTCATTAGGCCCCTGGCCTACCGGGAAAATTCCCAGTAAGATTATTGGGATGCAGATTATTGCTACCTGTTCTCTGAGTCTCCAGCACATCTATCTCCAGATCATCTCAGCCACTGTGTCTACTCCACTGTCCTGTGGTAACGCTCTGCAAATTATTGCTACCTGTTCTCTGAGTTTCCAGCACATCTATCCGCAGAACATCACCTTCGTATCCTGTGGCCGTTATCTTCAGTGCCTTGCTCTGCAGACTGTCACACCTAGTATGTCATCTTCACTACTGCGTGTTAAGTCCTGCAAACCATCGCCTTCTACATATGTTATTTACTGAGTTCTTTTGTCATTTCTGCCATAGCCTATCGTACTGCATCTTGAAATCTTTGTAACCAGTGTTTAATAAAAACCACTTCATTCATTACGCTCTTTTCGTGGTTTTATATTGGCAATCCTGACAGTCTCTTTTTCTCAGTACATGAATAGGGGGATTTGCAGTGAAGTGTTTTGGAGTTCCCCATGGGTAACTCTCAACTTAAGTATTTCTTGTTTGAAGGTGATGAGGTGATAGCAAATTTGAGTGGAGGTGGTCAAGAGCTCTTCATTGAAGGACTGCCTGGGAGGTGTCTGTAGGGCAGGTATTGCTCTAGTGAATTCCCAAAGTACAGAGACATTGCCTGGCTCTCCTTTCATGGGAGGCTTTACATTAATTGAAATTTAAAGCACAGAAGGGCCAGTGATTGTGGCTGCCCATGAGGTGGAGACGATTGGCCATTTGTTGCTTAAATATCCTTTAATATAAGGGTTTATGCAAGAATGTCACATGCCCTGTGTATGCCTTGTCTCTCAGATCTCCATTACCATGAGTGGGCATACATGGCATGCAAGAGATGTGGGAACTTTGAGTTAAGTACCTCTTACTTAGCGCTTTAGTTAGACAGAACATCCTCATCTGAGATGCCGGGGTGGGTAACATCCTGTATGTGGTGAAAAAGGTTCAGGGTTTCAAGATAGCCTGGGCAGATATGTAATTTTTGCAGCAGTGGTGGAAAAACTTCAGAGACCCCCTTGAGTTTGAGTATGTTGAAACCCCGACTTTCTTCTTCTATGGTTTTCTATCCATTCCAATCCCCATAGATTTTGTTTAGAATCTTTCTTTTTGTAAAAAGCCTTTGCATACAGGTAAAGTGTTGGTTGAAGTCTATAATTTTATGAATAATGAATAGTATTAAGTTGTATTTTTATTTTTTTCAATTGTCAAGATGGCAATTGGACATTAATATATTTTTTATGGATTTTTTTTAATGAGACATGGAACTTAAGTATTCAAAACTTATCAAAAAAAGATCCTTATCAAGTTATTGTATAAAGTGTATGTTGCAAGTTATTTAATAATAATAAATATCTCCAACATTCAATATGTTACATGTCTTCTCCACCAATAATGTATCTATCTATATAGTATTATATATTAATTTTATAATCTGTGCATTAACCATTGTACTGCTTATATTTCAAAATAAAGTACTGGTATCTTTTTTAAGCATCATAAGTTTTATAAATGTATTAAGTCATGCCATTTATATATTAGAGTTACAGGACATGAGAGATACAATGTGGTTTGTATGCAAATAATATATTGGGTCATTTTAAAAAATAGAGATCGCATTAGTACATAGAGCCTAATGATTATGGCTGTGGACATAGATTCTAGTTGTGAACATGTTGATGCAAAAAGGTATTTACAGTATTAATAAATTTGGAAAACCATACAAAAACATAGTTTTACTTACTACACAAAAATACCTAGTATTACTTTTTACAAGAAGAGAGTGAAACAAATCTGTTCTCAAATGAACCGTTGTGAAATGTTAGAAAGTAATAGTTACTTACTGCCTCCTACTGATGAAAATACACATCTCTTCAGACCAATGTTTTGGGTTGTTTCGTTTTTCCCATTTATTTGTCTTTATCCATAAAATTAAATCTAATTTTTGCACTGCTCAAATAGGACCTTCAGTGTTCTTATTCAGTACTTGGCAAAAACGCCCTCATTCTGCCAAATTTGTCTACTCAAACAGTGTAAACTCTTGCTCCTCCACCAACCCAATCATCTTGCTCGCTAAATATATGTGCTTTTGTGGAAATCAAGGTTCTCATTCCCAATTGTAATGTGAGGACCAAAGCAAAATTGTGCTGTGTCGCGGATGTTTTGCACTTAAATGAACTCCTCTATGTCTATGTCATGAGCCGCGGCGGCTCCGAGCACCGCCGCAACTCGCTCTCCTCTCTGCCCCAGCGTCCCGGCTGTCGTCATGATGACTGGGACGTCACTTCCGCTTTGTCCCGGCCGTTGCCAAGGCAACGATTGGGACGATCTCTCGCTGCAGCGCCGCGTCCCGGCATCCAGGGGCAAGCCTCCCTGCCGGTTATAGTCCCTGCTACCCTGCATACTTCTCCTGCTGTGTTATTGCTCCTGCCATTATTATCGTTGCTGACCCCTTGCCTGGATACTGAGACCGTTGTTTTGCCTGTCACCCTTGACCTCTTCCCTGGATATTGAGGCTTCCTTTTTGCCTGTGACCCTTACCCATTGCTCGGATACTGACACCACTGAATTGCCTGTGACGCTTGAACTCTTGCCTGGATACTGACTCTGTTGATCTGCCTGTGACCCTGAAAACCTTGCCGGGACTCTCACTCTGCCTCTTTGTTAAACACCTGCGCTACGTTCTCAGGCTATCAACTCCTACTACTAGAGAACAAGACCTGGGGGCATCTGAGCACCTGTGAGCGCATCTAGCTCTACGGAAAAGGCGGCTGCTATAGGCGAAGACCTCTGAAGCGGTTCTAGGAGTTGATACCTGGGGCGTGAGCCATAATAGTCTACTGAAGCTAGGTGAATGCTGAAAACTGCACACAGAAGAAGACATGAAGTATACTTGGTCAATAATTAAAAGGAGACAAAAAATTCAGGCCAATAATATAATTGGCCAGTGAATGACCTGATCCCTTTTCACTTACACCAGTCAGTGTATGAGAAGAACTAAACTGACTAAATGTTGACTGACTGAATGATGATCAGATAATTTATTGAGCATGTAAAGAAACAAAGAAACCTTTCATCATCATCAGCATTTCATATAGCACCACTAATTCCGCAACATTGTACAGTGAACTTACTCACATCAAAACCACTCCCAGACCTCCTCTTAATCTGCCCCCCTTTTTGGCAGACACCTCATTTGATCATAGGTCCACAGGATGATTTAAAATGCAACAATAAAGTGATTGTTCAATATCTCATAAAAATGAGCAAACAGCTAAGACAAGAGCAACAGAAACTCAAAATGCTGTCACCTGGTATGCCAGAAACAAACTGTCATGATGTTGAACCTGGGGAATATGTCATGATCCGCAATTTCTTACGCTCAGGTTGTTTAAAAGACCGGTGGGAAGGCCCATACCAAGTAACATCTCTGAAAGTAGCAGAAAGAGACACTTGGGTCCATTCTAATCACTGCAGAAAAGTCAACAATCCGGAGAAGGTACAAGACAAAGCAGAGACTGACACAACAGATCTGTCACTAGTGAACCTGTTCCGGGAGACCTAAAGACTGCAGCAATTGACACCTGAGCCAAGGACGTTGTACAAACTATCATCCCAGCATGGAGTGGCGGTTCGTTTTCCAGGATTTTTTTCATTTTTATTCTTTTTAGGACATTCTACTCTTGTGATGGTGGACAGATGATGGAGAATGGGTCCGGTAGTGATACTGATGAACTAGATTTGGAGGAGAAGTTATTAGGACAATCAATACAGCCTGTTACCAAACTCAGTTCAGGGGTAATGAAAAGGTCTGCTAACTCTGGAACTCGGAGACAATGTGAGGAGCTATTGTCTGAGGAATATTAATTCTGTAAGTACTGTGACTCCCTAGTTGAAGAGAGGTGCATCCAGCCATGCCAGACCAATAGTAATTTGGATTTGTGCGGGCATCACCTAGATGATTATCAATCCCTAGGTGGTAAGGTCTTAAACCAAACTAAGTGCTGGGTGTGCTCTCATGTGCCTCAGGGACAACATAATGTAGGTGTAACAGATACTGGGTTATTATCACCAGGGCCATCTTAACAACATTATGGGCCCCTGGGCAAAGCAGTGCACCGGGGCCCCTACATATATATATATATATATATATATATATATATACATATATATATATAGATGTATAGAAATACAGATATAGATATAGATATATAGAGATAGAGATAGATAGATGTACTTGCTCAGTCACCCTTGAAGGTTTTTTTTGCAGGTTTTTTCTTTTGCAGGATTATTTATTCTAGATAGGAGCCCTGCCTATGGGGCCCCCTTGCCCGTGGGGCCCCCAGGCACCTGCACATCGTGCCCAATGGAAAAGATAGCCCTGATTATCACTAATCTTGATTAGCGCTTGCTTACCTGAGGTGCGGAGTCTAATGATCTCCTCGGTGTTCACCAAGAACCGCCGCAAGGCGGGTTCGGCTTTGCTGCCAGGAGTCGCAGAACGCGGTCCTCAGGTTCGCCCCAAGATGTAGTGCAGCGTTGCAGGAGCAGAAGATGCGGAGTCAATCAGGTCGCTTCGGTACACAGGAATGGCGGTAGACAGAATCAGGAGGCAACTCGGAGTCAATCAGGCCGGTTCGGTACACGGGTCACAAGAATAGAAGGGTAGTCAGCAAGCCGGTTCGGTACACAGGGATTGGAAAGCCAGAATGGTGGAAACAAGCAGGGTCAAACACAGGCAGACACAGAAGACTGGAGACACAGGAATCCACAAAGAACAGGAGCCAGGAACAGGTAAATGTTGCTCTGACACTCAGCGAGTGTCAGAGAGGAGTTTAAATACATTCGGGGATTCGAATTACCCGCCTCTGGATGCGATCACGTGACCGCCTCTGGGTTGCGGTCACGTGATCGCGAAAACTGGAAGTGCAGCTTCCGGACGGAGCGACGGACAAGGTAAGTCGTAAAAGTAGGATTAGTACCGTTCCTATTGAACATCTCTGAGGTCCTCAAATTACGGAGAGGGATGCCCATAGAAGGAAGATATAATATCACTAGGTCCCCTAGTCTAAAGCTTCGAAAATACTCTATAGATCGGACATTGTTATGTCTGAATTTTTCACATGTAAAGATACTGGAGAATTGGCAAGCTGACCTACCTGATCAGACAATAGCTCGCCACACCAGTATTGATGGGAGACTCTCTAGAATACCAATAACCAGAAATACTGACAGACATCATAGACGGAGGCATGTCAACAAACATAAGAGAGTATTCATTGGAAAGTTCCTTTAGGCTATTGTCAGAATGGTATACATGTCGAAACTTGTCTTGAACAGATGAAGACACTAGACATGGGGAGGTTTGGCAAAATGTTATGCAATATTATCAATGATCGTACTGTAACTTTTGTCCTCCCAGATGATGTGTAATATGTTTGTGGAAGAAGGGCTTACTCCTGGTTAATTCCGAGTTTCAAAGTTAATGTTTTCTAGGTAAATTGGTTCCCGAGGTTATGACCATTACACATGATGAAATGATTCATATCCATAGAACAACATCACCCCATACGTACAAACACCGTATAAATATTGTGGCAAAACAAATATGATTCCATGAGAAGAACCTGTAGCTACAAAGTTAATTAGTGAAACTACAGGATTTAAAACTATGGTCGCATTAGACCCCATCAGGGTTGCTCAGGGAACCCTATATATTTATATATATATTTAAAGTACATACAAGACCTGGCAAAATTAATAGAAAATATCACCGAGATGTATGACGACACTTTCAGGTATGCAGGAAGTGCACGCAATCCTCAAGGAGAACAGGAACCAGAACCACAGGCTGAAGGAAGTGAGCTTGAAGAACAGGCATCAAACAGGTGAATCCAGGAATCCATAGTGCTCCAATAACACTTAGCCAATGAGAAAGAGGGAGGAGGTCCTGAAGTGCAACAGACCTTGCACCTGCGCAGATCTGACAGTAGATGAATGAATGGAATGAGCCTGACGCTAGAACAGGCCTGTCCAACTTGCTGCCCTCCAGGTGTTGTGAAACTACAAGCCCCAGCATGCTTTGCCAGTAGACAACCTGTTGATAGCTGGAAGGGCATGCTGCGACTTGTAGTTTCACAACATCTGGAGGACCGCAGGTTGGACAGGCCTGCGCTAGAACATGCCAGTTTCCAGATTAATGAGATGCAGGTAACGAGACAGGTACCCGTTTGCGGGACCGGAACCTGACAGCAGCGGACAATATTTATTGATAGCGACTAAACATAACAGCTCTTACAAATTTAGCCTATCAACTGCAATTTCCCTGATCACACCCAAATGGGATAAACACCATTTTCCTACAGGACAGTCACCAGGGTTCTTTGAGCAATGATCCAGCATGGGCATCAGGTGTATAGCTCACCCTACTGATAATGAATGGAAGTCATCCAACAAAAATTCTACTTGCTGGTTTTGAGGCTGAAGAAGATTATCTATAATCTATTAGCATATATTCCATTTTCCTTCCTCAGTAGCCATTAAAAAAGGTACTGTTTCCCTGGACAATCCCCACTGCAACTTTAACTGCTGCACATAGATACACACATCCAATTATTGTAACTACACACAGATTGTCATCTGTTATATGTACCATGTGTAAGATTATGTTATTGAAATTATTTTATTATATTATTGTACAAATAAAAATTCTACTTCATACATATATATCTGCATAGTGATTATGAATATATAATGTCTTGATACAGGAGATACTATATATAGAACTCTGTGAGAAACAGACCAATAATGATCATCTAGCTTGTTGTGGATTCAGATACGTTGACGATTGTAGACATAAAAGATTTTTATGGTCTGTATAGATGGTCACAGGCTCCTTCCAAAAAGTGTCTCCACTCCTCCAGTGCTAACTTAATAGTGAAAGCTCTTTATCCCCAATGTCATAGTTCTTTTCAACTGGAAAAAACCTTCTAGAGAAAAACCCACACAGGCAAAATTTTCCTGAGGATGATCTCAGAAACAGAACAGCCCCAACTCCGTCAGAGAAAGCGTCCACTTCAAGGAAGAAGGGAAGAGTGGAGTCTGGCTGCTGGAGAACAGGAGCAGAGGTGGATGGTTTTTTGAGCATAGCAAAAGTCTTTATAGCTTTGGGAGGTCAACATTTGTAATTGGCAGACCTCTTGGTTAATGCAGTAATAGGGGCAACTAGTGAGACACACCCCTTGATGAACTGTCGTCAGTAGTTAGCGAATCCTAAAAATCACTGGACAACCTTTAGACCGACAGGTTGGGGCTAATCTAAAATAGCCTTGAGTTTCTGAGGATTCATTTGGAGTCCAGAGCCCAATACCACATAAAGAAGAAAGGGAAGATGATTCTACTCAAAGACACAATTCTCTAACTTGCAAAACAATTAATGTTGCTGAAGTCATTTAAGGACAGTGATCACATGTTCGTGATGAGAGACAAGATCAAGAGAACATAAGAGAAAATCATACAAGTAGATGACCACGAAGCGATGAAGAAAATCCCAGAAGATTTCATTAATGAAATTTTGAAAAACAAGGGGCACATTACACAGCCCAAAGGGCATAACCAAATATTCAAAATGACCATCTTGAGTATTTAAGGCCGTTTTCCATTCGTCAACCTTCTTGATACGAATCAGGTTATACAAGCCTCTGAGGTACAACTTGGTAAAGATGGTAGCTGCTCAAATCCTGTCAAATAATTCCAAAATAAAAGGTGATGGATATTCTTAATGGTAATGGTGTTAAGACCCTGATAGTCAATATATGGGTGGAGCCCACCATCCTTCTTTTTGATAAAAAAGAATCCAGTGCCAGCAGGAGAAGAAGATATTCTAATGAAGCCTCTTTTCAAATTGTCCTCAATATACACAGACATAGCTTGTGATTCAGACAAGGATAGAGAATAGATATGACCTCGAGGGGGCACCTTGTCTGGTAGAAGCTCCATCCACAAAATCCACAACAAACCTTAGGATCACCATCAAATTTGGAAGGTTTAGGAATCCGGCAGTGAGATGCTGTGGGTAGAGCTTTACACTAGAGGAGAGGGAGCTGGTGGTGTTGCTTGTAAAGCCAGAGTGTTCTGTAGTGTATCAAGTTGGGTAGAGAGGCCCTGCAGGTATTGTAAGAGATTGGCTTGATTCTTTTCTTGTTCCTAGACCCGACTAACAAGATGCTCCAAAAGATATCTTGCTGGGGGTTTGCCAGATGACTCCATCATATGGTCAGAGCAAACTGTTACTGTCAAGGGTGTGTTCTTTCAGTCAGAGTTGACACTGGCCTACTAAGTCATGGAGTCTTCACAAAGAACTGCTGTCAGGTGGGATGGACTTGCAGCCCTGGGATAAATGTAAAAGTCTGAGAAAAGAGGCAACGGCCTGAAGGAGGTCTGAGATCTGATACATGTACCTACATAATAGTAATGAGGGGAAAGCAAGTCATGGTCAGAGGATATAGCCGGGTTCCAGGACACAATCTTGCCCTGTGCAGTACAAGTGAGATTTGGAGAGGTAGTCAAAGGTAAGTGTAGGTCTGATATACAAGTCTCTCTGCACAGTACAAAGGAGAACCAAAATCATAGTAAAGAGTAGAGATTTTCACTGACCCCCATGTTCTGGTTTTGGTTTTGTTTCTGGATTAACTTCGTGTTTTGGTTTTGTCAAAACCGCCTTTGCGTGTTTTGGTTTTAGGTTTTGGTTTTGGATCCCAATTTTTTCTAAGATCCCTATATTTTTCCCTAAACTCACATATTTTTGCTTTTGTTTCCCCCTATATTATTACTAACATCAATAACACTAATTTCAAGTCATTTGCAGTCAATTTTGACCATCTAACAGGTCACAATATTATTTTCATACACTTTTAAACAAAGACTGCAGCGACCTGGCTGGATGCTAAGCGACAGAGCAATGACTCAAACACACGGCAGATTACAAACACTTGATGAAACAGCAGCAAAGTGGAAGGTAATGCATATACACATCTATTTAGACATCCATGCTTACATTACTTCTGCAAGCAATGTTGTTCTTTGATAATAAAACTGTTGTCTTTATACCGTTCCAAAATTTTTTAAATAATCCTCCCCCATTCTTTGGATGTTGACAATTGATAGTAGGATCAGGTGGAGT
The DNA here is from genome assembly GCF_038048845.1 of Mixophyes fleayi. Classification (NCBI taxonomy): domain Eukaryota; kingdom Metazoa; phylum Chordata; class Amphibia; order Anura; family Limnodynastidae; genus Mixophyes; species Mixophyes fleayi. The sequence continues at coordinate 265,320,680 of NC_134403.1, forward strand.
TACAGCAGAGGTGTCACTAATTCTGGTCAATTCTTTTACAGTAGACAAGACCAGATGTCAAAATATTGTGCTGAGTCATCTGTATCATCAATGGGTGTCTAAGATTTTTGCTAAGCACACAACAGCATATAGCACATATAGGTAACATTGGCACATACCGGCAGCTGAAAGAAAAAGTGGTGCAAGATGGAACTGTCCTTGGGCCCTCCCACCCGCCCTTATGTTGTATCTTAAAAAGGACATGCACACTTTAACAAACCAAGCACTTCAGCCACAAAAGTGCCACTTCTTGTGGCTGAAGTGCTTGGTTTGCTAAAAATGGGCTTAAGGCAACTAAGGTAACAGTGCTGTTAATTAACTCTACTGTGGCAAGTTGTTGTCATCATCCTCAGCCTCATCCTCAGCCTCATCAGTTTGTACATCATCCTCACACATTATTAATTCATCACCGCTGGAATACACCATTACAGAAGTCTCAGTATTTTGATGTAGTTGGCGGTAAAGGCCTTTCTCGTGGAACTTGAAGTTCATTTTTATCTTTTCCACATTTTGAGGAAGTAGCCTTCTACGCTGATCACTGACAAGGTTCCCGGCTGTGCTGGAAACTCTTTCCGAGTACACACTGGAGGGTGGGTAGCTTAGGCAGTGCAAAGCGAGATGGTACATGGGTCTCCAATTTCCCTTTTTTTCCTCCCAGTATGAAAAGGGACTTTCTGATGTTTCTATTTCTATGCTGTCGTGAAAATAATCCTCCACCATCCTTTGGATGTTGATAGTAGGATCAGGTGGAGTTACGGCAGAGGTGTCATTTGGTTAATTCTTATAGACCAGACCAGATGTCAAAATGGTGTGCTGAGTCATCTGCATCATCCCTGGGTCTCTTGGGAAAGCTAAGTTTTTTCCTAGCAGCAGTTGAGTGAGAAACTGAAGGAGGAGATGTCATCCTGTCATGTAACACTTGAGCTGTCATCTTGCTCACCAGGAGCTCCTTGCATCTCTTCAGATCTGGGTCAGTTGGAAACAAAGAGAAGACACAGGTCTTAAACCGAGGATCAAGCACAGTCACCAAAATGTAGTGATCCGATTTCAAGATTTTGATAACTCTTGGATCCTGGCGAATAAAGTACTTGATCTACAAGTCTGACATACTTAGTGTAATTGCTTTGTTATATCTCCTCCTTCAGTTTCTCAAGCTGCTTTTATATCCTCAGTAGAGTCCAAGCGGGATAAGCCATGTCGCAATGACATCCCTTAGTTTTTGTAACAGATTGTCAGCTGTATGCCTCTTAGTGAAGCCGGTGATACACAGAGTAGCCTGCTTCTAACAAATGTGACGTACTTGGGTGCATGCTGTTGCTGTTCCTGCTGGTGAAGGCGAATCACCAACCCAGTGGGCTGTCACAGTCATATAATCTTTAGTTTGCCCACTTCCGCTTGTCCACATATCTGTGGTTAAGTGTACAGTGGGTAGAATGGCATTTTGTAGCCCAATAATTACATTTTTATGAACCTTCTGGGAGAGGTGAAGAATAGCATTTCTAGTGAAATGGTGTCGTGATGGAATTTGGCAACAGGGACACAAGATCTCAAGTAACTATCTAAAACCCGCTGCATTAATAGTGGAAATTGCAGATCTAATACTAGTATAGTCGCCATGGCGTCTGTGATCCGCTTTGAGACTGGGTGACAGCTTTCATACTTGCTTACTCTTGCAAAAGTTTGTTTAACAGTCAATTGTTGTAAACTACTAGTAGTCTTCTTCTGGTCTGCTTCTTGGATGGAGATTCACCCCCAACAGCAGGAGCAGCAGAAGCAGCAGCAGCAGTGGGACTAATGCTCAAGAATTCTTCTAAGAAATCCACGATAGTGGAGGAGTCATCTAGCCTTACCAACTTGGATGCAGGACTAACTCCGATCGCTACTGAGGATATTGATGAGGACGGTGTTGTGGGTGTAGATTGCAGGCGTCGGGATCTAGCTGAGAGAAGGGACCTAACTGATGATGGACTGCTTGTTGTTATTTTTTTAGCATAAGTTTCTGATTTTCCCAACAGCTCAAATTCCCCATTTGCAATCACATGATCATACGGAAGAGAGTTGCCTGCCGGAAATGACAGCACAGCATGGGAGCTGGAGCATGGAGCAGGTAAGTTCCTCACATTACCTCCACTTGAGTAACCTTTTCTTTCCAGCTCTGTTAAATCCATTTATTTGGAAAACATGTTTCTTTCTCCCGGTCCCTCTCTCCACTTGCAACTCCTTCCCTCCTTATCCAATTTCCACCCTATCATCCCCCTCCCTTCTTGAGCTTGTGTATGTTTTGAACTTTGTATTTTGTGTTCTTTTGCATTATTGTGTCACTATTACATTTATAATTATTACCTGTGTCCATTGAAAATAAAAACTTACAAACAATATATGGGATAAAGCACAAAGAAACTTGAAAATGGCAGTTTCCACTAAAAAAAACTTTTGCAGCTAAAACCTGATATTTAACTTAGATATATAAAACTGATATCCACATTTATTCAACAGGCATAATTGTACATAAATATTATATTTACAGAAAAATATTATTAAATTGATTATAAAAAGTCAGGAAGATCCTTCTATATATCCTCTAGTGAAGTCAAAATACATAACATCTCAAAAAAATTAGTAATGATCTTGATATCCAAGTAATATGCATATATGTAGATGCTTAGCACTCTCCTATTTTTTTCATTTGATTTTGGTCTATTTGATACAGGTGCAGATTCTGTTTTTTGAGAGCTGCAGCTTAGATCAATATGTTTTCATAGGGTCATTTAGCGCCTAATCTAGCTTTTATGCCGATCTTTAGCTCTTATGTCTCAATTTGGGGACAAGGTATGGCTACTCACAAGGAACATTAAATGATGTCTTTCTCTCAGCCAAGCTGGGTCGCAGATTTATTGCCCTTTATAAAATTCTTGACATTTTTAGTCACAGTTCCTTTACACCGTCGACACTAAAAATATCCAACATGTTACATTCATTTTTGTTAAAAACAACCACTTACATTGAAAAGATTATGTGCCTGGGAACTAGGTGGAGAAAGCTCTGAAGCAGACGATAACCAAGATGTGTGCCAAGACACAACATAATAAGCAACATCACCTTCAACAACACTAAAAGCCGACAGTTTCTGTATACACACAAAATGATAGATAGATAGATAGATAGATAGATAGATAGATAGATAGATAGATAGATAGAGATTACTGTGGGTTATATCACACCTTTATAGGGGCATATTGCCATCATTCCTGAATATGGGTACTAAATTGTTACAGCTAGCCCCTGCTTCCCGTACTTCATAAATTGTTTTGGATGATTGGTGGATTATTATTATTATTATTATCGTTTATTTGTAAGGCGCCACAAGGTTTCCGCAGCGCCGTACATGGTACAAACAGTAGACTATACAGGGTAAGACAGTACAGAACAATAAACACAAAGTACCAGTACTTCAGAAACTCCAGGCAGGCAGATACAGTAGAGACGGAGTGGAAGAACAGGTATGGAGACAGGAGGGAAGATGGGCCCTGCTCATACGAGCTTACATCCTAAGGGAGGGTAAACAGAATCAGGTACATAAGGGAGCCAGTGAAGCAACGGGGAGAGAGAAAGGGGGCAGGGGAGAACCAGAAGAGGTGAGAGGTTAAGTGGATGGTTGGTAGGCCTTAAGGAACAGGTGAGTTTTAAGAGCCCGCTTGAAGGAGTTTCCCTTTACAAGGCAGCGCCGCTTTAAATTTAAGCTCTGAAGAAGCCGATCTCGCCGGAGTTGAAGAATCCGGACATTGATACATTTACCCCTATAAGTTCTCCAAAATGCAAATTTGAAAACACAGTGAGAATGGCTTCCACAGAATAACAAAGCATATGAGGAACTTAAAAATGGTATCACCAGAACTTCACACCTCTATGAAATGATATGTTCTACCACAAAACATGATTTGTTTTTCTGTACTATCCATGACAGTCCCTGGTTACCATAGGTGCAAGCAGAAGAAAATGCAAATGCCATAAATAGAACAATTTAAATAAAGGCATTCCTTATGTAGCCTATGTCTCATGACCTAGATAATAGCTAAATGAACGTACAACAAGCAATACGTTTAAAGCAAACGGCAAAACTTTAAAATGACAATAAACACAAAAAGACAATATATTAACAGGAAAGCAGACTGAGATTTGACATAAGTTTTCACCTATGTATCCCATACACAAGAGAAAACATGAGCATTAGGACATTGGAATTACTCTTTTGGCTATGGACCTTCATTTGTGCAGTGTGCAATAATAGGGGAACTTGAGAAAATTAGCATACAATTATAAATTAGGGTATAAATTACTCTCTATGCCACTATTTAATTAGTGGTTTTTGCCTCCATTCATTCAACCCTACCAACTGCTAGGCCTGAAATTGAGAATTGTTACCTCACATAATTGGACCTATTTTTTTCATTCTTTAGAACCTTACGTCCACTGACTCTTTTTGGTACTTACATTGCTCACAACTCCATATTTTTCTACTTTTCTCCAGAGTCCTTCAGGACCTGGATATCTGCAGATCTACTTATTTTCAATACATTCTATTTATTTACATTAATCATTTTTGGTTCCGACTCATAAACTCTCAGCACTTACTTCTATTTAAGCTAATTGCTTTACTGCATCCTTCCACTTCTCCGTTTCAAATCAATCCTTTTCTCCTCCCACTCCTACTTATCTGTCTTTAAAGTTTGTCCATGGCAGGCTCAAGAGCTAGGATATTGCCCACACATGTTAAACAAACCAATAAGTTAAAATATTTATCTTCCAATTGGCTGTCAAAGAGACAACCAGTTCTGTGTTATGTAGTTTATTATTACCACAATAGCTAGAGGTGGTATCCGGGTAGGAGCCTGGTGACCGGCAACCAGGTAGGAGGTATCTTTTGGTACCATGAAGTGTACCTATCACCTACAAACAGTAGAAGCACTAAAACGCAGAAAAATTAGTCACTTGAGTTAACTAGTTATGCATGTGATGTCACTAGCTTTTTATGAATTATTTAGCTTATAAAATTGCTGCCCCCACTATTCGGCAAAAAGTACATTATAAACCTTACAGCCTTTTACTCCAAGTATCTTTAACCTGACTACGACTAGAGGAACTTAATATGTTAGTGATAAGACCAATTTAAAAAAATTGTTACAAGTAAGTTACATTGAGAACAAGTTTATAAACAATATCAAAAATGATTATAGCTTAGTATCTAACTTAGGATAATTCTGAAAACAATATGTTAATGTTGATATTATCTATCCTAAAATCTGAATTTGCTTTTAGTCAAAATGGTGTCCAGTAAAAATGTGCATAAGCAAACATGGAGGTCAATGTTTGTGATGAAAGAAACAGACATACTTCAAGGATCTGTTTTCTGTCCCCTTACGGTACCTTGATTATTTACGCAGAGGTGCCCTGTTACCCCAGAGGGGCTATCAATCCTTTTTTACCCAGTTAAAAGTTACCCTAAAAGGATCCTAAACAATTGGCTTAAATATTTGGGCAATCCAAGTATGATCCAATATATTTTTCTTATAGGAAGCACAATTGATCAAAACAATACTTCCTAAATATATGTTTGAGAAGACCTCTGTATACATTTGTAACCTGAAAGCAACAAGATAACTTTTGTCAATGACACATACATGTGCCATAAGGAACCCATAGGGATGATGTATCTTGTTATTTGTGTATATATTTGCAGATAATTATACCATGTCTATTGGAAGTAATTCAGTATCTCAGCTATCTTTCAGAGCATTAAGGTATATTTATAAAAAGCTTTGCGAGAAATGCTCTTGGAAAATAGGGCAATAAATTGGTTGCAAAACAGATTAACATACCAGCACACCTCTTTCAGTGATGCCACAGAGAGGGTTATTGGCAAAAAAGGAAAATGTTTTATAGATATAGAAATGGTTTAGAAATCAGTCTACTATCTTGAAACACTTTTAGTCTTCCCCAGGCATTATATTACATGAAAGAGTATGTTTGTGCAATAGTCTGTTTCTGGGTGTTAGTTTAAGAAACTGTTTTACATTATTATTATGTAGGCCAATTTTTGTTCAATACGCATTGTGACTTTTTGTCACATCAAATCCGATTTATTATCATACAATCATTGTGTTCTTAAACAATTCATATGTCAGATATGTTTGTTTCTCTAAAGCTACGATTTTTACAGGGAATTGTTTGGTTTATGGTAACTTAGGTGGTGAGTGGATTTTGGGATAAGTTAAGCAGTAACTGAAAACTTCCTAAGAGTGTCAGCTTTTGAACTAAATCTTAATGATGGCAGGACTGCATAGTAGTGAGTGTAAGGTTTATTTTTTGGGGGGAGAGGTGGGGTTAGTCATTTTTAGACAGACTAGGTTGTTTGAAACTGATAAACCTTTTCACAACCATGTGACAGGCATGTTCCGGTGGACTTGTTCGTAACAGTATCTCAATAAATGTAATACTGTATTTTAATAAATAGGGTTACTTTATTTAATATAAAAAAAAGTTTTGAATATGGGAGTAGTTTGGTGTGTGTGGCATGGGAAAGGCCACACAATCTTTTCAGCTCAGGCCCCAGACCCAAACTTTTCAATACAATTGTTTTCCCATTTTACTCATCTACTTGATTCTTTGATGCTATTCATCCCTTTTTCATTGCTTGATTTTCTAATCTTTTTATCTTGTTTTTAGTGCCCATAGTTCAGACTGTCTAATGTAACTATAAAATTGGATAACAATATTGCTGACTTGTCTTTCCCACATTGTCACTGTCACCTCAGCCAACAGAAACTAGCCATGGGGCAAGGCAAAGTAGTACCTTAATACTTACCTCCCCTATATATAGGAACACATCATGGTCCCTGTCTGACCTTACCTGCCGCTTAACATCTGATAAGAGCACACAGGAGACGGAGGCATGTAGACAGTTTCAATGTTTCTGCTAGGTCAGAGTCAGCCTACACTCAGAGGCGGGACTAGCAAGCTGTAGGCCCCGGTACAAGTGAGCGGGGAGGAGGGAACCGGGGCCCACAGCTCACTAGTTTCCCTTGCAATGGACCCCATTATCTCCATGGGAACCGGTGCATCGCACCTGCTGCACCAATAGTAGTTCCGCCACTGCCTAAACTGAAGGAAGCTGAAATCAGCATATGACAGGAAACTAACTGCTATCAACCTATTCTAATATTGATTGATGGCATCCGGATTTCTGTCCTGCGCAGAACATCAATTTGTTCCTGATCTTAATGGAGGGCAGGGAATGGAGCTGCTATCAGCTAGCCACCAAGTTCACTGAATTCACCCTAATAATATATTGTATTGGATCATTGTTCTGGGATAACTTGTGGGGGTCATTTCTGGTATAATCTGTACAGTTACTACTGGCCCTTAAGTACGGAATAACCAATGGTAATGTGTAAAAACTGATGGTTGAAATATTAAATGGTTCAGGCTTTTCATGGAATTATCGCGCCAATCACACGATAAATGGCCGCTTGGTAAGATATCGCATTAGTGTGTATGCTGCCTCAATTATGTTTAATTGTATCGAAGCACTTCATATTGTTTGATTTAATTCGACTAAAGATCGAATCAATAATGGAACAATGTCGGGCAAATATGGAAGTGCGTATGCCCTCGCGACCAGCAGCTTAGGCAGATCTCTGTAGAGAGTGCAGAGTCAAAATCTTTTCAGCAGATGGTTACGAGAGATGAAGCGTACAGATCTGAAGGTAAATCATGTACATGTGTACACATAAATCTGCATGCTCTCGACTTTCAGTCATTGGTAAAATCGTTACAGAAATCACATCTGAAGGAATTTTCTGTAGTGAATATCCAGCTTCACTCTCATTTTTTTCAACTTCACTTTGGCTCCAAAGCAGATTGTTCTAACACTAAACAGATACAAACTCTATAGAGTTAATTAAAGAAATTCTCTACTGTCACATTCACAGGGGTAAATGGATTAACCAGCACATTTTGCAACTCGCTGATATTTGGTGGGTTTGACATCTAATTTTAAAATGGCAATGTGCTTAAAGGTAAAGATTTGCTTTTATACACATTGCTGTTTTAAAATTAGCTGTCAAACTCGCAATCTTTGTCCACCATCAACCTATTTTCAAAACTTGCACTTTGAAGGAGCTCATATGTTCTCCCTAAACTTATATCCCACACAACACTCAAACTTTAAATTAACCAGCGTTATCGTTACCAAGCAATCCCCTGTATTTCAGTTCAGTAGCATTTATAAGTGATTGACCTTAATTAGATGTATTTAAGAACACTGAACGTTATTAAATGGAATTAAATATATATCAAATTAGTACCAATGCTTAAAGTATACAGAACACAAATAATATGACAGACAGTATTACAATATGCACACAGTTTGTTTGAAATCCAAAAACAGAAATACAGAAACAGAAAAAAATACTATGGCAGAGCAAATTGGAATTTTCAAATGCATAAAATTAATATACCGAAACTAATATGCCAAAAAAAGAGTGTATTTATTATTTGAAAAGTCAAAAGCACCTAATTATTATTCCACAATAGACACGTAGACGTTTTCTAAAATAAATTTAATACACCTGACACATCATATTGCTGCAAAGATGTGATTTGCAGTGTGGAGAAGACTTATGGAAAGAAAATGGTCCTTCCGAGGTATTTAGATAATAAAGCAAAGAGATTTCCCGGTATTATACAGTCTCCCCACTCCAATTCCGTTTATTGTCCACTTAATGGAATATTCCCATATATCATTCCAATGCACAGCGATATATGTCTTCTGAAGGATCCAAAGCACGATAAGGTAGACTCTTCAAGGTGGAAAAAAGTAATTTGAATATAATCAGACAGTTCGTTCAGAAGTAGAAATCAAGTGTATATCTCCTCAAAGAGCTAGATTTTTAAACAGTTGGTGTCCAATCACTAAAGATCATTCACTAAGTAAGATCTGTGTAAAGATTTATATGGTCGGACGGAGTGCACTTGTTGAACATCTATTGGGTTTCAGCTGTGAATTAGCTCTCATGGTAAATCAAACCACAAAGGAAATTGAATAGTCCATTTTTTGTAATGCAGCTGACATTTTAAGAAAATAAAGTTGCGGTAAGGTAAGTGGCTGCAAGTGAGGGGGATGCAGGGTGGGAGGTAGGAAAATCATTGCATGGGGGATGTAAAGAAAATGGCTGCAGGAGGGGCAAGGAAAATGGCTGCATGGGGGAGGTAAGAAATATGTCTGCAGGGGGTGGCAATGGCTGTGGGGGGCAGTAAGGAAAATGGCTGCAGGGGGGGAAATGAATGCAGGGTGGGAGATAAGGGAAATGGCTGTCAAGGGGAAATAGATGCAGGTTGGGAGGTAAGGAAAATGGCTGCAGGGGAAGTTAAGGAAAATGGCTGAATGGGGAGGGAGGGGGAATGGCTGCAGTGTGGGAGGTAATGAAAGTGGCTGCAGGATGGGTTGCGGTAATGAAGTGGCTGCAGGCAGGGCCTGATCAACCACTAGGCTGACCAGGCTGCAGCCTGGGGCGCTGAGTCCTGGGGGGCGCAGCGCGGCACACTAGCAAGCTGTTTTGGGTTTTTCTTGTTTATTTTTTCTTCAAATGATCGGCTTCTTTCTCCTCTGATGGGGCTGCCCCTGGCCACAAGGGGGCAGTCCCGCTTGTTCCTATACCCAATCACGCAGCTAACAGCATCTGATGCTGTTAGCTGTTAGCTGCTGCTGTTAGTCAGTGTATTGCTTAGTGTGGTCACGTGAAATCTCACATCTCACGTGACCACACTAATCACACAGAGCGCGCCCACAGTGACAGTGCAGCTAACAGCGTCAGATGCTGTTAGCTGCGTGTGAAGATGACAGAAGCGCCGGCTGGTGAGAGGAGGAACAGAAGACAGCAAGGTAAGTGCAGCTTGTTAAATATCAGGGGGGGGAGATACATTGGATGTGGAGGGGGGGAAATGACTGGGGGGGATTAATAAACTGGCTAATGTGGCTAACGAGGGGAGGTCTTATAAATTGGATATGGGGGGGATTAATGAACTGGCTAGTATGGATTGGATAGGGGGGATTAATGGAGTGAAAATGGGGAGGTAATGAACTGGTTAGAGGGGGGGCTTATGAGTTAGATGGGGGGATTAATGGAATGGCTAGGGGGATTAATGAAGTGCAAATGGGGATTAATGAACTGGCTAGAGTGGGGGCTTATGAATTGGATAGGGGGGTTTATGAATTGGATGGAGCGGGTTAATGAAATGGCTAGGGGAGGGGATTAATGAAGTGAAAATGGGGAGGTAATGAACTGGCTAGAGGGAGGTTAATGAATTGGATAGGGGGGCTTATGAATTGGATGGAGCGGGTTAATGAAATGGCTAGGGGAGGGGATTAATGAAGTGAAAATGGGGAGGTAATGAACTGGCTAGAGGGAGGTTAATGAATTGGATAGGGGGGATTAATGAAAATGGCAATAGGGAGGTAATGAACTGGCTACAAGGGGGGGTTAATGAATTGGATAGGGGGGTCATACACTGTCTGGTGCGGGTTGATAGGGGGGATGAATTGGCTGGTGGGGGAGGTGATGAAATAGCTTGAGGATCTCTGTATTGTGTGGCGGTGATGTGGATGCTGACTGTGGTTTCAGCAGTCTATAGAATACTAAATACTAGATAGACAGGGCTGGTAAATGTTACTATATGAGTGTAAATAAATTTCATATATTTTATTGTCTATGTCTGTACTAGGTTTTTTTTTGTATCATTCAGGGTTTGTTAAAATTTGGCACTATAATACAATTTTTGCACATTTTAAATACAGGACTCCCAAGTTTTCAGAAGCCAGGCAACGGACAACGCTCCAAGAACAAGCAAAAGACAGGTTGAGGTAATGAAATGGCTGAGGGGATATTTAAAAAATAGAACAGCTTTGGGGGGCATGTTCTTTTTATTGGGTGGCGGTTACATGGATGCTCTCTGTGGTCTCAGTGATCACTAGAATACTAAATATCAGGGAGATGGGGCTGATAGAGGTTTGTATTTGATTGATCACAAATGCTCAGATATTGCTTATATATGCTTGTACAATGGGGTACTTTCAGCTGGCCATAATGGAGTGTTTTGTTTTAACTAAAGAGCCTAATCATTCAGAGTTTATTAACATTTTGCTTTATAATACAATATTTGCATATTCAAAATAGGTCTCCAACTTTCCAGAAGCCAGCGAGAAGACAACGAAGCTGCAAGAACAAGCAAGAGAGAAGAGTAAGAACAAGTAAGTGAGAATACACAATCTGTCTAAATTAGAATGCTGGAGAATACTCCTGAATATTGATATTCCGAAGTATTTCTATATGCCTATAAATTATATAGGGGGACACTATGGGTGTATTAGTCTAGGGCGGTCAGAACCCTTAAACCGGTCCTGCATACTTCAGAGTAGATAAATAAAAGAAATTGGAAGGAAATATTAAATAAGAGCAATGTTAAATAGAGACACTCTCTTGTTGAAAGCAATCATTTTTTGTAGACCTATATAAACACTAGCAGAGGTGTTTTCATAACACACATATAAGTAAACACATTAATAATTTACTTTGCCAAAAACCTGAATACCAGAACTAATTGTTTTATTATTTTATACAGTCCACTATTTTTAGCAGCAAGTGTACAATAGGTTTTAAAAAACTGTTTCTATGTTTCTTAGACTTAGATTTTCTATAGTGACCTATAATAACATATTTAACAGTTTATTATAATAGTATTTCATAAAATCATTGGAGTTGTCAATCAAATGAGTTGTATAGTATTGCTTCCATCTTATTTCTACATTGTACAATCATCCATCAGACATAAAGTAACTAAAATATTATATTTCTGAGCTCCTCTCAACTGACTTAAGGATCACTACTATTAGTAATTTAGCACCAACAGAGAGTTACACAGATACACATAAATTATAAAGTCAAACATTACAAATGTACAAAGATTTCTTTTTCATTTGGCAATAATGGAAAAAAACCTGTGAATTTCAATGATGAATTGTGTAGACCCAAACTTTTATTATTTATCCACACAAACTAAGAGTGGTTTTATTGAGTTTAAAATCTTAGTTTTAATATGTAAGGCCACTGTATGGTTAAACTAAATGATTACATTATTAAAGATGACCTACCCAAAATCTAACTCAATAATCTTGTGTCACTGATCAATTAGGATGCTGCCTACTTGCTAGAATTGACACTGATGAGTCTGGAGGCGTAGAGTCTATCGCATCCTTAGTCTTCACCAAGGATCCCTGCAAGGAGGTTTGGAATTCGCTGCAAGGGATCGTGCAGGTCAGGGTTCCCCAGAACAGCTTCTAGCGGTGAAAGAGAGATCAGACAGTCCGGGAGAGAGCCGAGCAGGTTGCAAAGTGTGAAATGAGATCCAGAAGAGAAGTCAACAAGCCAGAGGTCAATATCAATTTTTCTTCAGTAGTGCAATTTCTTCTTATGCGATAGTGACTAGTTGTCCCCTCTGTATATTGTGGAGCCAAATTTTAAAGTGATTGCTATTATAAGCAAGGTAATTGTATCAAATTATTTTTGATACATTACCGTGTGTTCATTTTGACTCTGGACTCCTTTTCCAGTAAATATTAATAATATTCAATAGGATATTGTAACATTCTCATTACACTCTGCAATCGGATTAATCTCACCCATTAGAGTTAAATTTGTATATACCTCTTTAAAGCAAAATAACTCCTAGTTTCCTCAGCAAACTGTAAGATTGGTTCTTAAAAGATAAGTTGTTTTCAGACTTAATTTGTACCAGGTGAAGCCATTGTGAGCGATCTGAATAAATGTGACTTGTATTAACAACGACTTTCAGTACCGTGAACTATTTAGTGATTTCAGCATTACCTACCCACCAGCTGGTGTTAGGTGGCTATACTTATTATGACAAATGAGTAGTTTGCAAAACTTTTTATCTCCTTTACATCCATTTACTAAATTATAAGTATCATCATCATCATCATCATTAGTTCTTTATATAGCGCCACTAATTCTGCAGCGCTGTACAGAGAATTCACTCACATTAGTCCCTGCCCCCATTGGAGCTTACTGTCTAAATTCCCTAACATACACACACACACAGACAGGGAGACTAGGGCCAATTTGATAGCATAATTTGTGGAAATGGGTGTTCAGCGCTCCTTATTGTAGCGTGTCAGTGGATAAGCAGCCACCTGGGAGTGGGGGAATATAGGGATAGCTCAACCCTAATGGAGGATTAGATTGGATATAACTCCCTTGGCGCTTGAAACAGAGGGGACAGTGAGTGATAACAAAACCGGATTTGATGAAGGCAGTAAACGGGTAACAACCCTACAGTGTAAATGTATAACACTCCCTTGGAGCTTGGAACAAAAAGTCAGATAGGAAAATAGTATACAGATTTATTGATAGGCATTATATGTATGTGGCAACGCTGCAGTGTGAATCACACTGACATAATAAAATAAACAAGGCACATAGGCAAATTTGTATAACATGAAAGCAGGCAAAAAGTTATATGTTGTAAAAAAAAGTCCATGTTGGCCACAAAAACACGGTTCTCTGATAGGGCTGGTAAAGTCCACTAGATAACAGAGATTACAACACAGTCAATAATATGCAGATGTGGCAAATGTGAATTCTCCTTTTGGCTTGTCAGACCACAAAAGCACGGTTCTCTGATAGGGCTAATGAAGTCCACTGAATAACAGAGATAACGACAAAGTCAATCCTATGCAGGTTTGGCAAATGTAAATTCTCCTTTAGGTTTGTCAGCCGACATTAGATTCCAATAGAGAATGCCTAAGATAGGCTTGGTGATAGAGGACTTACCCTCACTTTTGATGGGCTGTAGTGTCCTTCCACAGAATCCTGCTTAGTGCCAAGAAAACCGATACGATGAGCACGCTTGTGCCGTCCCGCTGGAGTGCGATGATGCAAACCCGGAAGTCGCGGGCGGTATCATGGTCTTAGCAGAGTTGCGCATGCGTGAGATGGATCCGTTCGCTTCCCAAAGCGGCGGCCTCTAGTGTGTGTGTGGTGCCCGTGAAAGGCAAGAACTTGGTCAACCCAACGCGTTTCGCACTAGGCTTCTTCAGGGATCGATAGTGTGCTGCAGGCCACAGCTGGAGTTTAAATATATTATTTCATGGAAGTGCTCCAATGGTTAGTGACCTGGGCTGGGCCTGCAGATGATGTACAGCCGGATTGTCCAATCCGCGATTTGTATTAGTCCATTCTAGATGAGGATAGGTTCTCCCCTTGTTTTGTAAACACCATCCACGTGTATACAGGGAGAATTAAATGAACTGAACCTTCGTATCATACCGCATAAATCGAGTCTTTGTAAATTCAATTGCATTATTTCCCGTTGTCCTTATTGCTTGGCTCAAATGTAGGATTGAAAGTCACTTGTACTAAAAACGGCATTGGTATAGTTCCTTAGTCCACAAAGTGATTCCTAGTGGGTTAGATTGAATTGCTTCCCATGTTCCTTATAGTTAAGGATTACAAGTCATTTGTAGTGAAAGCAATATTAGTATAATTCTTTAGCTATTTGTGCAGGTGACAAGTGTCCATTCTTATGGGATGGGACTGGGAAATTCAGAATTACAGTATCACAGAAAAAGAGGTGGTTGATATATTGAGGGCTAATGGTTATTAAGGGTAAGCTCTAGGTGGTTGTTGAAATTAATGGAGGAAATGATTGAGCTCAAAGTCTATATTTAGACCATATGGTGTAAGGGTCTTGATGCTGAATATTAATTTGGATTCTTCTTTGGACATAAACTTGATGTAATCCCCCCCTCTCCAGGGCTTAAAAACCTTTTTTATGCCCATAAATTTGAGAAGGGAAGGGTCCTTTGAATGGTGTTTGGCAAAGTGATCAGAGACACTGCGTTTGTCGAACCCATTCTGTATATTCCTCTGATGCTCGGATATACAGATGTGTAATTTCCTGATAGTTCTGCCTACGTATTGCAGCCCACAGGGGCATTGCAGGAGGTAAATGACCCCTGTGGTGTTTTCTATAAAGATCTGCAGATCTAAGAAATTAATGGACTCAGTGCTAATGCTAGATGTGAATTGAATGTTAAGGCTGTTCTGGTTAATATATTTGAGAAAATGGGTGAGATTGTGTATGTCTCCTGTCCAAATGAACAGGATGTCATCGATGTAACGGCACCAGAGTTTAAGGTGTTGTAGGAACGGATTATTGTTCCAAATGGCCTTGTTTTCCCATAAGGCTACAAACAGGTTCGCGTAACTGGGCGCAAATTTCGCGCCCATCGCTGTTCCGCGAACCTGTTTGTAGAATGACCCCTCCGACCAGAAGTAGTTATGGTTCAGGGTAAATGCAATGGCGTCTATGATGAAATCGATCTGTTCTAGTGAGAGAGTGGATTCACGGGTGAGAATGTCCCGGACATGGGCTCATCCACTACTATGCTCAATGACAGTATACAGGGAAGTGACATTGCAGGTTGCCAAGATATAGCCTTCCTGCCAGATGGTACCCCCAAGTTTTTCCAAAACTTGACCAGTATCCTTAAGGTAGCTTTTTTGGGTAGAGACCAATGGTTGAAGGAAGGAATCTATGTAACTTGAGATGTGTGTAGTGAGTGACCCAATACCCGAAACAATGAGTCTGCCTGGTGGGTTAGTTAGGGATTTATGGATTTTGGGTAAGTGGTATATAACCGGTAACCTAGGAAATTTGACATAAAGATAATCAAACTCCGCTTTGTTAAGTATTCCCTTTTGGAAAGCGGGAGTGAGAAAGTCAAATAGTTCTTTTTGGTAGAGTCTGGTGGGGTCTGATTTCAGGGGCTCTTACATGGTTCTATCATTGAGCTGTCTATTTCGCTCTTCTAAGTACTGTTCTTTATCCTGAATGATGATACCCCCACCCTTATCTGCTGGTTTTATTATTATCCTAGGATTGGTTTGGAGGTCCTTTAAAGCCTTCCTTTCCTTAGTGCTGAGGTTATTATTGTTCCGATTTTGTCTATTAATGGGTAGCTTATCAATTTCTGATTCTACTAATTTCTGAAAGGTGGTGATATACGGGCCTTTGACATGTTGTGGGTAGAATGTAGATTTATCTTTGAGATTGGAGTGTACAAAGTTAGTATCTTGAGTAGGTGTCTCTTCCTGTATAACTGTTCTGCCATTCCCGGCAAAAAACTTCTTTAGGGTAAGTTTCCGTACGAACTTATGCAGGTTTATATAAACATCAAATTTATTCAGGGGTTGTTGAGGGGAAAATTTAAGGCCTTTATCTAGTATATTTGTTTGAACTGAGGTGAGCGTGGTGTTGCTCAAATTGAATATACCTTTCCCTTTTAAGGTTGTTTTCTTATTTTGGGTTTTGCCCCTTGCAACTCTACCTCCTCTTCCTCCTCTAGTGGTTTTTGTCTCTTTCTGCTTATTGGGGTTTTTTCCTTTTGGTAAACAGCGGGTGTTGAACTGATTCGGGGATTGTCTTTTGGGCATGTCGTAGTTTGGTGTACAGGGTTCTCTGCTAGTTCTAAAAAAAGGGTAAGATTATCGTCTACTTCTTTATCCAAATGTGTTCTAGAAAGTTGTTCCACTTGGTTGATTTTTTGGTACAGTGTGGATTGGATGTTATTAACCTCCTTGAAGTAAGAGTCCCTCCCTTTATTGAAACTCTCTAAAGCTAATTTGGATTGGTCAGGTTTATCAATCGATGGGTTAGAAAAATTATATCTCAAATTCCTTTGGTTAAGTGGTTTGTAAAACTTCTTCCTTAATTCTTAATTCTTCTTAATTCTTCCTCTAATGCTGGAATACTCACCATCATTAACCTATCACTCTGTGTTTTTTTCTTTTTACATTCTCTTGCGAAATGGCCTTCTTCGTTACACTTGAAACACCTGATTATTCTATGTTTCTTGTTATGTGGGTTGTATGCTGGTGGTCGGGTGTGCAGACCCTCTAGTGCTGGGATACTTACCATCATTACCCTATCACTTAGTGTCTCTTTCTGTTTATTCATACTTCTATCATGTCCTATAGCTGACTCCCTGAGAGCACTTACAGTACCTCCTCTCCAGTATGGTAATGAAGTTTGCACCCTTCTTTTCAAGTTTTCCCTGAGGCCATCCATTAGAACTTTAACAGCAACCTCTCTGTAATATACATTATCTTTTATGTCTGATACCCCAGTATATTTGACCATCTCTATCAGAACCCTGCAAAAATAGTCTGTTGCATTTTCACTATCCTCTTGCCTGATAGTACAAACTTTACTCCAGTCCACTATCACTGGAAAATATATGGCCAACCGTGTGATTATTTGTCTAATATTGTCCTGATTATCATCCTCAGTTAAGGATTCATCCTCCTCCAACATACAATCCTTAATGAACTTTGTATATCAGTATTGAGAGGAAGACAGGTCTTCAATAATACTCGCCAATCGTTATTAGTTGGCTCATACATATTACCATAATATCTAATAAACTGCTGACATTTGGTCAAATCTTTCCTAGGATCAGGGAAATCAGACAAAATTGAAAATTTTTCAGACCTAGTGCATGTATCATGCTTTGCTACATGTTTTAAGGGAATATCACCATCTCTGTCCACTTTCCCATTGGGAACTGCTGTTGTGCAGACAGGATGTAAGTCTACCCAATCACTATAACTAGTTGCTGAAATTGCTGCTGCAGTACAATGGATGTCTCCCCCTGTGTTAACCTTTACATTATTCTCACCACTTCCAGCCGCTGCCCCTGCTGGTGGGATCGTTCCTTTTCTTTGTCCTGAAACATTACTTTTAACATTACTTAAAACAACATACTAGTTACAGTTTTTACATTTTTGGTATTGGCTGTACTATCCGCCCCGACCGAATTTATCGGGGGCGTGTTTGCGCTCAGTTCGCCACGCTTAGCAATGCACACTTCCGGAATGCTTGTTTCCGGTACGCTTACTTCTGCTGAACATGCGGTTTTCGCCACACTCACTTCCGCTGTGCATTCGCTGCTCTGTCACGTGTTACCTTCCATTTGCCATGATTTTAAACAATGATTATGTGCATTTCTCACTTTCTTTGACTTAATCAACCGTACTTTATCTTTTACGTTATTAAGTACCTCTGCATTAAAACTCCCTATTGTTGGAAAAGGCCTATCACAATCTTTGGTCATTTCGACCCACGTGTCACAATACACAGTTGCGTATGCACCATATTTTTTACACATGATAAATGTCGCTGAATCAATAAGGCCTTCTTTAGGCAGTACATTGGCCATCTCTAGCGTATGCTTAGCACCCATGTTGAACAATACCTTCAGCACGAAACAAAGACACTGATTTCAACATCTGCTACAATCACCGCTAGAGATCTCTTACTGGCCGTGGACGTATTTGCTCAAGCCGCGTCCACTCGCTTCCTCTTGTACTAAACAAGGACCCCTAACACAGACAATATCACTGTGGGACCCAAGGGCTATTAGCTCCTCGATACCCTGGCTAAACCACAAAAATCTGTTGAGTTTATTATAACTGGGAGAACAAAGTCGATACAATCAACCAGCCTTTCCAACATAATTCCTCCTAGCTGCTTCACCAATTCGCACTGATGGTTGTTATGCGGTTAGATCGCACAGCCTACCAATACTAATTATTAGCAAACCTTGAGATCTTTTGGTAGCGCTTTGCGAAAACCACGTTTTCGCATTCGGTATACCTGCCCTGTATACCGTCCTTCAGTTGGGCAATCCGCCTCGTCAGACAGCAACTGAGCACAATGAATAATAAACAGTGTATCTACGTTACAAAATCACACACTATACACCTTTTCTGCGCAGAAAATTGAAAATTTCCAACAACAGTAATAATGTCTCAGAGGTTTTCACAAGTAATTATACTATGCACATATAATAACTATCAAGACGATTGTTTAACCACGTGGCAAATCTACCAGAAGTTCGCATACGCTCAGCAGGAAATACACATACGCTCAGCAATGCAACACACTTTAAAACATAAAACGACAATAAAAAGAAACATTTTTTCTTTCTTGTCCCTAGATTCCAATTAGCGTTCCTTCAGTCTATGCAACAACGGACATTCGGTTTCGCAACACACAGTGAACCACAGGTCTTAAACACATTGCATTCTTTCCTGCTTTATGTGACGCGTCCGTCAATCCACCCTTTCTTGAGGAACTGAATACCGTGAGCGTTGCATACCTACCGATAACGTAACTCCTAAACTCATGAGCCCCCAATTATTAAAGTAATTCTATCGTTTTAAAATAAGCATTGCCCAATCAATTGTATGTGTTTCCGAAGCACAAAGTATTTATTTTAGCAGATGTAAATAGTCAACAATTCAATACATTATTATACTATGATAAAGTACAGTACAGCCAATACCAAAAGATAAGTACATACCAATGCTATCGCATGAGCACGCTGCGCACCCTCGGGACCCGGTGGACAGTATATCTGTTGGAATACTGTGTCAGAGTTGACTGAGAGCTAGGGGGTGTGCAGCGATGATTATATACAGTACAGTGTTACACTTGAACAATAGAGATGATGTAGATTGTTTCTATAGGTCCAGACGTTGGGTGGGTCCAGGGTAAACAGATCATAGGTTGATTCAATCTAAGGAATCCAAAGGTGGGGGTCGTCTCTCCAGGGGGTCTGCTCCTTTCATAGCCAGCATCATACAAAGGATTATTCCCTAATAACAATAACTAAAGTATGCAATGTGCGATCTCTTCGCCGACTGCACCGGACAGCTGCTGATGATTAGGGGATCAATATGATATCAGGCATGACACCTTTCCTATAACCTAAACCTTTAATAACACTAAAATGTACATATAATCATACTATATATATATATATATAGACTAATAATAAACCAAATATTATCTGCTCATAAATTACAGTGTAACGAAACCAATATGTATATGAAATTATATAAATAACTAAATGTTGTAATGCGAGTGTGTGCATGCGTATTTTACCGTTGCGATCGCATCACGCCACGTTGTTACGTGGCGTACGCTTCGCAATCGCACGGCAAACCAATATTAAACCAATATACTTTCGTTCATCCAATTATACGACTTCGACAAGGGCCAGGTGCAAAGCTGTCTAATCTGAAGTGTTTTGAATGTGGTGAGCCAGGCCACTTTAAGGCAGAGTATCCTAAACTACCGGAACCCATGGACTGTTCCGTGGCACATATTGGGGCCTGCATTTCCAAGCTATTTTACCATGAGTCCCACATCAGGAAGTCCTTGTTTGTTCCGGGTGACTGTGCTAATCAACCAAAACCTTGTTCTGGCCTTGGTTGACTCGGGGAGTGAACTCTCATTGGTTTCCAGCTCTGCCTTACCCAAAACCATAACTTCTCGGTTGCCCAAGGTGAAGGTTCTTTGCGTACATGGCACGACAGAGGAGTATGAAAGAACAATACTACCAGTCACACTCAAAGACAAAAGTGTTATGGTGGTAGCTGCCATAGCACTTAAACTCCCATATCCACTCATTTTGGGGTGAGACCTCCCACTGTTTAATGATGTCCTCGGTGAGCGGATCCGGCCGGACATGCCGGCAATTGATGCAGCGGTCGGAAGCCCGGTCTTAAAGGAACCGCCTAAGAATCCACAACATCTGGGCATCGATCTTTGGGAACCGCCAAACTGGAATGCCATCCTGGGAGTCACAGCAGGAGTTCCACAAAAGCATCCACCTGCGGGGAAACATGGACAGTCCAAACTAGCATTGGTCGGTGATGTCGCAGATGAGCCCACCCCGCCTGTCAGTGAGGATACGGACTGGTCCGCAATACCAATTTTGTTTCCTTTGCAGGACTTTGCTCGAGACCAACTTAATGATGCCACTTTGGAACATGCCTTCAAAAGTGTGACTGAGGTAAATGGGGTAGCAAAAGCCGCCCAGCCTGCAGAAGGTATACCATATTTTATTGTTAAAAATAATTTTCTGTATAGAGTTGCTACTGTACAGGGGGATAAAGTAAAACAATTAATGGTTCCTCAGGTCCATGTAACCCTAATGTTAAAGGCAGCACATACACATGTCTGTGGGGGACACCTAGGGGAGGATAAAACACGGGAACGAGTTTTGCTTAGGTTTTACTGGCCCGGTGTACACATGGCAGTGAAAAAGTATTGCCGGTCCTGTCCCATTTGTCAGAGAACCTGTCCCAAACCCATGTACAGGGCATCTCTCATTCCAATTCCAATAGTACAAGTTCCCTTTGAACGGATAGCTATGGACCTTGTGGGGCCACTGGAAAAGTCCGCACGTGGGCACCAATATATACAAGTGGGGCTTGACTATGCAACCAGGTATCCAGAGGCAATTCCCCTACGAAACATAAAGTCCAGCACCATAGCTAAGTAACTTGTATTGATGTTTACACGCTTGGGAATACCCAAAGAAATTATCACAGATCAGGGTACTCCATTCATGTCTAAACTAATGAAGGACATGTGCCAGTTGCTAGGGGTTACGGCGCTTCACACCTCTGTATACCATCCACAAACAGATGGCTTGGTGGAACCGCACATTAAAGCACATGCTCAGGAAAGCAGTGGCTCAAGAAAAAAAAGATTGGGACACTCTTATTCCCTATTTGATGTTTGCCATCCGTGAGGTACCTCAAGCTTCAACAGGGTTTAGTCCCTTTAAGTTATTGTTTGGGAGACAGCCCAGGGGTATCTTGGATATGTTAAAAGAAGGGTGGGAGCAGCAAGTTCCCAGGGAGCCAAATCTGGTACAATTTGTGTCACAAATGTATGAGAGGCTAGGAAAGATAGGGCCCATTGTGCAGCAACATGTAAATGAGGCTCAGGAACGACAGAGAAAAAGTTATGATAAAAGTGCTGTTGTTCGATCTTTCAAGCCTGGGGACAAAGTCCTAGTCCTGGTTCCCACCCAGGAAAGCAAACTTTTCGCCCATTGGCAGGGTCCATATGAAGTTCTAGAGGCTGTTGGCCCTGTCAATTACAGAGTCCGCCAGTTAGGTAGGAAAAGGGAGGAGCAAATATACCATGTTAACCTCCTTAAACCTTGGCATGATGAGGAAACCTCTCCTCAGGTAGTGAGTACTGCAAAAACCCAAACCCTCTTGTGGGGGTCCCTTGAAAAGTCCAGCCGCTGCGTTAGACTCTGCGCCTTGAGAGTAGTGATAACAACTAGCAGAATGCTGGGTCAAGAATTCTAGTGACCGTGACAGGCACGATGAGGAAACCTCTCCTTAGGTAGTGAGTACTGCCATTGAAAAGTCTGAAGTGCCCATAGAGCCAGCTTTGTCCATTCAGCAGAGACAACAGACTGAAGAAATCATTCGCCGGAACAGGGATGTCTTCTGTTCCATTCCTTGGCGCACTACCTTAATCGAACACGACATTGTCACTGCGCCAGGAGTCATTGTAAAGCAGAAGCCTTATCGTATTCCATAAGCCAGACGTTTGGATGTGAGGAAGGAGGTCGAGAAGATGCTCCAGTTAGATGTAATTGAAGAGTCCACTAGTGAATGGAATAGTCCCATTGTGCTTGTCCCGAAACCCAATGGGACAATTAGGTGCTGCAATGACTTTAGGCGCCTAAACAGTATGTCGCAGTTTGATGCCTATCAGATGCCACGTGTGGATGAACTAGTGGAAAATCTTGCTGGTAGCAATTATTTAACAACCCTTGATCTAACAAAGGGTTATTGGCAAGTTTCCCTGACTTCCACGGCCAAGCCAAAGACTGCATTTTCCACCCCTGATGGTCTCTATCAATATAAAGTCCTACCCTTTGGGTTGCATGGGGCACCTGCCACCTTCCAAAGGGCCATGAATAAATTGCTACGACCTCACACAGCTTATGCAGCCGCTTACCTGGACGATATAGTGATTTATACCCCAGACTGGGGATCACATTTAGCCAAAGTTGAGGCGGTCTTAGCTTCATTAAGGTCAGCAGGATTAACAGCTAACCCAGAGAAATGTGCGATAGCCATGAGAGAAGCCAAATATTTGGGGTACGTTGTTGGTCGAGGGCATGTCAAACCCCAGCTAGACAAAGTGGAGGCAGTCAAAAATTGGGCAAGACCAGAGAAAAAGTCACAGTTAAGAACCTTTTTAGGCTTAGTAGGTTACTACAGGCGGTTTGTAAGCCACTTCGCCACTAGAGCTGCTCCACTAATGGACATGTTAAAAAAAAGTTGTCCAGATAGATTAACCTGGTCTGACTCTGCAGAAACCGCCTGGTCTGATCTTCGGTTAGCTCTTTGTTCCTCCCCAGTTCTACAAGCACCGGATTTTACCCGGAGGTTTTTCCTCCAAACTGATGCTTCTGGTGTTGGCTTAGGTGCAGTCCTGTCACAGGAGAAGAATGGAGTAGAAAATCCTGTCCTGTACCCAAGTCGTAAGTTGCTTCCAAGGGAACAAAAATATGCCACTGTGGAGAAAGAATGTCTCGCCATAAAATGGGCTACAGAAGCTCTGCGCTATTATCTCCTAGGCTGAGAGTTCACCTTAATAACAGACCATGCACCATTGAGATGGATGCAGAACAACCGGGAGGTAAATGCTAAGGTAACCCACTGGTTCTTGGCACTGCAACATTTCAAGTTCTTAGTAGAACATAGACCCGGGATTCTACACAAAAATGCAGATGCGTTGTCACGAAAATATGCGCTCCTCGCGAAGTCCGCATCCCCCTACTTGGAGACGCTAGGGAGAGGGATATGTAACAAAAGGAGGCATTAAGCTGGCAATATGCAGAGAAAGCAGGGAAGTAAGAGTAAAACATTTGTGCAGTAATGCACCTAGATTGAATGTAAAGACCTATGTATGAAAAGCAATAGTTTAAGTTTGGTTTAACTTAAATGACTTGAAATCCTTCCTCTCAGCAGACAGACAGGGTGTGTCTGAATTACAGAGCCAGTGATGGGCGTTTCCTTTTAAAGAGAAGGTGGGTGTGTCACCTGTCCATCAAGCTAAGGCTGGGGGAGGAGTATC
Source organism: Mixophyes fleayi (assembly GCF_038048845.1). NCBI lineage: Eukaryota > Metazoa > Chordata > Amphibia > Anura > Limnodynastidae > Mixophyes > Mixophyes fleayi. The sequence continues at coordinate 265,344,815 of NC_134403.1, forward strand.
AGGTATAAAAGTTTGTTTATATCATTTGTGCACTGAGACCAATGCTGGGTGAGCTGGCTGGTCCTGAGAGAGAGCTGGACTATGTATAGCTAGTGTTTAGGGTCTCCATGATTGTTGTACAATTATACGGTGTCAAACATTTACCATCCTGACAATAAAGCACCCTAAAAAGGAAGTTGTTGTTCGCGTGTGCTTCTGCAGTAGCGGGCTCTTGCCACAATATATATATATAGAGAGAGAGAGAGAGAGCGGATATAGATATAGATATATATAGATATATAGATATAGGCCATTATATTTTTATTGACTACAAATTGTGCACTAGGCTTAATAACATAATAGAGAATACTCTCAGGCATATGCACATATATATATATCTATTACAGGGACAGGTCAGTATCCTGTGGTAAAAAAAATTCTTGCCCTTATTACTGTGCTAGAAGCAGGTGATTGGGGCAACTGCTCCTTGTTAAAGGGACAATGTCCGACAATGAATAAACACACCAAGTAAAATACTTCACCTGTTCCAAGTGTAAAGCTAAGTTTCCTAGTGGACAGCAGGACCCGGGGGCGGTTTGTGTAGACTGTGAGATGGGGGCCCAAGATAAGCAAGCCCTGGGTAGCACAACACCCCAGATGGAGGAACTGGTGTGGGCAATTACACTGGCGCAGTCAGTGTAAGCAGTGCTTCAGATACTCACCTGTTTCCGGCTGAAATCCCAGTGCTCGCTGTGGCTATCCCCCCTGCTCACCCTCTATTGGTTTTATCTGCGACGGCTGTAGCATCGGTTTCAACCGGAGGAGGCAGTTCTGGCCACTGCTGGGCCTGCATCTACTCCTTCATTCCGGGACCCTTCTCAGGGCTAACCTGCTTGGTCCGCTTCATTAATTAGGGGTTGGTGCCTGGACTCACCCAGACCCCAGAGGCATGCCACAAGCATCATAGTTCCACTCATCCTCTCCTTTCGGTCTCTGATTAAGAGGGATTGTCAGAGGAGGAAGGTGAGCTCCTTGACCACTCTGACTCCCTTCAGGTGGGGGACTTGGAAGAGCCCTCCAGAAACCAGGGCATAGAGGATCTGGTACTGGCTGTTCGCCGGGACATGGACCCTTCGGATTTAGAAGAACCTTGGTCGGCCAACCCAGGTCTCTGTAAACGCAGAAAACAGCATGTTGTATGTTTCCCACTGTCTGCAGAACTCACAGACATAGCTGAGTCAGCTTGGAAACAGACATATCGTAAGTTCGACATACCATGCAGATTTCTTGCCCTTTACCTGCTGCAAGCTGAAGAACTGGCACACCTGGAATAAGTGCCAAAAGTCGATACATCTGTGGCTAGGTTAGCTCCATACTACAGCATACTACACTTCCTGTGCAAGATTCAGGGACCTTTCAAGATGGCACCAACCACAAGGTAGAGGGCTTTCTGAAGTCCATCTACGCTAAGACCCATGCTGTCCTCTGCTTGGGTCACAAGGGTAATAGAGACCTGGGCCGACCAGTTGGTCACAGGGTTACAAGACTCAGAAATTCTTCCCCTGGCTCTGCATTTGAAGGAGGCTTCAGGATACCTGTATGAGGTGGCCCAAAACGCAGTCTCAATTTTATCTTCAGTCTTGGCATTGGTGAGTCAAAAAAGTCCCTGGAGGGTCTTCCCTACTCGGGATCGGTCCTCTTTGAGCCAGAATTAGATATTATTATCTGTCAGGTCACAAGAGAGCACCTTCCTCTCGGTGAATGTCCCTTAGACCTCGGGTTCCAAGGTTTTGGCCCTATCACCAGCCCTTTCGGGATGGTTCATCGGTGAGAGATCAGTCGGCCAGGGGCAGACCTTTTGTGCCTATAATCAACTCCCAGTGGGACAGATCCTCATATCCGACGAGACACCCAGAGTCCAAGCTCTGGGAAAAACCAGCAGCCTGAAGGGACCCCCCATCCTCATGACTGCAAGGGTAGGGAACAGCCTGCTGCTGTTCAAAGATCACTGGGCAGTGTACTTCCAGGATCAGTGGATATTGGGGATCAAGCAAAGAGGTTACATGATCAATCTCCTGGGTCGGTCCCTGCATCATTTCTTTGACACCACTCTACCTCATTGTTCCGTAAACAGAACAGCAAAGCAGCAAGCTATTGCTTCGCTTCTTTCCACGGATGTCTTCTGCCAGTGGGGAAAAGAGGCCAGGGGTGCTACTCCTGTTTCTGGTCCCTAAACCAGATGGTTCGTTCCAACCCATCCTGAATCTCAAGACTCTCAACCTGCACCTTGGGGTTGGCAAATTCTGCATTGAATCGCCCCAAATGGAGATACACCGGTTGGGGCCTCAAGATTTCCTAGTTTCCACTGATATTTGTGATGCTTACCTTCATTAGCCCATCTGGAAGGGCCATCAGTCTCTTCTCCAGTTTACAGTGGAAAACTCACATTATCAGTTCAGGGCACCTCCATTTGGCCTCTCCACAGCGCTAAATATTATGGCTGCGCAGCTACAGTCCCTGTGGGATGAGCATCGTCCCTTACCTGGATGACTTGCTGATAAAGGCTGATCAGTTTCCGAGGCAGCATCTCACCTTCACGATCTGGATTCTAAGGCAGCATTGTTGGAATCTCAATTGACTCCCTGTCAATGGATGATTTTCCTAGAGCTTATCCTGGACACGAGGGCACAAAAGACTTTTCTCCAGGAAAACAAAGTGCATTTGCTCCAGATCACAGTGAGAAGGATTCTAACAGTCTACCATTCTTCCATGCTCATCTGCATGGGGCTTTTGAGACTAATGGTCTCCATATTCCAGTGGGCACTCCTGAGCATATGGTCAGGCTCCCCTGTCCACTTGGATTCCCAGACGAGTTCCGTCTCTCCCTTTTTTGGTGGCTGGTACAGGATCACTTGATTGTGGGCAGGTCCTTCGCCCTGTGGCCCATATCTATTTTTTCCCAGCAGGAAATAGTGGATATGACGGAGGTGGGAACCTCCCTTCAAGGGCTTCTGCATATACAGCCCCATTATATTCTGCCTATGACACCCTGGGACCTGAACTTGCTTCTGGTAATGCTTCAGAGACCTCCCATTGAACCGTTGGGTTCAGGTGAGTTCAGATTCCTTACGTGAAAGCTGGTGTGTTTTATATATATATATATATATATATATATATATATATATATATGGATATATATGTCAAGTTTATATATCCAAAACATTTCACAACACACTAATTTGTTCATTAGATTTCCACCTCTATCCCCCAAAGTGACATGCTCTATTGCCTTAAATCGTAATACAGAGGGGTCACCATTATGGTACTTACTGAAATGCCTTGAAACCGAATGTAATTCTGACCTATTCTTAATTGCCCTAACATGTTCTTGTATTCTAACTCTAGCTTTTTTTGTTTTACCTACATACTTTAATTTATAAGGACATTCAATGAGATATACCACAGAAGTAGTCCTACAATTCATTAACTTTTTAATTTTAAAGTCTTTAATATTACAAGAGTCAAACAATGTTTTATTTACAGTATCTACAATCTTAGATTCATTGCAGCTAGAGCATTTATAGAACCCAGACATGGTGTTATCTAGGAACCGCTGGTAATTGTTAAAAATATTACCACAAATCCGTCATCGAGGAGACCTACAAATAAAATTCAAATTGAGGAATAACCGATTAAAATTTAAACAGACTTACCTGAAAACCGACGCTGCAGTTCACCGATGGGCACTTTCACCACTTGTCTGGATCCTGGAATGCTGGAGGCCATATTTGGGAAAAAAATGGGTACATGAGATTTAGAAAACTTCAACTAGCCCCAGTGTTAAATCAGTAGCACACAAGTTTTAGAATTAGGGCCCCCTCCACCCCCAACATTAAAATACTAATATTCACATTTGCTAAATAGATCTATTTCCCTCCAACCAGCCCCAACATTAAATTAATAGTATTCCCATTTAATACATAATCCTTTTTCCCTCCCTCCAAACAGCCCCAGCAATAAATTAAATATTTAAAATTAATAAATAGCCCTCTTCCCCAAAATCAGTCCCATATTCAATTAGTAGCCCCAAATCACCTCACCTTAAATTAATACGACCCAATATTAAATTAAATTGCTCCACCATCACCCCACAAATAAAATAGCACTCATTAAATGATTAGCCCCCAACTGCACTCCACCATTAAATAGCCTACCCCTCACACTATATTAAGACCCCCCCTTCCCTCACATATATTAACATACTGCGCCCAAACACACTATATTTATAAACTCCCCCCACACACACACACAAACATACACACTATATTTATATACTGGCCCCCTCACTCACACACTATAGTTTATATACTGCCCGCCCCACCACACACACACACAATATATACTGCACACACACACACACACACACACACACACACACACACAAAATCAACACCCCCACTTACCTTATTCCACACGCACATCTGCGGCACTTCACTGTTCACCCATATGCCCCCCCCCGCCCCACCAGCGCAGCCCGTCCCTGAGTGATAGAAATACAGAATGACAAGATTAAAACGAAAACATTTTAAGCAAGTTGATACAAATAGTTATTTATATTGTCATTTGGTTAACTGGATAAATAATATACCAGCTTTACAATTTAATCGTCTTAAGAGAAATTGTACGAATATAAATGTATGTGATAGGCAGACACAGATATATATTTATAGATTTAAGGAAAGGGGGTACCCAGATCAGATAATTAATGAGGCATTACATAAAATCCAAAATAGGGAAAGAGCTGATATTCTGATATATATAGATAAAAAGATAAAAAGTGTTGAAAAGCCGGAAAAATTAACTGGCCACATAAGTGTATATTGGTCTTAGGTGGTTGTTAAGTATGAAATAAGTCCATACATTCCGGACACATTGAATCTTTGCATTAGCCGAAAATCAGGGCCATCTTAACAACATTATGGGCCCCCGGATATAGATATAGATATATACAGATACAGATATAGATATAGAGATAGATAGGTGTACTTGCTCAGTGACCCTTGTAGGTTTTTTTTGCAGGTTTTTTTCTTTTGCAGGATTATTAATTCTCATTAAGAGCCGTGCCTATGGGGCCCCTTTGCCCACGGGGCCCCCGGGCAGCTGCCCATCTTGCCCAATGGAAAAGATGGCCCTGCCGAAAATGTAGCGAGTGTGTCCGGTACAGTTTTTGTTGTGTCATCATGGAGGATTTTTAAGATTATTTTTTTTTGGATAATGTCCAACTCCATCCAATTTTATTTCAGGTACAATCTTCTACCAACTTTTTGCTTTTTGTGGTGGTGGTGTTTTCACATTAGATTTAGAAGGCCTTTTTTCATGTATTGGTCCATTTGAATTATTGTTGCTGCAATTCCCACTTTGAATTCTAGTAAACTCAAGCTTGATTTCTTGCTATTTTTGAAAAGGATCCATGCGTGTTACACATTGGACCCGCGAACCTAATGCTCGAGGAACGGCGCACTTACCTGCCGACGCTCCCTGAGCATCCTGCCGGGCTCCAGGCACTGCAGCTCCCCCTGACACCACTAGTCTCCTTTCCAGGACTACGCATGTGCAGACACAGCTTTTATCACCTCCTTCTCCCATTCATTGGGAAACTAATTATCACTAAGGATATTTAAGGCACCTGTTCCACAAGTAAAGGTGCCTGTTCTTTGAGTCAGATCTCTTTAGCACTCAGATGTGGCTTTGTTTGCTCTCCTGCTCCATAACTGCAGCAGACTATTTCTCCTTGTCTCTAGCAACTCTGCAAATAACCACAGTGGTCTCCATACCTGCCGCAGCATATTGCTCCTTGTCTCCAGTAACCCTGCAGCTAACCACAGTGGTTTCCATACGTGCCACAGACCATCGTTCTCTGTGTCCCAGCAGACTCTGCAGCTATTCCCAAGTGGTCACTCCTTCTGCCGCTCTCCTAATTTTCAGCAGCCTTCAGATCTTCTTCAGTCTCTCTTGGATCATCACCTTTTCCCAGTCTCTGGCTTCTCTCTACTGGTCTCGTCTGGCACTTACTCAGAGGACCGCGACCTGCGGGGCAGAGGCTGCAAAATCCACACCTTCTTGTGGGGGTCCCTGATGAAAACCATCTGCCTCGTTAGACTCCGCACCTCTGTGCTGAGTAGCACCAAGCCAGACAGGCTACAAGGATCCGATCAGCATAGCGACTGTGACAATGCGTTTACTATAGAAACATTAAGAAAATGGAAGACAATCCTATGGTACATTTTTTGATACCTGATTGAATGAGAGTAGTGAGCAATCATCCTATCTCGCACATATCTACTCTCCCCATAATCTTGTTGTTTTGATAGCAAACGGCCCTGTTACTTGGGTATACTCCTTTCATTTTCTGTCTCATCTGGATACAACATCTTGTGGTCTATTCCTGCTTATGTAGAGATCATATGAACAATATTATTATCTGCCGATCGTAAAATTGCTACATTATCCATTGATGTGGCCACTGAAATTGATCTACCACATTTCACTAAAGTTTTAGAGGTGACGAGGCTGGCGTCAGAATCTTTCATTCTGTTTCGTCTAATGATACTAATAACAAAAACTCCTTTTACCATCAGATTTATAATAATAAGTATAGAGGTAAAAAGATTATCCAAAATAAGATTGTGGTTTTTATCTTCTAATCTGTCACATAGTCTTATCACAGTATCACTAATCACACCAGATTCTGTAATCGTGAAGTTGGATTTTTGGTACATTTCAAATTTTGAGACATATCAGCCTTGAGATGCCCTCACCCACAGTTTGAAGCCCCGCTTTTTGGGCTTGGATTTTAAGTACTGTTTGCCTCTAGGTCTTCCTTTGAATTGGATGATCACTTCGTCAATAGCGTGGAACTCTGTTGTATTGGTGACATCAGCAAATCTTTCGAACAAGATATCTAACAGTAAACAAACTGATAAATACATTGACGCAGTAATTTGGCATTTCAATTTTGTTTTTATAATGTAAGAGCCTTTTGAGTAACTCAAAGCATTTTCACATTGTTAACTGATTGGCATTCACTTTCTCATAGAGCAAATCAGACTACAGCCAGAATGACACACAGACCTGTCACAGTCCCACATTCAATCAGCTGCCTGCATGAGCACTGTGTGTGTATCACAGCAGTCAGTCACTGGTGGCGGGGGGGGGGGGGGGGATTGTTGTTCTGTCCTACTCCGCCTCTTGCAGTGAGCCAACACTCCGCACCCCACCCTGATCCCGCCGCCAGTCCCATCGCCAGCCGGTCATATTCATATGAATACTTTTTTCCCTCTAATTCTTTTGATGCGATGGTTAGTTACCATCACATTGAAAATTTCAATGGAGGAATCCCAGCCATCATTTAAAGATGAACTACCGATGTACATCCCTAGCAAGGATCCGGGAAAAGTGGAGACACGTGCCACAGAGTGGGAGTCATGTCATCAACAGGCGCTGGCAGTCAGACTGGCACAAAAAATACATATAGAAAATACACTGACTCAAAAATACCTACAAGCGCTAAATGCCCATAAATGTGGATATTCACTATTTACATTGATTTGAATAGACACAATACAATAAACCCGCAGATGAGTATAATCAATTCCTAAATGTATCTAGAGTAGATACCTGTTTATTTTGCACAAAATTTTAATTATGTTTAAAAAATACACCACTTTAATGTTGTAAATTGTTGTTGAATATTTGTGAATGTGTCCCAATCGAATGCACAGAAATTGTAAATATTTTGTCTTTAGATTTTAATATTGATTATATTGAATGATTTACTTATAGGTATAGATCCAAACTTCAACATTTTGCAATTAAAAATAACTGCTATTTTTAAATAAAATGTGCCGGTATCCCTGAAGAGGTTAAAGTTCAAGTGTCTGCGTTTAAGGCTAGCATTTGATTATCTAATTGTTCAGTTGTTTTTTTTCAAGTAGTGTAAAGAATTCAAGCATATCAGATCTGTTTCAGCACTTAGTATTCTTAATAAGGTCTTTGATACTTTCATTTCTGATACTTTTGAGCCTTTATAAAAAAAAGTCTCCCTAAAGTGGCTTGTTTTTTCTGGTGCAACAACTTCTGCACATCGAATCCTCAAATTACATAATTTATGGTGTAAATAACTTTTTGTAAATATCTATATTAGAGATGGGCGAGCTCGGTTCCCGAGATCCGAATTCAACCGAATTTAGGGTATCCGAGTACCGAGCCGAGTACGCTCGGTACTCTCCGGCCCATTCGGTTTCGAAATCGAGGCAAAACGTCATTGTGACGTATTCGTTTTTCTGAGCTCGGATCTCGCGAGATTTAAAAAGCAGAAATACCAGCCTCCACAGCAATCCATCGACATTTGACAGGGAGAGAGCAGGGTTAGGTCACACTGGCTATATAAGCGCAGGGACAGTGATTGATTGTATTCAATAGCATTGTAATCAGTTGTAACAGCAGTAAGAGGAGAAGAGAGTTTTTTGTTCAGTTTCTGGCACTCCGTTTGCTATTTGGGTGTCCCCCATTGTTTTGCAGAAATGTATCTTGCTGTGAAAAAAGAACTATACAGCAGCACATTAATAAGAAATATATTTATATATTTAGCACTTCCATTTGCTATTGGGGTGTCCCCCATTGTTTTGCAGAAATTTATCTTGCTGTGAAAAAAGAACTATATAGCAGCACATTATTAAGAAATATATTTATATATTTAGCACTTCCATTTGCTATTGGGGTGTCCCCAATTGTTTTGCAGACATTTTTCTGGCTGTGAAAAAAGAAGTATATTGCAGCAGTGTCAAAAATAATTTGTAGCACTACAAGTGCTTTGGGCTCAGAATGGATTCAAAGCAGTCCACATTTGAGCAGAATGAGCAACCAGGTTATGTCACCAGTCCTGACGGTAGTGTTCCCAGTACGCCATCTGGGAAAGGCGATGTCAAACTACACCATCTTTTGAAATCATCCCAAAAAACACACACCAAAAAAAAATGCATAGATAGCCACCAAAGTACCGTGGTCCATTTAATTTTACTTTCTAGCTCCACAGTCTGTGCAGGCTGCTTTTTTAATATTCAACTACAAGTGTAGGGTGTAATATACACCCAAAGACGATGGCTACATTGCCAATAATCAAAGATAGAGGAGGTAGACAACCAGGTTTGACTGTATAATTTGCAGACAAGTGTTCGCATTAAGAACGGCCTACCAGGGATTAAAATGTTTTTTCCCAATTTATTAGCTTTAGAATTACCTCACTTATCTAAGAAACTGGTGGAGCACTAAATTAGCTTATTTTAGACCAAAAAAAAATGGTATTTTTATCAAAAATAGCAAAACAAAACCAAACAAAACCAAAACACGCAAGGGCGGTTTTGCAAAACCAAAACCAAAATATGACGGTAATCCAGATCCAAAACCAAAACACGGGGGTCAGTGACCATCTCTAATCTATATGGACAAGGTGGTATGGCGACTTAACCCTGCCTTCATATTTCGTTTCAAATTTCCACATCAATCAAGATATTAGACTTCCATCTCTCTGTCCACAACCAGCTAATACCATGCAGAACATGTTACATTGATTGGACCTTGAGCAATTTGTTTAAAATGAAAGATCAGCTGTTATTCCAACAGGACCTTATCAAGGACACACCCCATACAGACTCCTACAAGTTGGATCAGAAAGGTCATTGTACAGACATACAAGAGGAACAGAAGAAAGGATCCAGAAACTCTACGAGAGCAGTCTCCACTACATAAAACAGGTAGGGGTCATTCCACATCAAATCAACACAGGGTTTCAAGCTGAGTGTTTCAGATTGTAATGAAATTTGGTAAAATAAATGCTGTCAAGAGTGTAAAGAAAACCTCCAAATCTTAGGCTGATATGTACAGTTTGAAGTTATATGCTTTTAAAGCTGCACTGTGCTTTTAACATTTTTTTTTTAATTGCATTTGTAGCTCATCTAACTGATCTAGAGAGTTGTGAAAAGTCTCATTTTAAACCATTTGAATAAACACAATACAATAAACCCGCAGATGAATGCAATCAATTCCTAAATATATGGGCTTTCTTATGATATATAACATAGCATTATGTTTCAAATTAAAAATGTAATATTTTCAAAATCAAAATTTTGTCAAAGAGCCACGTTTTAAAATTTTTGAAAAACAACTAAAAAATTGTTCAAACTGTTGTTAATAAATCCCCAATGTTTTATTTTGGGATCATATGATACAGCTTTCATTTTGGACTGTTAAAATAATGTAAATGGGAACTTATTTTAATTTAGCTCCTTAAAAAAATCCTTTGATTTAGATTATGTACAATGACACAGTTTGTTAATACTGAAATATTTAAACCATTTCTGAAAATTTTATGTCTTTCACATATTATTAAAAAGCTTACTACAGAACATTACTATTTGGTGCTGCTGCTCTGCATGAATGCTACTATTTGATGGGTTGAAACTGGCTGAAGGCTTCATTTGTTTTTAGCATTTTCCGTACATTCGACCTGTCTAACGGATTCACCTTAAACAGAACATCTACCATAGTAATCCATAACACATCTGGCTTCCTTGGGTATGAAAAAGATGGTGAATGACCAGCTGGATGGAGGAATGTCACTTTCACTTTATTAATGTTTTCATCTTTCAGTAGTATTTACATTACGTCTGATGTCAGCAAGTGGGAGCTGATACTACATTATCTTGAGGAACTGAACATTGACCCTATTGCTCTTTTCAAAGTGTCCCAAGTTGTTTTCTGCAGCTGGCACAAACTTTTGCAACTTATTAAAAAAATTACACATCCATTCTGAAACAGTTCTCAACCCCTTATTAGAAGTAGGATTAGCCTTTTTAAATGGGCTAAAACAACAAAGTTCCTGTCACTTTCCCCATCTTTACTCTTCTAAACCAATTTAAACACAATCTGCTGCAAGCACTGCTCTACATGAATTTAACCACCACAGCAGACTAAGACTGGGCTACCTGGGAAATTATTCCCATGAGACTCTGCTGATTAGAAGAGCCAATCATATGCTCCTCTGACTCATGGAGATGATCAGCAGCAGCCTCATGTGCTGTGCCTTTTCTTCTCTGCCTGTCCAGGGGACTGAAGCTTTTTATTGTGAGTAGTGTTGCTCCCAGTCTGCTGGGTCTCTTTATCCCAGAACCCCTTCTCCAACGGGTCTTTCCACTTAAGTTCACACGGCTGTGTAGAAGTGAAACACACCTGAAGAGGAACGTGCATTGATCTAATAAAGTGGACTGGGGAAAAAAAAAAAGTTTTATTTTCTAAGATGTGTACTGCCTCAATAAAAATTTCATGAAACACTCAAAACTGAAAGCTCCTGTAGCAGATTATCCCAAAATAAGGCTCTGGATTTATTAACACTAGGAACAATGAGATTTCCTTTTAAAAAAAAATGTCTGAGTCAAAATTTAGAATTTTTACATTTTTAATCTTGATTGAAGCATTATGTTGTGGTATATATATCATATGAAAACTCAGACAGGTAAGCTAGAAATGCAATTTAACAAAACGTTAACAGCAAGTTTTTCGTAAAAAAGATTACAGCTATAAAAGGTATGTAACTTCAAAACCAGTGCACATATCAGCCTTAGATTTTGGGGATTTCTTTAAACCCATGTCTGCAATTAGTATACCAAATTTAAGGGCAGCAGTGGCCTAGTGGTTAGCACTTCTGCCTCACAGCACTGGGGTCATGAGTTCAATTCCCGACCATGGCCTTATCTGTGTGGAGTTTGTATGTTCTCCCTGTGTTTGGGTGGGTTTCCTCCGGGTGCTCCGGTTTCCTCCCACACTCCAAAAACATACTGGTAGGTTAATTGGCAGCTCTCAAAATTGACCCTAGTCTCTCCCTCCGTCCGTCTGTGAGTGTGTCTATATTAGGGAAGACTGTAAGCTCCAATGGGGCAGGGACTGATGTGAATGAGTTCTCTGTACAGCGCTGCGGAATTAGTGGCACTATATAAATAAATGATGAATTGAAATTAGAGAATGTAAGGCAGAATTTTTCCCAAAATTGTGTTGATTTGATGTGGAACGACCTGTAGAGCACAGGCATCAAAGTGGGATCTCTGTAAAGGAGGGAGAGTTGGTCATCAATTCACACCTTCATTTAGCATTTTCTAATGGATTTGACAACATCTACCAATCCCAGTTTAGGAGAATTATTCTTAAGGCTGTCACTCAAAAGATTCAATTACACATTAAAAGCATTTATACAAGTAAAAACTACGCAGATGGAGAAGTCAGTGCAGTGTTTAGACAGTAGTCTGAGTACAGGAATACATTATGCAAAGCAAGGAAGGGAGTACCTGGTACAAGTGTCAAACTAGCTACATTATTTTTCTAATTTTACAGTAACATGACAACAGCTGTTGCTTTAGGCTTCATTTCTTTTGTCCAATTTTATTAAGTGTTTTTATTCATTTAATGTTGTGAATTGTGCACTTGTGTTTTGCTAGTTATATAGGTTATTTCGGATATAGCTTAAAGTACTTTAAGTCCCCAAATTTGTTCCTTTTAATAGCATGCACATGCTGCTTCTAACATGGAATGTAAGAGGGCAAAAGGATAACAAACAAATCTGGTCTTCAAATATAATAATTCTCAGATCAGACTTTTCTTGGAAATATGAAAGTTCTTAAAAGGCAATATATTCACCTGTATAAATGCCAAGCATGTAACCCAGTACAAAAATCTCCTAGAGATTCAGGTACACAAGACTGGAAAGAATATGGTATGGCAAATTATTGGAATGTATTGTTAAAAGTTTTCAAATCCGTCTTGATATCAAGTCTCTTCTACTCAATGTGGCACCTTAACTGCAGATCCTAGGGGAGTGGGCAGTTTAATATATTGCAGTATACAATATACTAGAACAGTGTTGGCTAACCTGTGACACTCCAGGTGTTGTGAAACTACAAGTCCCAGCATGCTTTGCCAATATATAGCAGCTTATTGCTGGAAGGGTATGCTGGGACTTGTAGTTTCACAACACCTGGAGTGTCACAGGTTAGCCAACACTGTACTAGAACAATGAAGTTAACAGGACAGAGAACAAACTGCCATGATTTAAAGAGCACTAGTGTTTCCCCAAATTTGTAGACTCCTTTTATCTTCAATGTTTACCGTACCAATAGACAAAGCCTACCTAAAGTCAATTGTGGTGCAACACAAACTACCTGTACATTTATCTTATAGCGGGATAATAAAAAAAAAAAAAAGGAAAGACTCGTGATAACAGTTCACTTTCAACTTTTATCAGATGGCTTCCAACAATTAAAATTACATGTTTGCTTACATTAATTTTAACAATTTTCAGAAGTTATATACATATCTTTAGTCAATACCTTCAAAGCTGTCAATGCAAATTTAAAGCATGTGACTAGAGAATACCTGGGTGTGCAGAGAAGGTCAGGATAATAGAAACCTCGGCAACAGCCTGCAATAAATTGTTGCGTGGCACAGCACCTTATAGCTTACAACTGTTAAAAATGTAGAAGCTTTGTAGGACTTTTGAAGAGTTTTTTGGTTTTTAAAGGAACTGAAAAACCAATTCATTGCCATTAAAAAAAAAAAAAAAAAGTTAGAAGTGTCTGAAAATAAAGGGAAAACAAACAAACCATTAAGAACATGCCAATAAACGGGACATTAGTGTCACTGTTTCAGGCCCAAATAAGAGGGGTGGGAGAAAAAAAAAAAAAAGGTTGGCGAGCTTCCCATTAGGGAAACAGGAGGAAAATAACCAAATACTACTAAACAGCATTCTAATTTGCAGATTACCAGATCTCATCTCTAAAGTTGTATCCAATAATACAAAAACAAAAAAATGACAAAGGATTGAGGATGGGATAAAAAAAAAAAAAAAAATACAAGTCGTCACAATGCAAACTTATTTAAAAAAAATGTGCATGGCTTTATTTTAACTGGGGATGGGAGCTACCAACCATTAACCTCAATAGTGGCAAAAAGTATCACCTTTTGCTGGATAAAATAAAAAAGCGCATATGTAACTTAAAACAGAAATTAAAGACAGAGTTGGAGATGAAGTCAAGCAATACTCTAAGTCGCGTTCTAAACCCAATCTGTCCACCTGTTTTTTTTTTGGTTGTTTTTTTTAACTTTTATTTTTTTTATTAATAAAATCTCCCCAAACAATCACCCTCACACCCTTACCCCCAACCCACCCAAAACACAAGGTTTAGTCTTCTGTGGACTGAGCTTCTTCATCAGATGCCTCTTCCCCAGACTTCTCTTGTGGAGGGCTGGCAGGTTTCTTCTCTGGCGGTGGCGTCTCTGGTTCATCATCCTCTTCTTCCTCCTCCTCAGCTTTGGGCGACGGAGATTTTTCCTTGGATGCTTTTGAGGCTGCAGTGCGGCTCTTTCCTTTGGCCTTCACTGGGCTGGGCGTTACTGCAGAAAAAGGTTTTTATTTAACCAAATAGAAACTCCAACAAAAAATGCAGCTTGTTTTATTCAATTCTACAAGTAGATGTGACTAACATGGTCAACCTAGCATTTTGAAAATAACCGTAAACCCAGAGATTTTAGTTAGAAGTCAGTAAGAATATGCAGACAGACATGTTTGCCTTCACCACAATCTCATTTAGTGTGCTTATAAAATGCCCTATAACTACAAACGGAGAGGAGTGCCCTGCGGAACTACCAATCCTTTTCCTGGAAGAAGTCTGCTAGAGTCTATTGGGACTTGTCTTGCAACACTCAGAAAACAAGTTTAACCTCAAATCAAGCAGATTTCCACATAAAATTATAATCATGTGATATTGGTGTAAGAAGACCAATCATTTTTGTCATCTTGCAGATAATGACATTTAGGGTTAAAATGATCACATTGCAAAGCCATAGATCGTTATGGAAACTGGTCAACTAAATATTCACCTGTAGCTTTTAGCCTGGGCTTGGGTACTTTTTTCTGTTTCTTCTCAGGCAGAGGTTTTTTCACAATTTTCTTCTTCTTCTTTGATCGACCATAATCACTGTCATCATCATCTTCCACCATGAAATCTTCATCACTGCCGGAATCCTCTGAGAAAATACGAGCACCCTCAGTTATTAAACAAAGAATGTTAAGCTGAAGTGTCTTAATCACTGCACAACTTCTCCCGCACCTTTACACCTACCAGCCACTGAGCCTGGTGTTCAGCCAATTGCTAATTATGGCAGTGGATGAAGGCTGGTAAGTGGTTGCCATGCCAAATTTAAGCGTCAGTGAAGTAAAACCTTTTATAGTTCAAAATATTTACTGCAATGAAGAAAGCTGTATCTGGTTGTAGCTGCATAAATGGGGAGGGCTATACAGCTACAGGAGTGGTTTCATAAAATTGCTCTAAGAAAATACAACTTTTAGCATGTATTCCTATAAAAAGCAAACACGTGGAAAAGAAAGCAGAATATACTCTTGTAAGCCTTACACAAGGATGAATATAGTAATGTATCAGCAGCTAACATTTTTGTTTTCATTCACAAACTGTCCTACATCATAATCCAACTTGTGACAAATCCATTACCATGAATAAAAATGACTGCAACTTCATTGTACAAGAACTTATTTCTAACACTAAAATGAAACTGTAGATCTTGTTGATCACTTGTGATCAGACAATAAAATTGCTACACTACAGCAAATAAGTCAGGGGATTCAGGAAGGTGGCTATTGGTACATGGGTATGTGGGGAAAAAAAAAAAAAAAGTTCATCCACACACTTACCACAGTCTGGAAATTACTGTGCATTGCACCCCCTATTTTTATTTTTTTTAATAACAAAAACACCTAAAAAGGTATTTCTGGAAAATAAGAAAGATTGCATGATTTGTGTGGCTACTACACATAAAAATGACATTTCAACATGACCAGCCCAAAAAGTGCAAAAATTGCCTCAGTACAGGAACAAAAACCTCAGCAAGGAAGGGGTTAAGACATCAGTATGGAGAAAAGTGTTCCACATTGGAGATAAATAAGTGTCCTTTAACTCACTCTCCAGAAACTGTGTTTCGTCTTCCTCCTCTTGTTCCTCGTCTTCACTGCCAGCATCACCCATCAGCATCTCTCTCTGCTTGGAAACAGCCTTGGATGCTGCTTGTCTTTGTTGGCGGACATTTTTACGTTGTTCCTTTTCATCATCACTGTCATCTTAAAAAAAGAAAGCCAGAAATAAAAATAAAGCTATAGAAAAGATATGGGATATCAGATATAGAAAAGATATGGGATATCAGATTATCAGTTTAGTATTAGGGAAAAAGGACTAGACAGAAAAGGCAGCTGCCTTGAGCTTGGAAAGGCAGGTTCAGCACCTGTTTTCTACTATTTCAACGCATCATTCAAATGGTTTTGAAGAAGCCTCTAAGGAGAATTTTGCCACTTGAATAGCTTGTTAGGCCAATTGTTGGGGGGGGGGGGGGGGGGGGGGGGGGGGGGGGTGGTAGGGGGCTTGTTTGTTTGTTTTCTATTGCATTCAAAGTATTGCTAAAAGGCATCAGTACCATCACTCTACGTTGATACCTAGAGTGGCGGGTGTTTTGGAGTTTTTTGCCTTGGGTGCTGAAACACATTATTCCACAACTGAAATGACTATATTTTGCTGCACTGTAGAAAGAATCTACAAGAGTATTTCGTAAATAAGTAAAAACGAAAGATTCTGAGACAAACTTCCCCAAAATGAGGCTTGCTGATGGGAACTTGGCAGTTGAGGAAATCAGAATACAACTTACCTTGAGCAGACCTCTTCCTTGACTTGGAACCACGCCTCTTTTCAGGGGTGGGTTTTTTGCCTTTTTTACTCTTTTTTGCACTTTCATAGTCCTTGTCTGGCTTTCCATCCCCTGTGGCCAAGTCATCATCGCTGCCAAAGTCCTCTTCAAAAACAAACAAAACTCAAATTAAAAAAACATTTTAGCCAAATTTCCAAGACAGGCACAAACTGTAAATTAGTAGTTTGACTCAAAACCCCAAGAGAAAACAAAAACGAACGTGTCATACAGTCATCAGTGATTTTTGTTAAACTCATTTAAGTGATTATAACCATACATTAGTGGTGCAGAGACAATAAATCCATTTCTTAAAAGCTAACTGAAGAATCAGAACACTACCTCAACTCATTACAAATACCCTAATGTTATTGAGATCTCCTGCATTTAAATTCATGTTTAAGCAAAATGGTTGTCTTCTAAAATGTCAGTGTGTAGGGTGTATTAAGCAAAGCAGTGAAAAAAAATATTTTAAAGGCAAGAGGAATTACACCTTAAAATATTAGTTATATTAAAACCATGTGTAGTCACTGTTCTTAAGACTAAGAATTGGTGTGTCCCACATGTTTATGCTACGCTTTAGTTATATTAACTGGTAACCTTGAATGTAACACTAAACCTAATACAGACAAGTATTTGAAACAAACAGAAGACCAAAAAGCCATGGTCATTAAAACGTACCTCCCCTACTTTAATGTAAAGGTAACCCCTATTGGAACAGATCAAATTTATCTCTGTTTCAACAATTGTGACACCAAAGATTGTATCTAAAGGTTTCCCCAAACACTGTCCCGGAAGAATAAACACACATGTGCATGGATGGACTTATATCAGATCCTGTCCAAGCACAACACTCCAAGAGGACACAAATGTAAAGCATCTGTCAAAAGAATACATTATTCCCATGCGTTTCAAACAAATTTAAGTTTCCTAGCACAAATAGGCCACACTGACACCAGGTACCCACTTCTGCCTGTTATTTGCAGCTAGGAACTGCCTCATGCAGATTCTCATAGCACTGGAGGACTCAAGCCACCCAGACCTCCATAGTGTGTTACTGAAGACTAAACAGACTGTAGTAACAATATATTTGTAAACAATTTGAGCTCACAGGGTCAGCAAACACATCTTTAAATATTTCAAAAGACATCAATGTACACGCAAATGCTAAGCTTGTAACAAATGCTTCTACTACAGCCTTTGTTAAATGGTAGATTAAGGCGAGTAGCTCTCTAAATGGGAGTTTGTTTTAAAAGCAATAGGGGGTTCCAAATAAACCAATGGCATTAGGCCTCCATAACGACACAGAGCTTCTTGCAGCTACACTTAATGCAACATACCACCGATTCAGTCCAGCTACATAACAGTCAAAAGTCTGGACACAATAAATAGCACTATGGCTTCAAGTGTTACTGCTTCAGAATACTGATGCAACAGCGTAACAAGCTAGGGAGGAGGGGCTGCTATTATTGTGATGGGAAGGAAGACACATTATTCACCAAAACTTTAACAAGTTCTAAAGTATAACCTGAAAATGTTGACAGCCTGTCACCTTGTTTAGTGTATCAGTTAATTACAAAGCATGGATTACTAAAGAAAGAAATCCCATGCAAAAACAGGACTAAAAAGTAGTTTTTTCATTTTAAACATCCTCAATAGGCAATATGAGTCATGCAACAGAGTAATCAGTAGGGATAGTTTTGCAGCGTAACTGTTGTAAGGGGTGTGTCAGTGGATGAGCAGGACTAAGATATAGGAACCAGAGGCAAACAATGGCATCACAGAAAGGCCTTCTTCCTTAAACAGATGTACCAAAAACAAAAGTAGCCACATGCAGTTTAATTTTACCTGCAGAGTCACGCTCTTCTTTTTTGGTTTTCTTGACGTCCTTCTCTTCTGAATCATCACTTTTTAAAAAGACGACAAAGTTAAAAATCTTTTGCCCTCTAAATGTTCTAAAGAAACAGCAGCCTTGCCTAATTTCTACTGGAGGAACTTTACATTTAACAAAAAAAAATACTTTTTTGCACTGTAAAACACCAAGTATGAATTTTTTTTTTTTTTTTATAAACTCGCATTTTTCTCAGTTGTGATCACTCAATATGCATAATTAAGTTTGAAGGGAGTGCGAACACTAATTGCAAGACCGTTATTGGAAGGGATGGACTCCACGGCAATTCCCTATGTGGAAATTTAGCTGCAAGTATAAGTGGCAAATATTCAGAATATTGATATTGATGCAGAATCCAGATTTTTCCGCTTTTAAAAAAACACAAGCCTCTGTACTTCAATGCATATATGTGGGCAAATTACATTGACATTTCAGTGAACTAAAAAAATAAACTAAAAATAAAGTAATCTACACTCATAGGATCTAGTTATTATACTTCATTATTTTAAAGGATTAATTTAACAGGAAAAGCATATGTATATTGGTTTGGTACTAGACCAATAGTTTCAAACTAAATATTTCCAATTTCAAAATGTATGCACACTATAGGGGATATTCAATTAGCAGCAAGGGCCTGTGGTAACCTTGCACATTGTATGTCTCAAAGATGTTTCTGCTAGTCCTCGCTTATTTTTGCCCTCACCTCAGAGGTGTGAGCAACAATGAGCAATGTTTTTTGTACTGTAACTTCACAGCTAATTGACTGCCCCTATATGGCTTGAACATAGTAAAGCTAACAAGCATTACCGATTCATTGTTCATCATAACCGAGTAGCTCAGTTTTTTTAAAGGATGTACAAATCCATACAAACAGTTATTTTATAACTGGAAGACAATACTGAATAAGTGTTCTTACCTGTCTTCCTGCGAATTTTTACCAGACCGCCTTTTCTCTTTCACTTCTCTTGTAGATGCCCGAGCCTTCTTGGGTGGTGGGGCAGATTCTCTTCCATAGTCCTCGTCTACAGAAAGGAAAATAAATAAATCACTTTAAAAAGATAAATTAAACTGACAAGGTTTTTTGGGGATAAAGACAATTAAGATAATTTGTGGAAGATACAATAGGGCTCATGAACTCTGAATTTAGACACAAAATGTGCAGTGAGCTACAGTGCTCACTCACTAGCTATGAGTAATCAAAATCAATTGAATTTCATATGGCTGCAGGACAAGCACAATGCCATAGTTTAATACCATTCAGACACTGCATAGTTGCAAAGATTACTGCAATTTTTCATTTACCCCTTTCAAAAGATATGTGGCATCAACCCTTAAACATAGTTAATGGATACAGTCATATGGCATCTCCCACCAGCCCATTGACAAGTGAGGGTAAGAGCAGCTCTACATGGTTGTACATGAACTTTTTGAAGGTCTTCACTACTTTGATAAAATTAAATTCTCACTCAGAGGCAACAATTTGATTTTTAATTTGTAGAAATGTTGAGCCTGACTTATTACAAGCTAGCACCCCAAAATGTGTACATTAGCAAATTAATTAATGTGTTCAACCAGATCTAACTAAAAGTTAATCAGGTTTAAATTAAATTTATACTATTGTATTTCTGTATAGCAAATAATGACCACTTGTGCTTTGTTATTCATTTCCTGTAGGTATATACTTATTTTCAATAATTATTTTGTGTTTCTTGTATTTACCACTTTTAAACCCAAGTTATAATTGCTCACGAATGATAAGTTGTGTTTGTGGGATCGCTGTGTAAAGTGTGTTTGTAAAAGTTGAAGATACAATTTTGTCAATGTTCAAAGGGGGGGGTTCAATTGGTCGCTTTACTCTCGAAAGTAACAAGGCCTGCGTACTATTACAGTTACTACAGTAATATTTAACGCTAACTTTGCTCACAGCTTGCAGAAATCTGGGTTAAAGTTACCGTATGAACGTTAATAATGCACTGGCCACGTTACTTTCGAGAATAGCGCGGCCAATTGAATTCCTCCAAAGAGTGTTGGCTTTATTAACCATATACTGACCCAGTAATTAGCATACTGGTTTGCTACAAATCAGTGACATCACCAAAGCATGCCCTAACTAATATTCATAAAACTGCAACAGAGACCACAAAATGGATGCCTTCACATAGGCGACAGGACCATTTTAAGATGCATACCACACATACACAAGGATAGTTCCTTCTTCGCTTAAAGGTTCATTTCACTGTTATTTGCCAGGAAGAACCAAAGAGCTATAATTTGTCATCCTGACATCTGAACAGGCCAAGTGATGTACAGAAGGGTAGAAGGTTAACGTTAGTTCAAACGGCAGGTAATTTGTTTGGTTCTGCAAAGCAAACTGTAGTGAGAGTCTTTAAAATAGACAGTAGGTTGGTGGGTATTGCCATTTCATTACAATCAATATTTAGCTTTAGGTGGTGCTACATGTGCACTTTAAAGGCTATAATTAAAGTGCAGGGTTTAAATGTTCCAAATGAAAATCTTTTACATGAGTAATAAGGAGAATGTCACGTGAGTGCTTTAATCACTCAAGCAGTTTGTTTTAAACAGACAGCGGCATTCTAGACAAGTGCTAAGCACTAATTGCAACCAGTGAGCTGCAAAAACACTGTCCTTTTAAAGCTACAATAAAAACACCATAAATAAAAATTAGGTGCTTCTGAAGTTGGAGATGTGTTCGGTATAGTGACATGTGTGCTTTTCACCCTTAGTAGAGAATCCTTTTAAAAGAAAGATTACCATCAAATTCAGGAATTTCATCTCAAGTAAGCATGTCGCTAACACTGGGCCGCCTGCAATGTTACGGTTTTCTAGCTCAAAATTCAACTACTGCGCCTCAACTGTTAATATCTGTATTCTGCACCATTTTTTCAAACTTTACATTTAGTTCAGAATTTATAAGACACCTCCCACATACCATCAGAATCCTGAAACTGTGAATAATCAACCACTTTTCTGTTCCTGTTGAAAAGAAGAAAGCACAAATTAGCATTAGTGTGAACACTAACCATTGGATAATATATTACAGCAAGCTCCTAAAATAAAGAAAATAGTTAACCAGGTGGAATTGCCTTTAAAAGCAGAATGGGAGTGGCATTCTCCAGACACCTTTCCTTGAAAGTGTGTACAAAAAAAAAGCCATTTGTTTTAGAGATATGTGGGTGGAGTCTTAACTAACTTAGTGGTCTCAGCCTAGTCCCTAGTGGATAGTCTTATCAACACAACACTGTCCAATTTGGCGTAATGTGAGGTTAGGCTTGATGAGGCCTAAGAAGGGTTTCTTAAAAGAGGGTAAAAAAATTCAAACTTCTAGAAATCACTTTTTACAAGGTAATTTGACGCTTCGTTTAAAGTTTATGTACAATTTGCAAATCACTTTATCATTAAGGGACATTTATACGCTGCCTTCTGGTAGAAAACAACCTAGAGATGTATATTTCAATGGACACAGGAATTAAGTTTCAGCAGCCATTTCCCACATACCCCCAAGCATTTAGTAGAATAAAAAACTTAGCAAGGACATGACTATTTTTAAAAGTGTTTTAATTGTTGCAACAATGATGTTGCCAACTACAAACATTGACCCTTAGGGGAGTCCACATACTGACTGATTTTGAAAACGAACCCAAGCAACAAAATCATTGTTCAATTTGGCCACAAATGTATGGAGCCAAATCAGATGTGATCAGACCACTAGAGCTTAACATCTGGATCTCCACATGTTGCACAGTGCCCAAGGAAAAGATGACTGACTACACACAAGAAGCTGTCAATTTCCACTATATCAAATAATGATTGTCAGGCCAGCTTTGGTGCTACCCAGAAGGATATTCTGTTTTCACCCATAAGGGAGAAGAAAGTCTTATTAAATAAAGTTTGCAAATCTTAGTTTGGGGAGATCAATTCAAACAAATATTTCAGTGAACTTTGAGGACTTAAAAAAAAAAGTTAATAGCAAGGTTAAAGTATAGGCAGGGAACTCTGCACAAGATATAGCCACACAAGTCAAAGACAAATACATAAAATCTCCCATAACATCAAATATAAAGAATTCAATAAACTCTCTCAGTAAGGCCTGATACCATAGTAGCAAGATTTTTAACACAGACCAAATGCATACAAGTAGAATATGTGAACACATTTAACCAGTATTGTGCATTAGACTTGGTATGTACAAGACAAATATAGCAACAGTTAGCTTTGCAAATATGTACCATGAAGAAAGATTGTTGGAGTGAAGGGTTATTTTCTGGAAAAACTTACAATAACTATTTGTATGGCCATCCTGCAATTTCGTCTACAGTGGAGCAATGGAACATCATGCACCACAAAATCGTGGTAGGAAGATGTGTAGCCTTTGTTCGGATAGGCATGAACAGAGCAATGTGTTGCAGACGTTGTACACAATCTTTGCCCTTCCCCCAGAACCAGCTGCCAGCCCACCGTAACCTTGTATATAGGCTTAAAGCCCAGCTTTGCATGTAGTATACAACAGAAACCCGCGCTTGTTACACTTTATATAAGGTCTTAGTCACACACGCCCACTTCAATATCCACGATTCACGGCGTCATTTACATAGAGATCTTAAGATGTATCCAACATAACCTACTATTTTTGTATAAAACATCTTCAAACACCTCAAATAGTAATACTGTAAATTCAGTACTAGCAGCACTTCTAACACTAAAAATATTTTCACAAAAATCACCTCAAACATGTAAAAAAAAAAAAAAAGTATAGACCGTAGAGACACTGGAGAATGTGAATACTTAGGAGCCAGAGAAGTACAACAGACTGCTGATAGTTACACCTAACATAAGATGAAAGGCCACAATCTTCCAGATGCCATACTGTCTTGGTACTGGGGACCGATAATGGAACAGATAGTTTCTAATTGTGCATGTAAACTGAAATATTACAGGAAACTGTAGGAGTTTAATCCTAATACTGTATCACATTTGGATACTACCAAAACACATTTATATATCCATACACAGACGGTATACATGGCCATTCTACATGCACAGCGTATTCCTATGGAGATACATATATAGCACAATGCACGTGTAGCCGATGCCTTGGGGCAGCTGATGAGGAGACATGCACGGCCTGCTCTCACAGGCCTTCTTACCACACGGCACTCACCTGACCGGCCTGGACATGGTTCCTGCGGACTCCGAACAGCGACTAGAGACTGTAGAGGTGGGAGCGGGGGGGAAAGAGCGGCTTCCTTTGTAAGAGACCCCAGAGAGGCCGCTTTATGGAGGGTGGGGGTTGTTGAAGGAGGGGGGGCTGTGAGCAAAAAGGCCCAGGCGTATCAGTTCTGTTACCACAGACAGAGAGAAGAATTCCAGATATCCCTCCTTCCCCGGGAAAAGATCGCATTAATGGCCGTCTGACCAAGGAGTGAAAAGAGGCGGGAAAACCGGGGGAGGCGGAGCAGACGGCTGAATCTATCGCGGCAAAGCACCCGAACGAATCAGGTACCCTATAGTACCAGATCTTCGTAATTTTCAGCCTTCCCCTTCCGTTACGGGTCTAAAAAGTCTAATTCGAATTAAACTGCAATGTGTCGCTGCTTCGCTTTGCGTATCCCCCCCTCCCCAACCGCCGCCTCAAGCCCCTGAGCCAAGGGAGCAGCCTATCTCGCTGTGTGTACGCCTCGTACGCACATTGGGTGGTGCAAGACAAGCAGAGTAATGATTGGATTATTCAAAACATCACTCTCAGAGATAATTTGCTGCTACTAGATTTAGGTAGGTGGCGCGGCTGCAGAAGCGATAGTAAGTGTGATTGAGAGGTCACATTTGACAGAGAAATTGAAGATGGAGTCGGCCATGGGTTGGGAGGACAGCAGATTCGCCAATATATCATGTTGCATGTTATACTATTAAAAGTGTCGGTCACCTTATAAAAATACTATGGAGATCTAAAGGGATATCAGCACGAATATGTTTTAGGAATTATTTTCTTTGTTTATTGAAAGGACGCGAGACTGCAGATTCGTCAGAAAACACTAATTTGCATGTAAACTGCATTTATTCCATGAAAATGGCTATAGTTCGAGTACTGCCAAATGCAGGCTTTGTTTCTATTTTGAGTAAAATACTTTAGCTTGCAATATCCACTAGTTTGTAAATAAATGTGTTTAGCAACTTAAGAATATATATTCCTCAGTAATATAAATTTTATTTTAACTTGCATTTTCTATATATTTTGTTAACCTGCACTATTTTGCAAAAATGAGGAAAAATGCTTTCTCAAATGTAACCATGTATTACAACTTGTTAACAGACCGTGTCATGGCTCTACATTACCAGTTTTTAAGTAAAATAATGAAATGTAATTTGAAATAATTGCAATTTCAAATATATGACAATAATATACCTAATTTTGGCTCATAGCTTCTCTTTGGTTATGTACTTACATGCACTTTACTATTGACACAGTGTGTTATCTTGCATTTTGCGAGGTTTTCTCCCCAAGGGAAAAATACTGATCCATTTTTAATAATGAGAAACGCAACTTCGGTACTTGTGGCGGTTTTAAAAAAAAAATGTCAGGTTAACCAAGCATCACAAGAGTAAATCAGAAGCTCACACTTAATAAATAAATAAATAAATAAATAAAAAAAAAAGAAAAGAAAAATATATCTCTAAAAAAGAAGTCCTCTGCAGCTGTTCACTGGGACATAGAATGTAAAGCACTAAACACTATATTGAAATGCATAAATTGAGAAGATTGTATTGTTCTTTTATGGCAAAGGAAATTGATAGAGGGGCATATTCAATTAGCTTTCGGCTGCATGAGTCCAGTTACCGCAACAACGCAGATTTCCGTGTACACCTAATAGGGTTGCGAAGAGAAATCCATGATATTGCGGTACCGTATTTTCACTTTACACGCGTACTGCAAAGCTTATTAGCTTTGCAACGAAGATGCCCCGGAGAAATGTTTTAAACAATCAACATAATTGATGAATTAAAAACAAATATACAGCGAAAGTCTTTACTGGTAGCAGCCCTAAAATAAATACCAAGTTATCCATACTAAGTGGAAAAGACAATTTTGTTTTTAAACTGAAAGAATCGGTTCCTGCAGCACTTTTGAGTGGTGTCTGCCGTACAATAAAAAACCTCTCCTACGTATACAAGTTATCTCAACTCTCCCGGAATGTCCGGGAGACTCCCGCATTTCGGGTGGGTCTCCTGGACTCCCGGGAGAGTGTGGCAATCTGCCCGAATTTGGACCAAAATGCCGCGATTCTCCGGGAATCGCAGCATTTGGCACGGGGACTGGGCCAATATGTCGTGATTTCGGTGCCCTGCCCCCCCCATACCCACCTGTCCCAGGGAGGCTCCCGGACACCAACTCCGAAAAGTTGGTAAGTATGAGTTATCTTCAAGGAAAAGGAACGGTGGCAACCATTGCCTTTATTATTGTTTATATAGCACCAGTCATATTATGCAGCGCCGTACAGACTGTAGTCATTCACTACTGCCCCATAGGAGCTTACAGTTTATATTTCTTATCACGCATAAGCTGTAGGGCTGTGGGCCATTTTGGACTATTTCTACACTAAAGGGAAGAATCAATAAAAATGTGCTCTTTGGCTGCGCACATTGCCGCCTATTACGATAAGGAATCTTCTCATTTTTCTGTGCACCTCGGTGGGCTGGAAGGAAAAATTAGCAGAGAAACATTGCTGCAGAGTGCCTTCATGCACTGTTCAGGAGGCACTCCATAGCCAATTGTTTTGAATTGAATCTCCTGTAAGGGACAGATTCAACTCAGAGTGAAGTGCAGAACTTCATCTCAATTTTCAGATGTGCATATTACCAGCTATTATGGTAAGGAATCTCGGCTCATTTTTCTGTGCACTGCTATGGGACGCAAGGAAAAATAAGTGGAAATTCCTGTAAAAACTCTGACATTATGTTTCTCTGCGGATTGTTCTGGAGACACATCATATTGCCTCACTCCAAATTGAATCTGTCCCTTAGTGTGACAAAGTGTCAGGAAACACACAGGGAATAGTCTCTGATACCTCCCAGTAACAAACTGCAGCCTGCCACTGCACTTCTTATTTCACTGTCCTGGACAACTTGGTAATTATCTTTGTTTTCTCTCTTTGTTTCCCTGCTTTACTCTCACAATCCAACTGCTCCATACCTGCTCTCCTACTCTGACCCCGTCCTTTTTATTTACTGCTTCTGGTTCCTCACCAATTCATTTCTGCCAGTCTCTTCGCTGCTCTCCTGCCACTAGCAACCACTCCCCACATACACACTATTTTTTGATTGCCATGGTGCTTACTGCTCTTAACTCTAACATTATTGTACTGCATTGCCTTTTGCATTGTACTATGACTTTGCTGTGCCAAAGTATTGCTTTGCCATAGTATTGCCTTGCTTTTGTTTTACCACTTTGATTGAACTGCCACTGTTATACCTCCTTTCCCACCATCTGGACTTCTACACTTCCTAGTGTAGACACCATCATGGCCCCTGCGCATTCTATGCCCTTGCACCATCCTGGACGTTGCCAAATAGGTCTTTGTACCATCTAAACTCTCTAGGACTCTGTGCCACCTAGGCCCCTGCACCATTATGGCCCAATCTAGGCCTCTCTACTTCATGGCCTCAGTATCTTGCAGACCTCTGCTCCATAGAATCACACATCCGCTTGGTACAAGGGGTCCAATATACTTACCTACTACAGACGGCGGTCTCCCAGGTGCCGAGCGCCGCATCTGTTCGGTGGTGGCTGCCATGGGCAGACCCGTCCTGGTATTTAACACCTCCTCTCTGCTCCCAGTCATCCAGCCCTCCAATTAGGACACTATTTAAGGCACCTGAGCTGACACTCAAGTTGTCTGTTCTTTGTTGTCTACCCTGACTGTGTCAAGCTGTGGCTCCCTTTGCTCCAGCTATTTGTTCCAGTGTTTCAACATCGCTGTTCAGTACAACCCATCTCTGGATACCTGCTCATAGAGTTTAACCATTTGTTCCAGTGTTTTACACAGCAGTTCAGTGCAACTCTTCTCTGGATATCAGCTCATAGAGTTTGACTATTGGTTCCAGTATTTCTATACCGCTGTTCAGTGCAACTAATCTCTGTGCATCATCTCATAGAGTCAAATACTTGTTCCAGTATTCCTACCACACTGTTCAGTGCAATTCTTCTCTCGATATCAGCTCATAGACTTCTACTATCTGTCCCAGTGTTTCCACCCCACAGTTCAGTGCATCTCATCTCTGCGCATCATCCCATAGGGATCAGCTATTGTTCCAGTATTTCTCTACCGTTGTGCCCTAGCACTGCTCCACAACTTCTGTCTGTTTCTTTACGGCCCTCACTGCCGTAATTCCTCCTGAGCTCCTCCTTCACATAGGTCTCGCCTGACATTCTCTTGGAGGGCCGCAACCAGCAATGCAGGGGAAGCTAAGCCCATACCTCCTTGGGGAGGCTCCTGGTGAAGGCAACCTGCCTCGTTAGATTCCGCACCTTCGGGTCAGAGTAGCGTCAACTCAGACAGAGCCAGGAATCCTATTCTTTGCCCTGAACCGTGACACATAGTGAACCCCACTATGGCTATTGTCCCATTTGCTCTGTTTTTTTCTCTCATTACCCAGTCCATTTAGAATGTCAGCTCTTAGGGTTCTCTTCCCTGTGTCTCATGTCTGCCCACTCTCCATCCTTCTCTGTCTCTGTTTGTTTTATGCTGACTTGGTTTTATATGCCATGCAATTTGTTCTGTTAATTGCATCCATGTATGCTATGCAAACTGGCGCATGTCCCACTCTGAATCAGCCCCATTGTAGTGGAAATTTGAGAATCTAAATTTGTGACCTGCTTGCATACTTCTTTGTATAATTTGTTGAATTTCTTTTTAGCATTTACTTGTTTTGGTTTTTTTTAACAATTTTTACGAATATTGTCAATATTTATATACAAAAAATGCAAGTGTAAAATCTTTTATTAATAAATAATTTTAAACGTTCATTTTTTCACATTAGTGGAAATATCGTGGTTAATAATTATCAATTATATACACGCCTGTTTAGTTTTACATACTTTTAACATATGTTTATCTGCACATAAGTAACTTTTAAAGGAAAGCAGACCTATGACCAGATCTTTTATATATTTTTTTAATGTTATTCCTTGGGCACCATTCAGTGAGAAATAGCATGAACTAAAAGTGTACACCTGACCCACCAGACATTCACCTGTGAAAAATCATTTTAATTCTGTGCACTCTCCCTTGTTGGCTTCATCAATACTTCACAAAATTAATGCTATAAATTGTTAAGGTAGCCTGTCTGAGACAGTGAACAGTACACAGAATTAAAATGCTCTCTCATGCGAATAGTTTGGGTGTACACTTTTTGTCCTTTTTTGTTAATGGATAATACACAAAGTAATATCCAGAGAAAAAATAGAGAGCTGATCAAATAAACACTATAAATGTTACTGGTAAAAACGTAATATTTTCAGAATATATAAACTATTATTAATTAATTTAGTTTGTCTTATGATTATCTTTATTAATAACTTTATACACCAAAATAAATGCAATATAGCAAAAAAACTGCACCATTTCAGTCATATGTTTTGGTGTTGTTGCATCTGATTTGTCAACATCAGTATTGTTCTTTCCCTTTCTGTTTTTTTCTGTTTCTTAACTGCTTTCTGGTGTCAAAACATGAAGTTATCATCTTGTTAAAGCCAAATGCATGTGTAACTGCTTCTTGACCGCATCTGATTATGTTTACAATGCACTCCTATTGTGATCAGTGTAAGGTGTCAATGTAATTGAGAACTTACACTGATCACATGTCAGACACACTAAAATGGAACAAGTAGCATTTCAAATAATGGAATGCAACCTTGATGCACATAAAAGAGCAACTATGTATGTCCTCTTGATATAATGATTTGTATTTTTTTACATGCACTTAACTTGTGTTAAAACTATATGTTAAGCTCATAATTTATATGTCTGTGTGTATGTAGGCTGGTGCCTTAGTAGCATTTTATAAGCCGCATCTTTCTGCCATGGAAAATGATGCTTTCATACTTCAATAGCTTAATACAGCATCTGTGTGACCAGCAAGTGGGTTTTGCATTAATTTGTGAACTAGCCCACTGGTGTTTAAATCTATGCAGTTTACTAGAGTTTTAACTCCAGTTAAAGCATGTAAATGTATGTGAAAATAAAACACATTCCATTAAATTATTTGCATTTTTCTGTGCCTTTATGGCCTCATACCCATTGTTTTGGGGCAGAGGGTTCATTAAAAAACACAGTACATTTCTGCATGCTGCCGATACTCATATTATGTGCAGTTGTGCTGCATTCAAATGTAACACAACCGCACAAAAGGGAAAGCTTGAGAATAAGGATCGGTACTGTATTGGGGCTTCCAGATTCATTGTGTTCTTCCCCTCTAGGGGTGATTTGTAATGGTAGTGTGGGAGTTGGGGATTGTAGTAATGTAGTGGAGCTATTAAAGTAATGTGGTAAGGGGCTATTAGTGTAATGTGAGGGCTATTCATGTAATGCATCAGCAGCTTCTGGCTATTAATTCAATATGGGTCTCATTTTATTAAATGTGGGGGGCTGTTAATATAACTATGACTCATAGTCTCACTCTCGCGAGATCCTCTCCCAAAGGATCTTACTGCGCACTGTGGCCGCACTTACAGTGACAGAACCACACCTGCTGCAGCGACAAGAGAATGGTGAGGAGGACTACAAGGAAATAAGTAGGTAAGTGCTCAAGGCAGGTAGAAGAGGAGCGCAGATAATACATAATGACTGGGGGGGGGGGGGGAGAAAAAATATAAAAAAGGAAAAAAAGAGAAAAAATATATAGTTTAATATATTCAAATGGATTATAACATCACCAGGTGGGGGATCATGAATTGGCCTGGGGACAGAAAAAAATAGCAAAAAGGAAAGAAGTATATATAATTAAAAATTATAAATATAATTTAATATGTTGAAAATGATTTTGACATCACTGGGGGGAGGGAGGTATCATAACTGGGCGCAGGGACTGAAAAAATAACAACAAGCAAAAAGAGAAAAAGGAAAAAAGATAATAGAAAAATTTATAGTTAAGTATGTTCCAATTGATTATGTCATCACCATATATATATATATATAGTGATTCCCTTGCATGCACACCCAATATCATCATGATCCTCTATTTATACAGCACCACTAATTCTGCAGCGCTGTACATAGAACTCACATCAGTCCCTGCCCCATCGGAGCTTGCAGTCTAAATTCCTTAACATACACACAGAATATCCCAAAATAGACCAAAGCAGGTGAAGGACACCCCCATTTTTATTATTAGCAGCGTCTTTTCTACCTCTCTATCTCCTGTTTTTTTATGGTACCTTGAGCTATTGGGATATAAAGTGGCACGTTTATTTGGTCTATTTTGAAACTATTGGTTGCATGTAAGGGAATCACTATATATGTGGTGATGTCATAATCCATTGGTACATACTACACTATACAGTTTTCCCTATTACTTTTTTTTGTGAGAACTCTGGATTTTCTTTTTTGCATTTTGAAAATACTGAGTAGGTATATTAAAATGAACATTTATCAAGCGACTTATGCCCAATCTGATATTACTGGGGGCCCCAATATCAAATTGGGCATAAGTTGCTTGACAAATAGGGGCCTCACAGTATCCCTAGCCCAGGGGCTTACAATGTCTTAATCCAGCCCTGATTGTAAAGCAGTACAAATGGGGAGGGTTGGGGGGAAAAAAAATTATCCATGATTAGAAAAGTCCTAGATCACCAAGGAGTGGGAAACTTCATGACGATTGTGCAATGCTGTTTTGTGACAAAAGGTTCTTGGGAGCCAAAAGAGCAAGGCAGGTAAGGGTACGCCCAGACCTTTTCAAGTATTCGGATGCTTGACCATTACACCAACAGGGACTTTAATGACATTGTATTTAAATACATATACTTTAATATGGAGTTGGCCCCCCTTTTCCAGCGATAACAGCTTCTGCTCTACCTGGAAAGCCTACCACAAGATGTTGAAGTGTTCCTGTGGTAATTTGTGCCCATTCATTCTGTAGAGCATTTATGAGGTCAGGCACTGATGTTAGACGAGAAGGCCTGGCTCGCAATCCTCTGTTCCAGTTCATCCCAAAGGTGTTTGATGGGGTTGAGGTCAGGGCTCTGTGCGGGACTGTCAAGTTCTCCCACACCAAACTCATCAAACCACCAGTCAAATTGGAATAAAACAGGGCCTTCCCCAAACTGTTGCCACAAAGTTGGAAGTATAGCATTCCCCAAAATTACTTGGTATCCTGAAGCATTAAGATTGTCCATCACTGGAGATGTGGGGCTTAGCCCAAACCCTGAAAAACAACCCCACACCATTATCCCTCCTCCACCAAACGTCACAGCATAATGCAGTCAGGCAGGTAACGTTCTCCTGGCATCCGCCAAACCCAGAGTTGCCCATCTGACTGCCAAACAGAAGCGTGATTCGTCACTCCACAGAACACATTTCCATTGCTCCATAGTCCAATGTCTGTTTTACACCACTCCATCCAATGCTTGCCATTGGTCTTGGTGATGTGAAGCTTGCATGCAGCTGCTTGGCCATGGAAACCCATTCCTTTAAGTTCCCGCCACACAGTTTTTGTGCTTATATTAATGCCAGTGGAACTTCGAAACTCTTCAGCTATGGAATTAGCAGAGCGCTGGCGACTTTTTACGCACCATGCGCCTCATTGACCCCACTCTGTGATTTTACTTGGTCTTCCACTTCGAGGCTGAGATGCTGTTGTTCCTAAACACTACCACTTTCTAATAATATTACTTACAGTTGACCATGGAGTATCCAGCAGGGATGAAATATCACGAACCGTCTTATTGCATGGGTGGCATCCTATCACAGTACCACACTTGAAGTCACTGAGCTCTTCAGAACAACCCATTTTGTATCACAAATGTTTGCAAATAAAGACTGCATGGCTAGGTGCTTGATTTTATACACCTCTGGCAGCGGGTCTGATTGAAACACCTCCGTTCAATAATTGACAGGTGTGGCCAAACATTTTTGTCCATATAGTGTATGTTGGAGAGGGGGCTAGTGTGAGAAATGTCCAATGTATTGGTGTCAGCACCATGGACAAAGCCACAGGGAGAATCCAAGATGCATTGCAAATACTGCAAGTGCAATGTTTCTTAAAGAATGCTATTTACAGCATGTACAATAAAATACATTTAGTAGATGTATATTAGAGTTAATAATAACTGAGAGAGGTAGGAGTTTGATTGCTTATATCAATGTTGAAATATCCCCAGAGCTATGTATGGAGTTTTGGTTTATAAACTGAGAAAAAGGTAGTAAGAGTGTAGCCTATAAGAGTGTAGCCTATAATTGGAGTATGGCATTTATAAAAGGTGGTTCAGTTGTGAGGAGGGATAAGAATGATGGTTTGGCACTCTGATGGATTCGAGAGGTGTAGACTGAATATGTTGGAGATGGATAACTAATATCACGGTGAATTAAATTCATCATATAAACTTTTACATTTAACAAATGGTCAGGGGCTACAACTGTTACATTGCATATCAGGGTTTTGCAAAAATAAGAATGCCTCTTCAACCTTATTTATTGATGATGAGGCAACACCGTTAATTGGTTATAGAAGTGCTGTAGAGTGTGTCAGTTGTTTCTTATTCCTGCTCTATATACAGGTCTTTAGATATTGCTTCATGTTGTGTCACATTTTGTTATTCCTTATAAAAGAAAATCACTAACTAAGATGTTGACTTTCTGGTTGACTGCTGTGGGTGGATTCTATACAGACATATCCTTGATTCACATCACTGGTGGGAGGGAAAACCAGAAGCAGATAGAGGCATTGTCGAAGTCGTATAATTGGATGAACGAAAGTATATTGGTTTAATATTGTTTTGCCGTGTAATTGCAATCCGTACGCCGCGTAACACGTGGCGTGGTGCGATCGCACGGTAAAATACGCACGCACACACTCGCATTACAACATTTAGTTATCTATATAATTCATATTCATATTGGTTTCGTCACACTGTAATTTATGAGCAGATAATATTTGGTTTATTAGTAGTATATATATAAATATATATATAATGATTATACGTACACTTCAGTGATATATATGGTTCAGGTTGTGGGAAAGGTGGCATGTCTGGTATCATACTAAAACCCTATTCATCAGCAGCTGTCCGGTGCAGTCGGCGAAGAGATCGCACATTGCATACTTTAGTTATTGATATTAGGGAATAATCCTTTGTATGATGCTGGCTATGAAAGGAGCAGACCCCCCTGGAGAGACGACCCCCACCTTTGGATTCCTTAGATTGAATCAACCTATGATCTGTTTACCCTGGACCCACCCAACGTCTGGACCTATAGAAACAATCTACGTCATCTCTATTGTTTACTGTGTAACTGTACTGTATATAATCATAGCTGCACACTCCCTGGCTCTCAGTCAACTCTGACACAGTATTCTAACAGATATAATGTGTACCGGGTCCCGGGGGTGCGCAGCGAGCGCCTGCGATAGCATTGGTATGTACTTTTCTTTTGGTATTGGCTGTACTGTACTTTATCATAATATAATAATGTATTGAATTGTTGACTATTTACATCTGCTAAAATAAATCACTTTGTGCTTTGGAAACACATACAATTGATTGGGCAATGCTTATTTTAAAACGATAAAATTACTTTAATAGCATAGATAGACAGGAGCAGGTGGTTAGAGAAGAGGGGTTACCTGGAACACGAGAAATAAGTACACAAAGGAGACATGAGGGAGAGGTTGGGAGACATTAGGTAAAGCTGGAGTCATGAGTGAGAGTTGCAAGCACAGGGGTAAGGTAATTGGACATCGGAGAGGAGCATAGGATGGATAGCCTTGCATCATTTAATATGTTTACATTATACATATAACACATTTATACATATATTTCAGCTAGGTCCTACCAGCATTATTTATAACCTGTATGCAGATGCAACAAAGAGATGTATGTCTCCATGTTACTCAGATGATAGGTACAAATCTGAATAAGGTCACCTAGTCGCGGTAGATGGACATTCAGATTTGGATCAAAATGTGCAATAAGAACTTCATTGTTATTTCAAATATTATATTGTATATTATCATGACAGAGGCTAATGTACAGATGCTTGTCATTGTGACTGTTATGTCTTTAGTGTCTTAAGTTTGCTCCTACATTCTTGTCACGTATTATGTAAAGTCAATCACATATGTACCTTTTCATTTATTACTCCCCCCCCCTTTTATTTTTTCTCATTTTCTCTCCTATTTTCTGTCTAGTAAATAAACTTTATTACCAACTGGGGGTTGTGATTTGTTTACAATTGTTTTTAAAAGTGAACAATTGTTTAATTCAATGTTGGAGATTACAATGACATTTGCTATGCAGTAAACTGTGAGCTATTATTCTGTTATCAGTCATTTGAAGGCTAAAGGGACCGTGCTGAAATGTTTGCCCCAGCATTCTAATAAAGGTATAGAATCACAAATGGTTTTCACCTATAGCAGCCCCTATTTCCAATAAAGTGTGTCCTCACCGGTACTCTGTTGTCCCCTGGTCTTGTGTGCAATAGTATAGGTTTATATATGAACAGATGCAAACAGTTTTATTTTATATTTTGGTTCTTTAAGGTGTAGTCCAAAACAGTTTCTCCCCTTTTTTTTGCAATGTATTTCAGTACTCTCTACTCAGTTACAGAGATTGCAGTCATTTTAGAGCCCCTGTTGTCAGATGACACGTAAAAGACAGCTGCAGCACACAAAGCCATAACTAAACTTCTTCCAGCTGCCGGTCAGCCTGAAAATCCAGAATAGTCTGCGTTTACTATATAGAAAAGACTAAGCTCATAAAGAAGGACCTTGTGCAGGCAGACAGAAGCAGATGAGACCAGAACACTGGATCTAGTAGCTTATGTTTGATCATATTTTTCCTGATTCTGTTACTACCAGCAAAGGGGGATGTAACAATCCCACTCTGCTGCTTGTGATTGTCACTGGCTACATCTTAGGTGAAGTGTCTAATAGAAACCCCAGTTTTCACCAAGGACTCCTACAAAGGAGTGATAGACTACCCATCGGGGAACCCACAGATTGTGGCCCCCAGAACTAGCCTCAGTAGGCAAGAACTGACTGTACAGAAGGATGGGAAAGGAACTAAATTTAAATATACAGGCCAAGTTTAGGGTGAGGAGAATTGGCTCAGAATCGGTAAAGCAGGCCAGGGTCAAAAGCAACGAAGATGGATCAGGAACATGTCAGGTCAGTAATAGGAGGACATACAGTATTATACACAAAGATCAATAACATGTTGCTCAGGCACCAGACAATAGACTGAGCAATTTAAATAGAGGAGCTTCTGACATCACAGACATCTACTCACACCTACATTGAAATATTACATGAGGTGCCACAATGCATCTGATTTGGGTTTGTGTATCTAAACAGGGGTACTATCAGCAGGGCAGGGAGTCTGAGCCTGTAGGAACACAAGCACAGGTTTCCTCCAGTGTAACCTCTATTACCAGTTACCCGTGGTCTCAATACAGCCCTTGTTAGGCTTGAGAGGATGGGTTAAATTAAGTTTTATTGACTAAAAAAGACCATAAACATCATATGCCTTGGCCAAAGAGTATTCCTCCACACTGTATTTTATCCACTAAATAAAACAATTTCCACAAAGAGAATTTAGACTCAAAGGAGTGATTTAATCCTGGCAATGTGCCACTGAACATCATGTTTGACTGTGCGCACATTCGGGTACTGTGGTACCTCAACATCCTAGATTTTCCTGCTCGCCTCTATGGAGTGCTTGGCACAATGCGTAATGTTGCATGACTAATTTCAAATTGTTCCTGACTACACACAGGTATATCTTTGGAAGACTTCTAGCAAAAAGCAAAACAACTGATGAGAAAAATAGGTTTAACAAACCCCGTATAGCATAGTGGAGCCGTGTGGCAGAGTAAGCTGTCCCAACATTTAATTAGACAATGGCAAAAAATGTAATTGTAACATGTCTGCAGAATTTGAAAATGTTGGCATGGTACTCGCAATGCCCATCCCAAATATTGAAAGCTGCCTTCTTTTATGAGGATTACATTCTAAGATTCATGTTAGTTGAAAAAATGAAGCTCCACAGATACAACAGAAAAGTCCAATATCAAGGGGAGAATATAATAGTTTTTGATTTTGACTTATTTAAGGCCTCAGTAGTCTATGCAAGGTCAAAGTGTGATCTTTCTTCTCTACCAAATAGAACTCTGTATTAACAGGAGAGGTGGATTTTTAAATTTACGTCCGGATTTTACTTTAATATATTCAGATATTTCTCTGGTGTTGCAATAGATGTTAGATATTGTCGACCCTTTGGAGAAGAGGTACCAAGCATAATTATGATGGCATAATTAGAGGGATGATTAGCTGGCAGGATATCAGTACTGTGCTTAAAAATGATATTGGTTTACTGAAAAATATTAGTGTGGCCAACTGGAAGGATTTCCATGGATGCCACATGAAGAGAGGCTATCGGAGTGGTTCTATAAGCAGGAAACAAATAAAGTGAACTCTTATGAAAGACCGTGTCCAGTATTCCAATACAAGAGAGGAGGAGGCTTCTGAAGTCAGGGCATGCCAAGAAGTAGTCGATTAATACCATGAATATAAAAATAAAAGAATACAAGAAAATTATGCTGAACTATGCTCTTCAATTTGAAGAGTAAGAAAATAGGTCTAAACTCAAAAAAAAAACATCATAGGGTGGGACTTGCACAAAGAGACAAAGATTTTTCCAACCTACTGTGACAATGCCAGACTTTTATAGAGACTGTACTTAAAGAGGTTTAAGTCTCCTGCAGCTTCTTAGTCCAGGAAGGCTGACATGGAGAAAGTTGTTTTGCAAAAGGAGAGTTTCACTGATACAGAGAAATTGCATATATTTTTATTTATTGAGAGGAGTAACCTTTAGCATGGTTACTCTTCATCTCCATCTAGACCTTTAGATTTTCCAGTCTTTAAATTCATCAGTTGACAAAGTGACCTTTATTTACACAATAAATACGTATATAAACCCTAAGTTTTTCTCTAAGTATTTTCCTCAGACAGTTAAGTTCACGTGCACTGATTAGCTGCAGGTTGGTTCTGGACTTACTTCAATGTCTCTTACACACAAACATTGTTATATAACCATGCAAAACATTTAAATAATAATCTCATTCATCAACTCTTGTTTTTTTCATAAAGTTATTATACATACATACATTAGGGGTAAGAATGGTTGTTTAGTGGTTAGCACTTCTGCCTCACAGCATCGGGGTCATGAGTTCATATATATATATATATATATATATATATATATATATATATATATTTATTATTATTATTATTATTATTATTATTATTATTAAAAAAAACAGACATAGATCCTCTGCACTCTCCATGTACAGACTGGGGTGCAGGAGGGGGTTGCCCACATTGTATAGACAAAAAACTGGTATACTCTGCACTCTCCAACTCTTTAAACACATAATTAATGCTGTACTTTCGATATTAAAAATAGGGAATGTTAATTCCAAATATTGCAATATATGTTAAGCTGACCAACTCACGCCGAAGTCTTCCCATTCTGCTCAGTCCTAACATGATCAAATGCTATGCAATTTTATCTAGGCTTTAGGATTACTTGCACATAGCTTTTAAAGGCAAGTCTTTCCCAAGCACTAGCAGCCATGGGAGACCTGGGACTCACCTGACACAAGTTGGAATTAATTAATGTAAAGAATGGGGTGCAAGAGTGATGGGACTTACATTGTATAATAAAAACCAGATATAGATCCTCTGCACTCTCCGTGTACAGACTGGGGTGCAAGAGGGGGTTGTCCACATTGTATAGACAAAAAACAGGGATTGTTCTAATAATTCCGTATCATTATTGATTACTAACATTAAAGAAAACAAAATCCCAATGGGTCTACGTATTTTTAAGCACTTAGCGATCAATTATGATGCGGAATTATTAGAACAATGGAATACTATTTTAGATGAATGGTCTTTCAACCTCATGAAATTGCTGGTGAAATATAGGAAGAGAAAAGTAGAACAGATCTCACAGGAAATAGATAAGTGAAAATGTCTCTACTAAAATGTAAAGACTCCCCAGCATTCCAAACTAGGGACCATCATAAACAAAAGGGTTAGTGAGTATGAAAAAGGACTAGTAGAAAAAAAATATATATATAGTAGACATTCATAAGATTATGAATCCAATAGAGTTAGAACATACAAGAGAAATCAGGGATACACCCCTAGTGTCAGGATTTAATAGGATGAGTGAGATCCTTCTGTTCTAACCGAAATTGGCGGTACTTCACCCAGAGGTGCGTAATCTAATTTTCACCAGAGGTTCCCGCAAGGGAATTTGGGCTTTGCAGCTTCCACCCTGCAGATCGCGGCCCTCTGGAGAGATGGTAGCGATGATCTGCAGTAGTTACCACTAACGAGTGAAGCAGGTAATAGGTGTTTTGCAGAAGCACACTTGGAAGGATGATAGCGATGATCTGTAGTAGTTACCACTATCGAGTGGAGCAGGTAATAGGTGATTTCCAGCAGCACACTTGGAGAGAAGATAGCGATGATCTGCAGTAGTTCCCACTAACGAGTGGAGCAGGTAATAGGTGAGTTGCAGCAGCACACTTGGAGAGATGATAGCGATGATCTGCAGTAGTTCCCACTAACGAGTGGAGCAGGTAATAGGTGATTTCCAGCAGCACACTTGGAGAGACGATAGCGATGATCCGCAGTAGTTACCTCTAACGAGTGGAGCAGGTAATAGGTGAGTTGCAGCAGCACACTTGGAGAGATGATAGCGATGATCTGCAGTAGTTCCCACTAACGAGTGGAGCAGGTAATAGGTGATTTCCAGCAGCACACTTGGAGAGACGATAGCGATGATCCGCAGTAGTTACCTCTAACGAGTGGAGCAGGTAATAGGTGATTTGCAGCAGCACACTTGGAGAGATGATAGCGATGATCTGCAGTAGTTCCCACTAACGAGTGGAGCAGGTAATAGGTGAGTTGCAGCAGCACACTTGGAGAGATGATAGCGATGATCTGCAGTAGTTACCTCTAATGAGTGGAGCAGGTAATAGGTGATTTGCAGCAGCACACTTGGAGAGATGATAGCGATGATCTGCAGTAGTTCCCACTAACGAGTGGAGCAGGTAATA
The DNA here is from genome assembly GCF_038048845.1 of Mixophyes fleayi. Lineage (NCBI taxonomy): Eukaryota > Metazoa > Chordata > Amphibia > Anura > Limnodynastidae > Mixophyes > Mixophyes fleayi. Next base: position 265,384,889 of record NC_134403.1, read on the forward strand.
GGTGATTTGCAGCAGCACACTTGGAGAGATGATAGCGATGATCTGCAGTAGTTCCCACTAACGAGTGGAGCAGGTAATAGGTGAGTTGCAGCAGCACACTTGGAGAGATGATAGCGATGATCTGCAGTAGTTCCCACTAACGAGTGGAGCAGGTAATAGGTGAGTTGCAGCAGCACACTTGGAGAGATGATAGCGATGATCTGCAGTAGTTACCTCTAACGAGTGGAGCAGGTAATAGGTGATTTGCAGCAGCACACTTGGAGAGATGATAGCGATGATCTGCAGTAGTTCCCACTAACGAGTGGAGCAGGTAATAGGTGAGTTGCAGCAGCACACTTGGAGAGATGATAGCGATGATCTGCAGTAGTTACCTCTAATGAGTGGAGCAGGTAATAGGTGATTTGCAGCAGCACACTTGGAGAGATGATAGCGATGATCTGCAGTAGTTACCTCTAACGAGTGGAGCAGGTAATAGGTGATTTGCAGCAGAGTGCATGAGCTGCTTCCAGGCCAGGAGTCTGATGAGAAGAACCAGCACTGAGAAGTGCTGGGAGGAGCTTATACATGAGAGCCAACCAATGGATGAGCGGAGCAGATAAGCACAGGTGAGATGATCACCCGCACATGCGCAGAGCCGTTTACCGACCTGACAGCCGAGGAAGAAAGCTGGGAATAAGGAATGAATAGATGCTCAGGTTACCAGGTGGCGTGTGACACCTAATGTTCCCCAAACAGGGAGGAGTAGAATTTTGTGGACCAATAGGGATAATGATTATAAGACCCAAACTACCCATTACTCACCCAAGAAGAGTTATAGATCTAGAATTGATTCAGATAGAACTAAGACCCACTAAGACAGATAAAGAAACATTTTTAATTAAAGAATCTAATTATAGGTTAAAAAGAGATGATTCAGATAGACTATTGAGACAAGGAGCGAAGCCAAAAAATTATGAGGATGTGACAAATTCACCTTTTTTAGAACAGGAGAGGGGGAGAACGAAAGACCCTATACCTCTATCCAATTTTTACGAACCATTAACACAAAGGAACCCGAAAAGAAGGAGAGAAAGAGAGGAAAGAGGGGTGGAGGAAAACCCCAGATCAAAAAAATTCTAATCTGAGCCCTAGAGGTATTTTCAACCTTTCCACCAGGTCATTGGATGCAATAGAAAAAAATGTCCTATGTAAGGGTTTAAATTTTGCACCTAGCGAGGATCCTAATCTTTTCGATCTTTTTGTAGAACTTAACCAATATATTAGAGATTTATGTAAGCAAAGATTTTTTGCACAGCGAAAACTTAAAAGGATGGGTTTACAAGACCATATTCCTGTGCTATTGGATACGAAAGATTCTACATCGCAGAAGAATTTTAGGTAGAGAACAATACTGCGGATGAGGATAAATCCACTATTTTCTTTTATGATTTGAACACTCAATTACAGAATAGTGAGTTTTCTGAGAATACTATGAGTCCTAAAACTAATGAATTTAAGTTAAAATCTATCTTCTATCCGACTCAACACAAAAGTACAGCAATTCAATGCTTTTATAAAGCCATGTTAGCTGATTTTCAGGAATTATGTAAAAGAGACTCCTCTATAGGTATAGATGGTTATAAGTTGAAGAAAACAAATAAGAACCTCTCAAAAGAGAAATGGCTGGCTCTTAAGAAACTCCAATCCGACCCAAATATTATAAAACCTGCAGATAAAGGGGGAGGAGTTGTTATTCTGGATTGAAAAGATTATCTTAAAGAAGCATATAGACAGTTAGAAGATTCCACTTTTTATTTAAAACTAGAAAAAGATCCTACTAGGGAATTTCAAAAGGATTTAAAATGATTGTTAAGTGAGGCCCTGGCTGAGGGAATCATCTCCAGGGACTGTTGGCATTATTTATGGGTCGCACAACCCATCACACCCACTTTTTATTTTTTACCCAAAATTCACAAATCACTTATTTCACCCCCTGAGAGTCCTATTGTTTTAGGGATAGGGTCTTTGAGCACAAACCTTTCCCACTATGTTGATTATTTTTTACAAGATTTCGCTGTCTCTTTATGATCATATATAAAAGACACGACACATCTTTTACGTGTTATCAGAGATATCACTTGGAAGTCCACATATCAGTATATAGTGTTGAAACGTCCAACTTAAACTAACATCCCACACAAAAAAGGGGTGGAAGTAGTTCAGCATAGATTATCCACTAGTTCCATAGAGGTGTGACAGCAAAAATGTATTATTAATTCAATCACTTATATTTTAACCCATAATTATTTTTTATTCCACTCATTTTATTTTGCTTATAATTTACAGATCACCGGGACAGCCATGAGCACCAGGTTCGCCCTCCAGCTATGCAAATATCTACATGAGCCACTTTGAACAACAATATATATGGGGTGGCCCATACGGGGTGAACCTGGAGTACTATGGCTGTTATATTGATGACCTCATTATAATCTGGGATGGCACAGTGGAAACTATTTCTGATTTTGTTTCTCACCTTAATAATAATGATTACAATTTGTTTTTCACTTGCACCTGTTTTTCCATGTAGCACACAAATATCAACTTTAAATTTCAGTGTACAAATAAACTATCAAGTATTTGTGTGCTGCATGAAAAAACAGTCAGTATTTAACTTATGTGCAAAACAGAAAACTAATTTTCACCCCTTGCATTGTAACATGGTTTTGTCCAGGAGACTTAAATAAGAAACTTCTTAATTTAAGTTCCTTAATTAATCAGGCCCCATGCATGTATGTACCTTAAAACAAGCTTTATAAATGTAGGAAAAGAATACATGCATGATCTGCAGTATTGTGCCTTAACATGGTCTTGGAATTACTTGGTCATCTCTAATATACCTATTATAATAGTATATTATAATAATCTAAACAGTAACGGATTAATTAGTTTGTATTTTTTTTTTTAAATTAAAATTTAAAGTTAGAAAAATAAGAGGAAGCAATAAGATGTTTATGAGATCTCAGAAATTCTTTTTCTGCCGCTTGGCAAATTTAGACTCAAAATTTATGCATCACCTATTCAAACTTTTCTATTTCAATTACAAAATCACCAATTTGATGGGTCCCAGACCTTTTTGGCCACACGCACTACCAATTATACATATTTATATACCTATATATCACAAAACTCATAGGAACTATGGGATTCTTTACAATCTGCCTGCTTTAACTCCACCCACGAAGTAGGTGTGGAGTCTAATGCGGCAAAGGTTTTCACCAGGGAACCCCGCAAGGAAGTTTGGTCTTTGTTGCTTACACCGCACAGGTCGCAGTTCCACAGATGCATACCAAGCAAAACTGACAGAAAACGTAGATGTTAAGCAACAGGGGAAGTCCACATAGGAATGCCCGGATAAGGATATCTTGAAGAGTAACAGAGACAGTATACAAGTATACCAGGATTAGTTGCAGAATAGAACACATACAGTATACCAGGATTAGCTGAGAAGCATATAGCACTGGATACCAGGGTGCACAAGGAGTACACATGAATACAGGAGCCAAACAATATCGCAGCTAGCAGGCTAACTGGATATGAAGATCTGGCACCATATTAACAGAACAGATGCCTGAAAGAAAAAACGGGATTGCGTCTGCATACTAATGTAATTCAAGATGGTGGGCGTCATAGGATGATGCTGGAGTGGAGGAGCTGTCGGAGGAGCCTAGTCCTGTACATAGGACCCTGCAAAGCAAGTCGGAGGGTCAGGTGTGTGATACTAATTAGCTTTGTATGCTGTTTTAAAATTATCTGCCAAACTCACCAAATATCAGCGACTTGCAAAAAGTGCTGTTTAATACATTTACCCAAACCGTACCCAACCTGACTGAACCTCCGCACACTCTCTGCAACTCACAGAGGTATCACTGACTCCTCTCTGCCTCTAACTTCTGGAGCCTCATTCTTGAAGCAGGCTCTCTCTGGCATTCAAGTACATCTCTCATCACAGCTAAGACCTGGAGTCTTCCTCTTAGAACTCATACGGGTTGGGTACGGTTTTTCGATTGTGAAAAATCCAACCACTTGACTTACAAATAAAAAACAACTTCTATTAATCTGAATTTAAGGTGGCAATGTCGGGTAAAGTGTTTAAACACTTAACCTGCGGTGGCCCGAGTTTGCCGCTTTAAATTCAGATTGATACAAGTCGCGATACATCGGTTTTTAACACTTTCGTTTTTTATTTCTATGTCAAGTGGGTGTCGTAATTGTGGTAATCGTATTAATGATTACCATTGGTTCAGCCAGTAAGCCTGACTAGTCAGAGAGCTATGTGTTAGGTGCATGAAAGTCCACTCTAAGGGAATCCTATGCATTTGCATGTAGGGACTGTATACCAGTACTGAGTGGAGCAGGATCAGTAGCGTATCCAGAGTGGGGGTGAAAATGTCTAGATCCAGCAGAGAAGACATACCCTGGAGTGAGCTGAGAGCAAGGCAAGTGAAGAAACCCTGGGAGTGTAGAGGTAGGAGAGTGAGAGACAGTGTGACAATCAGGGGCCGATTGGCCATTGGGCTTACCGGGAATTTTACCGGGAGGCCGGCGGTCTAATGAGGCCGACTGTAAGGTGCTTGATAGGTTTTATTTTTTCATGACATTTTTTTTTTTCCTTCAGCGGATGCTGTCTGCAATCAGGGCCATCCTAACATTGGCAGAGTAGGAGAAAAACGAGGGGTGCAGTGGAGGCCCCCCGGATAGGATGGGCAGCATTGTTGTGGCCGCGGAAACCCGCCCCCCCCCTCCTTGCGTGGCCTCATTCTCCTATCGGCCTCCTCCTATCCAGTATTAAAGACAGGTCACATGGGACGCGCACCATGTAACAGGTGCCCTCCCATGTGTACAGTGCTGGAAGCGCGGCTGCAATAAGGTAAGTGTAAGTGTGAGGGTGTTTTATGTCAATGTAATGGGGGTTAATGTAGTGTGTGTGTGTGTGTGCGTGCAGGGGGGGCTTATGTCAGTATAGTGTGTGTGTGTCTGCGTGTGCAGGGGGGCTTATGTCAGTATAGTGTGTGTGTCTGCGTGTGCAGGGGGGCTTATGTCAGTATAGTGTGTGTGTGCAGGGGGGCTTATGTCAGTATAGTGTGTGTCTGTGTGTCTGCGTGTGCAGGGGGGCTTATGTCAGTATAGTGTGTGTGTGTCTGCGTGTGCAGGGGGGTTTATGTCAGTATAGTGTGTGTGTGTGGGCTTATGTCAGTATAGTGTGTGTGTCTGCGTGTGCAGGGGGGCTTATGTCAGTATAGTGTGTGTGTGCAGGGGGACTTATGTCAGTATAGTGTGTGTGTGTGTGTGTCTGCGTGTGCAGGGGGGCTTATGTCAGTATAGTGTGTGTGTGCAGGGGGGCTTATGTCAGTATAGTGTGTGTCTGTGTGTCTGCGTGTGCAGGGGGGCTTATGTCAGTATAGTGTGTGTGTGTCTGCGTGTGCAGGGGGGCTTATGTCAGTATAGTGTGTGTGTGTGGGCTTATGTCAGTATAGTGTGTGTGTCTGCGTGTGCAGGGGGGCTTATGTCAGTATAGTGTGTGTGTGCAGGGGGACTTATGTCAGTATAGTGTGTGTGTGTGTGTCTGCGTGTGCAGGGGGGCTTATGTCAGTATAGTGTGTGTGTGCAGGAGGGCTTATGTCAGTATAGTGTGTGTGTGTGTGTCTGCGTGTGCAGGGGGGCTTATGTCAGTATAGTGTGTGTGTGCAGGAGGGCTTATGTCAGTATAGTGTGTGTGTGTGTGTGTGTGTGCGCAGGGGGGCTTATGTCACTAATGGGAGTGAGGGCAGGGGGGCTTATGTCACTGTAATGGGGGTGAGGGCAGGGGGGCTTATGTCACTGTAATGGGGGTGAGGGCAGGGGGCTTAGGACAATGGAATGGGGGTGAGGGCAGGGGGGCTCAGGGCAATGGAATGGGGGCGTGAGGTAGGTGATGACTAAGGATTGATGGTGGGGCAATTTAGTTTAAGAGTGGGGGCCTATTAATTTAAGATGTGGAGGCAGGACTTTTCATTTAATGCTGGTTTGGGGCTACTAACTGAATGTGGGGCTGAGTTTGGAGAGGAGGGCTATTTATTAAATGTGAATACGAATAATTTAATGACAGGGGTGGTTTTGGGAAATGGTTATATTTAATAAACATAAATGCTATTTATTGCTGGCCTGTTTGGAGGTAGGGAAATAAGTTAATTTTTTAAATGGGAATACTCTTATTTGAATGGGGCTGGAGGGAGGCCTAATTATTAAACTTGTATGCTATTGATTTAACGCCAGGGCTGGTTGGAGTTTTCTTAATTTAATGTACCCATTTTTTTTCCAGATAGGACTCTCAACATTACAAGATTATTATTATTATTATTATCGTTTATTTGTAAGGCGCCACAAGGTTTCCGCAGCGACGTACACAGTACGAACAGTAGACTTTACAGGGTAAAACAGTACAGAACAATAAACGCAAAGTACCAGTTCTCCAGAAACTCCAGGCAGGCAAATACAGTAGAGACGGAGCGGAAGAACAGGTATGGAGACAGAAAGGAAGGGGGGGCCCTGCTCATACAAGCTTACATCCTAAGGGAGGGGAAACAAATCAGGCACAGAAGGGAGCCAGTGAAGCAAAGGGGGGAGAAAAAGGGGCCAGAGGAGAAACAGAGGAGAATGAGAGGCTAAGTGGATGGCTGGTAGGCCTTGAGGAACAGGTGGGTTTTAAGTGCCCGCTTGAAGGAGCACAGATTGGGTGAGAGACGGATGGAGCGAGGGAGGTCGTTTCAGTGAAGGGGGGCAGCGCGGGAGAAGTCTTGGATTCTGATGTGGGAAGAGGTGATCAGAGTGGAGGAGAGGCGGCGATCATTGGCCGAGCGCAGGGAGCGGGCGGGAGTGTGAATGGAGAGGAGGTTAGAGATGTAAGGGGCAGTAGACTGGGAGAGAGCCTTGTAGGTGGTGGTAAGGAGTTTGAAAAGGATTCTGAAGGGGAAGGGGAGCCAGTGTAAGGCAAGACAGAGAGGGGAGGCAGAGGAGGAGCGGCGTGAGAGGAAGATGAGTCTCGCAGCTGCATTGAGTATAGAGCGTAGGGGGGAGAGGTGGGAGCAGGGGAGGCCAGTAAGGAGGAGGTTGCAGTAGTCGAGGCGGGAGATGATGAGAGCATGGATGATAGTTTTGGTGGCATCTTGAGAGAGGAAGGGACGGATGCGGGCAATGTTACGGAGTTGGAAGATCTACAAGATCTAGACAAGCAGCAACTGAGCTAAAGATACAGCAGCCACAGGTAGGGAAAGCGACAAGAACAGAACACACATACTCGGGTACATACAGTGGGCGCACAGGCACTGAGCGCACACACATAGATGGACAGACACAGTGGGTACACACACATATTGGGCCCCGCCTACCATTTTTGGCCCCGCCCACATGAGGCCACTTTCAGACTTTTTTCCAGGGCCACTTTAAGTTCCCAATCCGCCCCTGGTGACAATCCTAATCCGTGAGAGCTCTGGGGACAAATAGTGTGATGTATAATAATACCTGTTATTTATGCAACTAAGGAATACACAGGACACACAAGATGCAATAAACATAATTCTTTATTTTATCAGAGTGATGGTCAGGCACCCATTCATTCAGCTGAGAATGTAATGTGCTACCATGTCAGCTCCACACTTACAATAACTTTCTTGTTACAAAACATGTTGGTGAAGGGGCACATGTCCTTCCACTGTATCCTGCAACAAGGCCATTTTTGTTGATAGTGTTCTACCTATTTATATTGATAAATCATCTTATAGTTGACCAGGGCTAGACTGGGGCATAAATAAAAAACATTAGCACACAATTTCTGTATTTTTTTCACTTTTTTATATATATTTTAACAATATTTTGCTGTTTTATTTTCTGGTGTAAGTAATATGTGATTATTAATTGAGAGACAATAATAAAAAGTGGTTTTAAAATGTATGAAATTATATAAACATTTATTGGACTGGAGTGTCTTCGTCTTTAACTCTGGTCTTTATGTAAATTTGTGTGTAGCTTCAAAAAAAATTGTTAAATGGTAATAATTTGCTGTGATTATCATATGAGGCATGTCCAAAGCCTGGTGCGGATTTAAAACTTTTTTCTTTGTTGTAGACTAAGGTATACCAGCTCCATCATCTGTTCTAGTTATAAGGGCTTACTATAGAGTTATGAGTAACATCTTATGCAGAATAAACGTTAGACTCTTAATACACAATTATATTCAATATATTGTTTCATTATGTTAGAAGTAAACAAAGTCACTTTTAACATGTTTTTCTTTCCTGTTATGTAGGTCCACTGGGTGTTAGATCCAGCTTGCGAGGGGATCATGGCCAGCATATTGTCTGATAATATGCTGTATTGCAATGCTTCCTGTGTTCACTGATATTGGCTTCAACAATTGTAGATAATCTAATAAATTGCATTGCTAAAACAAACCACCAGATGGTAGCACTTACTTTATACTATGAAGGTCATTTGTTAAAGAAAGAAAACCACAATATATGTTGGCACATTAGGTATTTCTATGAAGCCATGTGATTTTATTAAGACTCCAGACCCAAGAAGGTGGTGCTTAGTAACATTGTGGAGGTTGTGCCTTCATCCTGTGTCCATGTCAAATTCATACAAAGAAGTTCAAGAAGTATTAGAACCTTATAAAACTCAGTGTTTGAAGATGCAACAAATATGAGCACAGGAAAGAGACAGATCCCCAGTGAAAGTGCATGCATACAAAACAGGAAACACAGGGCAGCACACAATCAAATTGCAATTCAAAGAATTGTATTGTGTTGGAAAAAACGATATAGCGTAAGCATACTTGCCAACTCTCCCGGAATGTCCGGGAGACTCCCGAAATTCGGGTAGGTCCGGCAAATATCCTGCATATGGCAACTGCTCCTCAAAATGACGCCATTCGTGGTGAATCGCACCATTTTGGCCCTGCCTACCACGACAAAAAAAAAATGCATTTTGTCACGGGGCGAGCCAAAATGACACGAATTACCGCGCACCGCCCCTCCCGCCCACCAACCACACCCCCTGCCTGGGATCTCCCGGAAGGAACTTACCAAAGGTTGGTAAGTATGGCGTAGAGATGAGATGGTGACAAATGTCTCAGGGTCCAAGACCTTTCTTCAGTGCACTCCCTATAGCACACGCCAATAAAGTGACTATCTATCATAAATAGACATCCCCTATGTAATTATCCTATTGCTATCCAGATGTAGCTGTTCTAATTGATATCCATATATAAACATGCTTTTTAGATAGAAGTGAAAGCGGAGGGTAGACTGGACATCATATATAGGTGGCTAAATGTCCTATATTTCAAGCAGACATTTTAATCTGGGATTTACAAGATAACATTCTTGCAATTTATATTCTTAGTAGACAGAATTTCAATACTTAGAAAAGTACCTCAAGCAGTACCACATTTCTGGATAGCAAAAAGAGATCAAATAGACTATTGATAAACTTGTCAAACAAAAACCCACAGATTCTGACAATCACCAAGCATTGATTAGGCAAGATCGGGTGACCATCAGTCAGTATGTGCCCCAGAAGTTGATTGACAGCATGCCAGAGCGAATTGCAGAGGTCTTCAAAAAGAAGGGTAAACACTGCAAATATTGACTCTTTGCATAAACTGTAATTGTCAATAAAAGCCATTGACACTTATGAAATGCTTGTAGATTTACTTCAGTATATCATAGCAACATCTGACAAAAAGGTCTAAAAACACTGAAGCAACAAACTTTGTGAAAACCAATACTTGTGTCATTCTCAATTTTGGCCATGACTGTACTGCCATGGTGGTACCGCAACTATAACTCTACTCTCCCACCATATATCATGAACTAGTGGCTAACTATGTTGGATAAAAACAGTAGTTCACTACATCAATAACATTGTGTTCACTAAAAAACAAATTGAGACTGATTTACCCTACCTCATTGCACACAGAGTAGGGTGGGCCAGAAACCGATCAAAGCTTGCGGACTTTCCAAAATCAGTGTAGCACAAACCAGCGAGGATCACCAAGCTCTGCAAGTTGTAGGCCAATGGATACATGAACTGATAAGTCAAAGAGGGGCAGAATCCATTGTGTTACATGAAAAAACAGTCAGTATTTAACTTATGTGCAAAACAGAAAACTAATTTGCACCCTTTGCATTGTAACATGGTTTTGTCCAGGAGACTTAAATAAGAAACTTCTTAATTTAAGATCCTTAATGAATCAGGCCCTATGACTCTTTTCAGCCAACTTTATGGCAGGGGAGGGCTGGCAAATTTTAGCCCAGGGGGCAAGACTTGACTCAGCAGCTGATTTTAATGAAGAAAATGCAATTGGCCCAGTGTCCCAGCCCAAGATAGTTCACTATGAGACCGTCCCGGGTGGCAGATATCCCACTGCCCCACAGCCCAGCCTGGCCCTGCTCTATGGAGATCCTGATCATGAGTGCATACACACTGCAGGGTTGTAATGACATAGTTCCTTCGTTGAACAAGATTTTTAGTTTCAGTTCCTTCTGCCATTATGTTGTTACAAGCAGGATTGTGGTTTACATATATGCTAGTTGACAGGTACTACACTCTTTGCTTCGTGTATACTCTCCTCTGAGCATTGTTCATATAAATCAGCTTCCCCATATTTTTACCAGCTGTCTCTCTACCTCCGATCATATATCAGTCACTTTTATGTTATGTCTCTTTCCTTTTTCTTTTGATCTCTGGGCACTGGACATTAAGGTACACACTATACAAAATTTCTCCTGCTGCGCTACCCTTAATGATTTTACCAACTATTAAAAAAAAAATCCCAATCAGCATGCCGATTCATGTGTACACAGTAAACACATTTACACCAGGGGCGGATTGGACATAGGCCTTACTATAGACTATTTTTAATATATTCTTCTCTCCTAGAATTTGCAATATTGTATTAAATGTGTGTTTTAAAAGTGCACTTCAATTTATATGTTTTTACTACTTTAGCTTTGCATGTGTAGCAAATATGATATTGTATGACGGGTTATTTAAATATTGTTGTATGTTAAATGTTTTGCAGCTCTCTTTTTCTGCCTTATATATCTCTATATTTTATTAATTTTCAGTAGAGCTTTTAGAGTGCTGTATTCTTTTTGTATTTGGTTCTTACTATTGAGAGACTATTGAGCAGTCTCTATATTCAGCAGTCTGAGCCTATTTATATAATATTGATGAGAATTTTATATTCTTTTTTATAATTCAAATTTTGTAAGAATGTATTAATAGACAACTAAATAACTTTGAGCACAGAGGCATAATTGCAGATAATGCAAAATGATTCATGTAATTTTATTGCACAGGACTGGCAGCTTTAGCCCTGCATTGCTTTAGATATGACCCACTGTGCCTTAAGTCATCAAATCTATATGTTACTAAAACTGAATTCCAGTAGTTTTAAATCCCACTTACTTTTATATTTGCTCCACGTGCAGTTGTTTTGGCCCTGACCACATGAGGCCACTTCAATTATTTTTCCAAGGTGACTTTAAGTTCCCAATCTGCCCGTTTTACATGATTTACCTTCATGAATTACATGATTTAGCTCTTCATCTGTCATAACCATTGGCTGAAAAGATCATAACTCTGTACACTCTATAGAGCTCTATGGACGGTCAGGATCTGCCTGCAGCCCTATGTATTACATACTGCTTGCACTCCTACCTCTTGGACTTTGGACTTGTGTTTTATGTATTATTTGCAGTGCCTCTGTTCACCAGAGGTGCTGCTATTGTGCCTTCCCTTTTATCACTAGGGGTTAACTTGTTGCACCAATTATCTCTTGCACCTGGGTGTCTACTTATACCTGCCACTCCTTGCATACCTTGCTGGTCATTGTTGTTGTTGCTGTGCTTTTCCCTGTTGTTCCCTGCTGTGCTTCTGGTTCACCTGTTCCCTGGGATTTCTTTATATTACCTGTTTATCAGCATCAGCCGTGTTTCTGGTATGTGCTTTCTGCATCTCCCTGCAATCCTCATTCTATACCTACACCATCCGGTTAGTACCATTCTGCAATAAACATTGTGTGTTTCACCATATTCCGGGCTCCTTAGCTGTGATTTCTGCATTGAAGTGTGACATGGACACTGCCAGTCATGACTGCATACACACTTCAGAATTGGAACGACATCGTTCCATCGTTGAATAAGATTTTTAATCCAGGTTAATAATCAAATTAAACAATACGATGTGCTTTGAAACGATAATCGTTCATTATTGCAGTGTACACACTAATGCGATATCGGGCTTAATGGTCGTTTATCGATTTATTGGCCCGATAATCGGTTGAAAACACTATAGTGTGTACCCAGCCTAACTCCCTATCTTGTCAGAAGGATTAACCATTACTTCACTCAACTCCTACTCACAACTGTCTTGTCCTCGAGTTTAACTGGCAGCCCACACCTTCCCAGTCATTTTCGTGCCATTACAATTAAGGGCAGTTACCACAGTTAATTAGTTCTTCCACAAATAATGTCCAGTGTAGTTCCTATTTTTACATGGAAGTACCAGGGGTTACAAGTACAACTACATATGCTCATGTGCTGAATGGAAAACTTACTCATGGGCAATGTGAGAAAAGTCTCTAATACCTACAAGAATAAACAGCTAAAGGGTATACTTACTAAACTGTGGGTTTAAAAAAGTGGAGATGTTCCCTATAGCAACCAATCAGATTCTAGCTATCATTTATTTAGTACATTCTACAAAATGACAGCGAGAATCTGATTGGCTGCTATAGGCAACATCTCCACTCCATACCCATAGTTTAGAAACTTTACCCCTAAGTGTGCTAGTAAGCTTATACTAGAGTCCACCAATGAGCCTCCAATGGGAAGGGAATAAATATATTGCCTGGTTATTTATAGTACACAATAGAAACTATAGTGCTAAATCATACAGTAATATGAATGCACATTTTACAATTAATCTAAAAGATACATACATTATTATGAACAATACTGTATAACCCATAAATATCAGAGGATTTGATCATATATACAAGTATTTAAATGTGAAGAAATGATTAAAGACCTGACTGATCTAAACAATATGTGCTAATAATAGTAGAAATAATACATTGAATTAACAATATATGAAAAAAGAGAAAATTAATTCTTATGTATTGATAATTACTGAAGTTGTGCGGAGCATTTTACAAAACTCTACGTCACTGTCCCTTATATATGTTATTGTATTCCAGTATAATAAAACTATATATTTATTTAATGCTTAAAGTATAAACATAAATGTAATTTATAAAAAATAATAAAAAATAATAAAAAAAATTAATAAAAATAATGATGCTAGAATTAAAATAGTACCAAATTCTAATATTCAAAATATTGCTTAAAAAAGACACAATATCAATTTCCTCGTTCAAAGCATTGGTGGGTATGTTAAAGAATTCAATTAATGTATCCAATAAGTTTGTCTTCCAGATAGCAAATATTCCCTATTTCCTCCGCTAAGTCCTAATTGTACATGTTTGATGCCTTGAAAATTAAAGGTCTCTAAATGTTTTCCATGTACATTATTAAATTGCCTAGAGTGACTATGTGCAAAAATATCATGTTTGAAATTACTAATATATTCTTGGATTTTCTTGGAGTTTCAATTGTCTTTTTGTCTTTCCTATAAAGTAAATTACATCAACAGTTAGTGACATAAATTATGCAGGTGGGATTTCAAGGAATGTTGTTTCTCTCATTGTACATGAGTCCATAATTTTACAAATATTGAAGTGCTTACTTGGAAGGATCCCAACTTAGGTTGAGATAACCAACTTGAAGTTGAGGAAGTAGTAGAAGTAGTGGTTATGGTATTTTATATATGAGATTAATCGGAGCAAGTAGAGACTTAAGGTTAAGGTTAACTCTCCTACACACATGTATAGCAGTGTACCTAGGTTAAGGTATACAGGTGTAAGACATGTGTGACACCGTAAAAGTATAAAGTGTGAATTAACTTACATGCTTTGAAAATGGTTTGAAAGTGTCTTTTCCACAGCTAACAGCAAAGCTGACACTTTTTTTCTGCAGTGAAGAGTAATTACAGAACACCTACAGAGAACTCCCTTTTAAAGGCAGGGTGGAAGTGTCACCTGTCCATCAAGCTAGCAATGTGGCAGGAGTGTTAAGTATGTAAACCCGAATAGTGCACTTGTGTAGCGTGACCGATGCCAGACAGTAGCCAGTGTCTAGACAGGAAGACTATGTCTAGCCAGTGTTATTTTTCCTGGTGTCATCCTGAAGTCTATGCTTTTCATTGTGATGTAACAATAAAAGTGCCATTTATACTGCAAGAAGTCTGTGTGCATCACCAGAAGGCTGCCTGTATCGCAATATCTAATATATAAAAGCCTAGCGGCGTGTGTTAGTGTGTGTGTGTAAAAAACTATTTTCTCAGAAAGGGCTCATCCAATTGACCTGAAATTTGGTATACTGACATTATTTTACCAAAAAATTATAATAGTGAAGTCAGTTAACTTCCATCATCCCCCCTTCCCCCCGTGGGAGGGGTAGTAAATGCTAAATTTACCAGTTGAGGGCTCAAACTCTTGACCGTGTGGGTATTTATTTACCAGAGCCTGTGTTTGGTCATGGACAATTGTATGTCGCATTTTCACGAGTACGGAGAAGCAGTGATGTGAAAGTGCAGGTTATGAATACTGACCTTCAAGGAAGACTGATTGAGCACAGCGATAAGGTGTTTAGCAGAAACGTTGTGTATCGAGAGGTTTTAGAACAGTAAGACGATGGAGATTAAGGATGTGGCGATGAAGATGAAGGATGAGGTGATGGAGAAGAATGATGAGGTGGTGACATGTGGACAAAACCACATTAAAAAAGGGCGCTTACGTCGGGAAGTAACGCTCTTCCCCTGAGAAGGCCTGGCCTAGCCCCAAATGCATGACAAGAACCTTTTTAACACCTTAAGTAGCTTGATTTGACTAGAATGCATGAGTATCATGCACGGGTTAACTTTATATATATATATATATATATATATATATATATATATATATATATATATATATACACACAAGGTGTGCCACAGGAGCACCAAAAAGGCCATATATGGATGGTATAATGGAACAGCTTCATTTTGGACTTTAAAAGTAATAATACATTTTTTAATTGTATGTTTTTGTTATACGTTTATGCCGGTTTCAAGTCTTGTCTGGATAGGAGTTTATGTGCACCTGGCACCCACTATTAAGTTTTTGGATGTGTTGTGTGGCACTTAATGACATATATATATATATATATATATATATATATATATATATATATATATATATATATATATACATATATATGAGAGAGAGAGAGAGAGAAAGAGAGAGAGGTGTATATATAGATATATATATATAATCCATTTGGTTCCTTCTTTTATTTATTTTTTTCAAACGCTTTTTATTTGTTAGTTTTTTTAAAAACAAAGAAAATCAGCAGCAACAAGGACATTGTATACAATATCAGTTACTTACATCAATAAATTCAAATATAATTGAGAGTCTCAGAACATTTTGATACAAGTATTCAACATCAAATATCATCACAATATATGTTATACAAGAATGATGCAAGTAACCTTATGCATGTTCATTTATGAATGCAACTGTCCTGTTAGAACTATTAATAATCATGGGACAAAACAAGAACCAAGATAGAGAAACATACGATCAGAGGGAGGGAGGAGGGGGGGATTGTTGTCTATATATAAGAATTAAAAAGAAAGGGCTATGGGTGTAGACCATTCTTTTATCCATCTAAAGATGTTCGCCGGGTGAGGGGGCCACCAGGACAGCATTTGTCAAAGGCCAAATTTTAGCAAGTTTATTCATTTCTCATTTGTTAGACTGATATAACTTAATTGCCTGAGTAAGTACCAAGTAGTGAATTCGAATAATTTAAAGATGTTCTGTTGAACTGAGGGTTCTAATGATTCAATATATGTCCCCCACTTGTTCTGGAATTTCATTCCACCTTTTTCTATATCGGAAGAGTGGCTCTCCTGGCTAAATATATAATATCTAGAATCTCAAGTTTAAGCATTCCCATAGTCGGGGGGACTGGTGACGTCCATTGTCGTAATATCAGCTGCTTGGCTACAGTGACAATTACGGTCAGAACCGCAAGAATATCCAAAGAGAGTAAAGCATCTTTCCAGATGCTGAAGTCAGCTAACAAAAGTGGTTCTGCTGCCACGGTAACATCTGTTTTGAAAGTATTATTAATAAAATTTTATACCAATATTTCTTGAACTTTCTGCAGTCCCAAAAGTTGTGTAGCCAATCTACTTTTTGAGTTTTGCATTTTGGACAAAAACCTGTCTTCCCTTCAACCATGAAGCAACATCTTCTCTGTAGGATATATGCTCTATGAATCACCTTTAAATGTATTTCCCGAAGGCGAGCAGTGGTTAGTGATTTCCAAATACATTCAAAATGACAAGTTAAAATAATTGGTTCGTTTATACTAGCAATATCTTTTTGCCATGCCTCAACCGTTCGCCTCCAGGGAACTGTAAGTTGTGCTTGTAATAAATCTGCATATATATATATATATATATATATATATATATATATATATATATATATATATATACACACAACAATACCAAAATCGGTGCTTACAAGTCCAATCAGTTGGATAAGAAAATGTCAGCGCGTATGTTCGTGAACAGCCTTTCTTTCACTGTTTATCAAAACACCAGCAGGATAAAATCTGCGTGTCCTTCCCTTCTATCTCCCGATCTCCACGGGGGAACAACCAACACTCCTAAAATATCAAAAAAGAAGGGGCGCTTCCATGGTGTATTATCCAAGTTAAAAGTTTTATTCCAAACAATATAAATACACGTAGCAGATGGTAGAAAAATTCAGGCATAGATAATATAACAGCTCAAATCTGATATCCAATACAAACAGCTCAATCTGAGGCGGCTCGAAATCAGAGAGTCTCCACAGTCACCTCTACGCGTTTCATCACTTAGGACTTCGTCAGGAGATCAGATTTGAGCTGTTATATTATCTATGCCTGAATTTTTCTACCATCTGGTATGTGTATTTTTATTGTTTGGAATAAAACTTTTAACGGATAATACACCATGGAAGCGCCCCTTCTTTTTTGATATTTTAGGAATATATATATATATATATATACCTGATTCTAAGCACAGAATATTTCAAAAAGGTAAGTAGATTTTTTAAGCCATCTGATTTTTCTGTGGCGTTTGTTGGCTGTGAAATCGAGTTTATGTAGTGTCGGAGCTGAAGATCCATGAAAAATTGGGAATTTGGTATACCTGTTTTTTTCCGTAATTGTTCAAAAGTATAAAGGATACCACCTGGTTTGAAAATATCCTTAATTGCCATTATACCTTTATCACGCCACATGATGAAAATTTATATTTTCCAAGCAGACTTGAAATGCTGGGTTACCTCAGATCAGGAGGAATCATAAAATACTTTTACGATGATATATTGGAATCAAAGATTTAGGTAAATGTAATAGTGCAGCCAGGGAGTATAGATAAAATAAAGCATTTTCCAGATTTTGATTAGTATAACAACTACAGTGGTAAAGCCAGTCAGTGATGTAACGAAATAAAGCTGCTTGTGTGAATGAAGTTATATCTGGAAAGCTGATTCCACCTAGAGTCTTTCCAAGGATCTGTTTGCTATGCAAGGTTTTTTAGAATGCCAAATAAACTAGGAAAACAAAGTTGTGCAGATATGTGTGTCCAGCTTATTTAAGCCTATAGGAAGCATTTGTAATGGGCATGATAGTTTCGGGAAGATTACACTTTTAATAACCGCAGTGTGTCTGAGAAGAGATAGTGGGAGATCATGCCATTAGTTAAGAGTATTGTCATTTTTTTTTTATAATAGGTGGATAGCTGGCAGTGTAAATATTTTGTCGTTTAACTGGAATATGAATTCCCAGATATTTAATTTTGGTATGATTCAAGGTGAACTGTGACGCAAGTGAGGAATTACCCACTATAGCTTGTGTGCCCGACAAAGGTAACATTTCTGACTTGTAAAAGTTTATTTTGTATACTGCAAAGAAGCTAAATTCTTGTATTGTGCTGAGAATAGCAGGGACTGATCTCTCTGGTTTGGATACCATTAATAATATGTCATCTGGGAAGAGAGCTAACTTAGCCTCGTAACTCTGCACCTGTATGTCTGTATATTCAACATTCTCCCTTAGTGCCACTACAAGAGGTTCCAATGCCATAATATGGGGATAGTGGATATCCCTGTCTGGTCCTCTCTCCACCGTAAATGAGGATGAGAGATAACCATTAGTCAATACTTGTGTGTTAGGGGAGTGATATAAGGATTTCAAGGTGTTAATAAATTGATCGGGGAAGCCAAACTTGTGAAGGGTTTTGAACAGATGATCCCACGTCACGAGATCAAATGCCTGTCATGAACAAGGTAATTGGAAGGCCTTACCTGCTGGTATCTGCTCTGCTAGGCAAGGAGGCGCGGAGTCTAACCACGCCCCAGGTCTTCACCAGGGAAACCCGCAAGGAGTTTTGGACTTAGCTGCTGAGACGTGTCGGTCGCGGTCCTCCCAGGTAGCTACCAGCAAGGCTTTGGTGAACAATCGTAGTCGACAATCCGGGGTCAAAACCGTGCAGGCAACGAGGTACAGAGGAGTCAGGCAGGAGAGTAGTCAGGGAGCCAGGGGTCAGAGCCAGGTGATCAACCAGGAGCCAGGGAGAATCCGAGAGAGTGATCAGACAGGCAGAGGTCAGAATCCGGAAAAGCAGGCTGGATAATATACACAAGGTATGACACAGGGGAGCCAAGAGACCGACTAGTAGACTAGATACTCTGGCACCCTAGTGGTTTTTCGCTAATCATTGGTGGGAGTGGAGGTCGGCGGTCAGCTGGTCTGACCACAGACAGGAAGCGGCTCAGAGCAACGCGCCCGAACATCCGGTAGAAGACCGGAAGTGACGTCCCGTTGCGGACGAGCTACAGAGAAGGCGTCCGTCCCGGCACCAGGTAGGGGTACGGGACGGCGCCTGACAATGCCTTTTTGGTGGTCAAAGATAGTAACAAGGCAGGATCATCCATCCCGACTTCTCCAATGCATGTAGTATCGTTAGAATCTTCCTAACATTGGTTACGGAAAGTCGTCCCCATATGAAACCTGTCTGATCATTGTGAATCAAATTTGACAACAAGATTTTAAGTCATTCTGCCATTATTTTTGTAAATAATTTGTAATCTACATCTAGGTGAGAAATGGATCTGTACGATCCT
The DNA here is from genome assembly GCF_038048845.1 of Mixophyes fleayi. Lineage (NCBI taxonomy): Eukaryota > Metazoa > Chordata > Amphibia > Anura > Limnodynastidae > Mixophyes > Mixophyes fleayi. Next base: position 265,404,258 of record NC_134403.1, read on the forward strand.
GATAACATCAGGTTTCGTCCTGGTTTAGGAAGCACTTTAATAATGGCACTATTTAAATAAATTGGAACTTTATTGTCTGAGAGTATTAAATTAAAAAAGTCTGTCATTAAAGCTACAACTCTATCTTGAAGGATTTTGTAAAATTCCCCACTAAACCCGTCCGGGCCTGGGGACGTAAAAGATTTCAGATGTTTAATCGCCTTCAGGACCTCTTCAGAGGAAATAGGCTGTATCAGAGCATCTGCTTACATTTCTGTCAGTTGAGGTAGGGAAATTTTTTCCCAAAAGGAATCACGTATGCTTACATTAATAGGGGTTTGAGAGTAAAGTTTAGAATAGAATGATCTCAAAACCTCTATGATTTCTTTCCCTCAATGTTTAACAGTTCCATCCTGTGATTGCAGTGATGTAATATTACTATTTAGTCTAGTTCAATCTAGTAAATTAGAGAGAATTTTGCTTGATTTATTACAAAATTTATAAAAATTAAATTTACTTGTTATTGCTTGGCGATTACATTGCTGTTGTATGACCTGATCAAAATGTATTTGCTTTTGTTTATATTTATTTCTATTTTCTGGGGTGGGTTGACCTTTATACACTGCAAAGGATTCTGTCAATTCACGTTGAGCATCCAAATATGCCAGCTGTTGATGTTGATCTTTATTGTATTTTGTCATATAAGAGATAATGGGCTAGATTTACTAAGCTGCGGGTTTCAAAAAGTGGGGATGTTGCCATAGCAACCAATCAGATTCTAGCTGTCATTTATTTAGTGCTTTCTACAAAATGACAGCTAGAATCTGATTGGTTGCTATAGGCAACATCCCCACTTTTTCAAACCCGCAGCTTAGTAAATCTAGCCCAATGTCTCCTCTGAAAACTGTTTTGGCTGCCTGCCAAAACAACTTGGGGTCATAAGTGTGTTGTTGTTGGTTGTTATGTATATGTGTCCCAGGCTAATTTTAACATATCTTGAAAATTTCTTGAATTAGAATTAGAAAGGTTAGCAGAGAATCTCCATTGCTTATGTTTTCCTAATGGGGCCTGTCTTTCTATTTTGATCCAAATCATGGCATGGTCAAAGACTCTTATTGGTTCGAACCAGATGATAAGGTTTTAGTAGCTATAGAGTGAGAGATCAAAAAATAGTCTATTCGGGAAAATGTATTATGAGCTAACAATGTATTGTGCATGTTCATTTTAGATCAGTTGGAAGTCTAGCTCTCCATATATCTAGGAAACCCAGTTGATCTGATATATACCTTATACCAGTGGTTCCCAAACTTTCTCAGTTCGAGGCACCCTTAGGATCTCCAGAAATTTTTCAAGGCACCCCTAAGACCAAATAATTACATGGTAGTCTGAATTTCAGCATGTGTCCCTTTATATATATAGTCGTCTGTGACCTGTGCCCCTTTATTTATGGTCTTCTGTGACCTGTACCCATTCATTTATTTGTCCTCTGTGACCTGTACCCATTCATTTATAGCTCTGTGTGACCTGTAGCCCTTTTATAAATAGCCATCTGTGACCTCGGTGCCCCTTTTCTAAAATCATTGAAAATGTCGGGCGTGACGTTATCACGCCCAACGTGCAGTGTAGGGAGGAGTTTGGTTTTTTTTCCCGGACGGACGGCCGGTGACCAAGCGGGGGGAGGCTGGCAGGCACCTCACCCACCCAAGGAAGAGCAGTGCAGCTAACCACCCGCCCGTGGCACCCCTGTGATCTCACACAGTTTGAGAACCGCCGCCTTATACCAATTTGGTTATAGGATCTCCGATACACTGATGGGCCTGATCTATCTAGGTATTTAGAGGACACCATCATCATCATCATTTATTTATAGAGCGCCATTGATTCCGCAGCGCTGTACAGAGAACTCACTCACATCAGTCCCTGCCCCATTGGAGCTTACAGTCTAAATTCCCTAACACACACACACACACACACACACACACACAGACAGACAGAGAGACAGACTAAGGTCAATTTTGATAGCAGCCAATTAACCTACCAGTATGTTTTTGGAGTGTGGGAGAAATCTCCACCAAATATGAGGAGTGAGTCTGAATATATGCAGAGTTTGTTAATTAATTGTAAGAAAAATATCGTAGCCTGTGTATTTGGGGCATAAACATTACATATTACATACATAGTATCTTCAATAGTAACAACCAATATGACATATCTCCCCTCTTTGTCAATTACCTTATGATGGATATCTACTTGGAGACTTTTCCGTGCTAGAATCGCTACCCCTCTTGATTTCCTATGGTATGATGCATATACCAGGTTTTTTTTCATCTGGTTCCTTCTTATTTGTTATTTCTATTAAAAAAATTGAACAAACAATATTTTGATAGTGTATAAAAGTTTAGTTAGTGTAATTATTATTAAAAGTCTAATAATTGCATTTCAACAGCAAGACGAACAGAAGGAGGAGCCACCTGTCATGATCCCCTTAGTGTGCAGCTCTGCATAGCATGTCAGTACTTTCTAAATAAATATGATAAAAATATGAGAGGTTGGCACAAAAAAATATATAACAAACATACTTTAGAAAAAACAAACCTGTGTGTGGTTCAACAAGTATCTCTAAGTTCTCTAGCTCTAAGTTCTCTGTCATACATACACTAGGGTCCATTTAGTTGAAATCCAATTAATATACCAGTATGTTTGGAATGTGGGCGGAAAACTGGAGCACCTAAAGGACACCCACACAAACATTGCAAAACATATAAAATCCAACCAGATTGTTTTCAAACTCCCATGGGCCCAGCACTGCGAGGCAGCAATACCAAACCACTGTGCCACTGTCAGTGGCTTGCAGGGCTTGTAGTTCCACAAATATACTTAATGGTTCTATCATTTTAACCATTTCCCTAGCACTGTGAATCACTGTGATGATTCACAGTGCTCTCCAGCAAGGGGCTGGTTTGCCCTAAGTGGGAGAACACTTTTTTTTCCTGGCCATGATTACCCTAGGACATTTTGGACCATTCTGACAAAGCTGGCACAGTCCTTTACATTCTCATCTACGGAGAGGGCTGTACCAGTGCCCCCAATTCTTCTTGTCGACCCTGGGTGGACCCATGCTCATGCCCTTGATTTAGTGGTAACCAGCTCAGGTAATAGCACTGATGCTGGTTACATATTTTAGAGGTCCACTTCTGCAGAGGTAGGGGTGTGGCAAGTGCAAGTAATATGTAGTTTAAAATTCAGCTTTTACTATGCATGCACAATGCAACTGACTTACAGCCAACTCTAAATAAAGCCTCATATTGTTCTATAATTAATGGGTAATATGTGAATCTTTAATGGACATATACACATGTTGTAACAAAGTTACTTTTATGTAAACTTAGGATATAATATTCTGTGGAGGATCTGCATAGAAATACACATACTTTCAGCTTTTGAGTGTTTAATCTTGTTCACAGATCTGGTAAACTCCCACCCATATTCAAGTATTACTCGGGGGGCAATGTAAGTTTTGCCTTGAAAGCGATTGCCGTTTTAAATTTTCTCTGCATATCGGCAACTTGCTGGATCTGCACTTAATACATTTACTATCTGCCGTGCACATTAACTGCCCAGGGTGGATACAGGGTGTCCCTTCAAGCTCACCAGGACCCCCCATTGACATTGATGTTCCTGAGGTATCAAGGAAGCAATTTTTCTAGAAAAAATATGTGCTGCAATATTTTTAGCACTTCTAGAATACTTATTCAATATATTAAAAACTCTTGGACAACTTAGCTTTACCAAGCAGCACTATTATAGTAATATAAATTTCAATAAAATTGTACCCATAATTTTACTAAGTAGAAGCTATCTGCTAGACTAGAGTGTTATACAGTTCGAATGATAAGGAAGTTTATGTTTGATTTTTTTTACTATTTAAATTGCAATTAGTAGAAATTCTTAAGCTATGGAGTTCTAAAAATGAATAAATTATCCCAGTAATGTTTAAAAATTTTCTATAATTATGATTTATAAAATAATACAACAAATAAATCAACAACAAATAATGTTATAAGCACATTTCATATAAAGTATTGTATATTATTAGTATCCAGGATCAGCACTGCCATTAGGCGAATGCCTAGGGTGACAAAGATTAGGGGGCATCTAAACCACAATGAGTAATATAATGTCACTCCTTCAGTGATTGGTGTACACTCCCATCCCAATTTCTGGAAAGACCCAATTAAAACAGGATTTGCACATATTTAGTTTTGCTGGTAAATGGGAATGGAGAAACAGAGAAAAACCCAGGGTAAATGTATCAAGCTGCGAGTTTCAGGCAGGGTGGAGATGTTGCCTATAGCAACCAATCAGATTCTAGCTATCATTTTGTAGAATGTACTAAATAAATAACTAGAATTTGATTGGTTGCTAAAGGCAACATCTCCACTTTTCAAATCTGCTGGAAACTCACAGCTTGATACATTTTACCCCCAATCTTTTTCCACTTATTCTTCATTCCACGTATGGCTCCTTCATCAATTAAATTATTTCATCTTCCCTATACAATACTGCAGCTCTGACCAGCCGCAAAACTCAACTCTTTTTGCAGGGAGTAAAATTCTCTGTACCCAATCATAAAATTGGGAAAGTCTACTTAAATGCACCTTTTACTTCTTTGCAGTATATTTAAATAAGACCATCCAACAAAAATAAATCTCAGGAGTTGACTCTTTTAGCTAGGGGTCCTTGTGTCTGCTTGTTGGGTATAAATAGGTGGTAGCGTCAACTTCTTTGAAATGTGTACTAATATGCATATGAAGTTGATTGTATGTTCTAACTTAAAATCCAAAAAGATAATATTGTTGTCATATGTGTAAAGGATTGTAATGATTTTCATTAAGGTAATTGATGAAGAGGTCAAGATCCTTTGTGCGGCTCTACCATAGAAAAAAAACTATGAATCTCTGCCATAGTGTTAAATTAAATTAAATATTATTCTAAATCAATTGGGAATACCAGAGCCAAGAGTAAATTAGCGGAACTATGGTTCACAGCTGTCCCCATGAAGACCCTGGAATGCTCTCTAAAAATTTGTTTTCTATATTTAAAATAATTATGGAATAGAATATACTGTATATACAATACACTCCAAGAGAAATTACATTTATGTATTGGAGAAGACTTATTTAGAAACCATTCCATTGCAAGTAAACATTGATAATGTTTAACAGTAAGCCTTAACAGGATACTTTCTGAGTAAATGCAATACCACACTGTAGATGGAGATTTGTACATACAATCTAAATCATATTTGTTCTTTTTTTTTTCTTCTGAGCACTCAAGAATCCATGGGACACATTCTAAACAGGAAGAACCTTTATCAGTCTAATTACTAATTAGGGGTGCGCACCGGCCAATTTTCGCGTTTTGGGTTCTGATTACCTTAAGGTTTTGGGTTCTAATGGGTTTTGCCAAAATACCCCCCCTCAAGGTTTTGGGTTTTGGGTTCTGTTTTTTTTTTTTTAAAAAAGCATAAAAACTGCTAAAATCCAGATTTTTGGTTTTTTTTCACTCCTACGCTATTATTAACCTCAATAACATTCATTTCCACTCATTTCCAGTCTATTCTGAACACCTCACACCTCACAATATTGTTTTTAGGCCAAAAGGTTGCACCGAGGTAGCTGGATGTCTAAGCTAAGCGACACAAGTGGGCGGCACAAACACGTGGCCCATCTAGGAGTGGCACTGTAGTGGCAGACAGGATGGCAATTTCAAAAGCTAGGCCCCAAAGAGCACATAATGCCAAAAAAAGAGGTGCAAGATGGAATTGTTCTTGGGCCCTCCCACCCACCCTTATGTTGGTGAAATAGGACATGTGCACTTTAACAAACCAATCTATAAACACATCTACTTCTCTCTTTAAAACCTAATAGAAATTATGAATTTACACAGCTCCATTGATCCAGTGGTAGACGAAAAGAATGTAGAATTTGGGAGCCAGTTATATCTAGGACCCTTAGAAGTTAGGCACCAGCAGTAATTATTTTATTTTTTCACAGTACATTACTCCTGTGATTTAACCTGCCCTGCATTTCTAAGAACACATTACACAGCAATATTTTTGTGCTATCATAATGGTTCAAATACTAAACTCTACAGCAGAAACTAGCATAGTGCAGCATTGGTTATGTATGAGAGTACTGTATACAGCGATTGTCATAACTAGCATCATTTGATACAGGTTTCAGGAAACTGTTTCCAAAAACATTCTCAATCATTTCCACACAGGTTTATCTGTAAATCTCTAGTTCTAGTTTACAAGAACATTCGATGATTCCCAGATTTAATGAAATGCAATAAAGATGATTAAAAAAAATACAAAAAGTCTCTGTAAGGGGTAGGTATGTGAAGTGTATGTGCTGTATGCAGATCAGGCTGCATATACACAGACATATCGCTACATTGTAAACATAATATAAATACATGGTTGCCGACCCACCAGGTTTATGGCGATCAGATAAAAAAAAAGGAAGTGATCAGTAAACAATATTACAGTAATAAAATACATATAGTAAAACAGAGATCTGGATCTGGTTTGTGAGCTCACTATTTCCAGTTATCTGAGCCTCCAGGTCCGCTAGATTGCTCATACATTAATGTACAGGTACACTTTATTATTACATAATGAATCAGAAAATAATAATAAGCCTATAATTACTAAATAATCTCAAGAGCTGACAACACTGCACCTATATAGTGAGCCGAGCAACAAGTGCAGACATAAGTCACACTCACCCTGTAGCAACCTGCGTGGAGTATCAGCTCCTCACACCACCAGCATCTACACACAGCTCTCCCGCAGCTCCATCCCTATTTTTCCACACAGTGGGACAGTTCAGAGGCTATTGGTGCGGAGATCAGTCACCGAGGTCTGACATACATCCAGTGCACGGCAGCGGCTACGCATGAGGAGGCGGGGGAGGAGGTGCTGCTGGTCTCAGGGTGGGGTGGGACTAATATGAAACCGGATCTCGCGAGATCCGACGCCGGGATTATGACATTAAGCCTCGTTTTCAGTTTTGCGATCGGCGGGAATACCCGAACAGTGCTCGCATTAGGCTCGGATCGGCACTGTTAGGGGGTGTTCGGATTGAGAGAATCTGAGCCCGCTCATCCCTATTATTAATATGGATTGAGAGTTAAGGTGGGATTTATCTACATGTTCCTTTTGTGCATTACAAGCACCAAAATGTACACAATATTTATGTTTACGATTTATTGTCATAAGTTTGGGTGGAGAGTAAAATCCTGTGTAATATTTTGGCAGCTTTTGGTGGAGTGCTCGAGAAAGTCTTTATTCCCATAATTATTGCAGAGACTGTGAGAACAATTTATTTTTCTACAAAGAAGAGTTCTGCAGTCACTGGCCATAGACCCCTTTATTTGTGGTACTCCAGCATTGCTTGATATTCAAAAGGAGAAACTGGATATACCCAACCATGATGATCAAAAAGGCCATTGTATTATTAAAGAATTGGCAATATAGTATCATGGAAGAATGGACTGATATTCCTTCCCCCTAACCTTCACATCTTTGAATGTTCTCTGTAACACCACCAGCAAACCCTACTCCCACCTATAAGGAAAAAAAGAATTGAAAAGTTGAGTGCTAGAGGAAGTTGCACTTCAAGAATTAAGAAATATACTCATTGACTTTATTGTACAAGGAAATCAACAGACACACAACTCACAACAAGTACAAGTTGGTTACAGAAAATCTAGCATCTTTAATCCAGTCGGTTTTCAAGGCATGTGTACAGAATTGTCCTTCTATTCTGTATAATAAGCAGAGAGCTAACAGACACCATCATGTTTGTAAGAAACCTTCACAACTAGTATTATTATTACCATTTATTTATATAGCGCCACTAATTCTGCAGCGCTGTACAGAGAACTCACTCACATCAGTCCCTGCCCCATTGTGGCTTACAGTCTAAATTCCCTAACACACACACACACACACACACACACACACACACACACACACACACACACACACAAAGATTAGGTTCAATTTGTTAGCAGCCAATTACCTACCAGTATGTTTTTGGAGTGGGAGGAAACCGGAGCACCCGGAGGAAACCCACGAAAACACGGGGAGAACATACAAACTGCTCACAGATAAGGCCATGGTCGGGAATTGAACTCTTGACCCCACTGCTGTAAGACAGAAGTGCTAACCACTAAGCCACTGTGCTGTATATTGTATATAATTGTATTGTATAATTGTATATTTAACCATACTTAAGTATCAAATAACATTATTGGTACCATGTATTTCAAATCCCACATTAACATGTACCATGAAGCAAGTGTGCTAAAAACTAACACTAACACTGTTAAAACTATTTCTCAGTCTTGGTTACCCTCTAGAAGTTTAGGGTGTTATAGTTGTAATAGAAATGTATGCCTTACTTGTGAATTTATTGGTAAAGCAGTGACCAGTATTAGATCTGGGGTCAGCGGCATAGAGTTTGCCATTTCTCAATTTATAAATTGTGAAACAACTTATGTTATCTACGTGCTGGAGTGCCTGTGTAGCCTCCAGTACGTGGGTAGAACTACGCGTTCTCTAAAAAGTCGATTTAGGGAACATAGACAAAATATCTTGAAAGGCTATCCCAAACATAGTATATCTAGACACTTTTTGGAGAAGCACGAGAGCAATCCTAGGGGTCTGAAGGTAATCGGCATTGAAAAACTTAATCCTACAATAAGGGGCGGGGATCGCTATAAAAAGTTATGCAGAAGTGAAGAATCATGGATATTCAAATTACAAACTCTACATCCAGAAGGTCTAAATGAGACCATAGAGTTTAATGAGTGGCAGTCATGATCTTTTCTTTTAATAACAAATTTGTATAATAAAAGTTGAAAAAGTTTTATGTGGATTATAAATCCAACAGCTATCTCATTATGCGATGTGTTGTTCTACACAAGTAGATTAATCTGTTATTTTACACTTGGGTATTTTATATATTGCTGCTTATGTCTTAGGATATTATAGAGAGGTATTATTCTTATGTCGTTATGGATCTAATTATTTATCTATGTATTTAACTAACATTTATCTAATTAATTCGAACTACATATTTAGTCCTTATTGATATATTATGATATCCTAGAACGTACTAACAAGTATCAATATATTACCCAAACAAATATTTATATATATATATATTTTATTTATTTTATTATTATTTTTTAATTAAATAATTCTTTATTACTATATTCTTTATGAATTTTAGTAATATTCTATTATATATTAATTGTGACAAAATAAAAGGAGGGAATGTATCTGTTTGATGTTTTTATGTATATTGTGCTGAATTACTCCTTGTTATATAAAGTTCTTTACAAATATATATGCACTCTCAGGGTCTCAGTGATCTAAACAGGTGTGGACAATTATGTCTAATGAGGTATTCCCTCTTTAAAAAGGCAGCTACTGAATCAGTGATTTATGGCTTGAGAAAGTCTGAAGTTCAGACGAAACGCGTCGCTTTGTTTATGCTGCCTGCATTGTTTTGAGCCCATCAACGGCAGAGATATCCAAGTATCAAACGGAACTTTCTTCTTCTGAATTTATACTTGCCTGGATTGTATTGGAGGTGCGCACCGAAGATCGTGAGTGTATTGCAATACTGCTTGAGCTGTGTCTACGATGTGAAGGTAAATCCTTAAAATTAGATGCCGTGAACCGCCGGTGATAAGACTGATTAATCAACCCTCGGAGGTACATTGGTTTAATTACAACTCAGCTGCTGCAGCGGTAAGAAGAATCACCAACTTGATGCTCTTCTAATTTAATGCTACTACTATGTGATACACTAGTACTTCTGTAGCGTATATATTTACCGACTGGTTCAACGGCAAAAGGTTTTTATATTCCATTCACCGCAGTGGATGCATATTTAAATCCTTAGGGATTTTTACATACTAAGACTCTTTTGCCGGCATATCTATACCCTGATGAGCATTTTCTAAGAGACATTGTTTCAATTTGTCCAACATGGAAGCCGGACCAATTCTGATGTCCCTCTGTTTATGAGTCGGGGATTTATCTATATTTCCTCTCCTACTATCGAGATCTAGTGCATATATTTATTTCTAACAAGAATTTAGGTGATACTGTGTTATTTATTATTTCATGCATGCCACTAAGCTCGATATTATTTTTATTTGCTGATCTGTATGTTTATTTGTGTCCATTCCAGAACCCCCTTTTTTTGGGTTTATACCAAACACGTGTGTACAATATACCCATAAATATTTGGGGTTTTTTTTGTTTGTATATCTATACCGTTTATTAAATTTCGATTTGATGACTCTGCGCAACTCTCCATCTCTGTTTGCTACAAGAAGGAATATGCAGACGGATCTGATATTGCTCTCTACAATGCATCTAAATTTGCATAGACAAATCTTGCAAAGTGGAAGATGGCAGAGACATGTCTATGGGATGCTTTGCCAGAGCTAACTATAAGGATCTGCAAGAGGTACCAGACCCTCTTGCGCCTCTGATAATTGTCATCGATATCTCTGGTTAAAACCAATAGATCCATTAGACCCCCACCCCCAAAGATCTCCACAAAGCGGCTTGGACTCCACTAAAGGTTCAAAGGTTACAGCCCTCCAAAGGAGTCTCATCAGGAGAGTGCTGACACATGAGGTACCAAATACAAGACAAAGCTGAAATTCAATACAAACCCTAAAGTCAATAGCAGGCAGCAATAATGCAGTGAAGGATACATAGTCGCAGTCAAAATTCAGCAACTGACCAAGGAAATGTTTCTTTTGCTTAACAAAGTCAGTTGTTCTCAGGCAAAAGCTGAGGAACATTGTTTTGTTATCCTGACCAAACCTTTGATAGGACAGGAGAGATATGCATGTATGAGTCATCAGAAAATCAGTTGTGACCTCAAAGCGCTGAATATGTATTTATCAACAAAGTTATGCAAGATGCAATCTATCAGGATGACAATTTAAGGGAGGTAGAAGTTTTTGACATACTTGGATATCCACACATCGATCAGGAACAATTGTCAAAATTATCTGCTTTTCATAATTTAGGGACGTCAGTTCAATGCAATCTTCAGTGCCATGGAAGTTCACCATTAGAATGGCCTCCATGACAGTTCTTCTAGTCTTTAGGGGATTATGGTTATACCATACATGAACAATATTCTGGTTAAGGTCCTATCTCAAGACCTGTGCTGCATCTGACCATCCAAAGTTTGAAACAGCCTGGCTGGACCATAAGTGGATCACAGATTCATGAATGTCCATGTTTTTTTAGACCTAATTTTCAATGGACCACAGCAAATATTCATAATTCCATTAGAATTCTTTACAGAATGCTTATACAAAAATGGAGCAAAATTCCTTTAACACCTGTCATTGAATCCCCCTATCCTCTGGTTCAATCATACCTATGCATTGGTGGCTTAAGTATGTCCATCTGTTTTAAAGGGAAGTTCTTTATTATTTAAAACTACAAGATTGTCATGATGGATGCCAAGCTCCTGGGATGGGGGGAAATTTAGCTCCTTGACCATTGACAGGGGGCCTTTACTTACCCACAATCCTCAAACTGAGAGCAATCTTCCTCACATTAGACATGGACTTCGATACTGAGGGAATTTGACATCTTTAAAAGATTTTCCTTATTTGTGTCAATACTAAAAATCCTTTATTTTGTTACTATTAACATAATAATGTTGCAACATAGTATATCTGTCATGTGTTATATTGCCACAACACTACCTAGTCTATGATGGATCTTCCTATACATTCCTCCTGCATTAATGTCTTATAATACAGTAAAATGAAGACAGGTATGAATTCATGACTTCCTACACTACAAGCTTACAAATAAAAACCACCCATACACTCAACATGTTTGCAATAAATATCTGAAGCCCTATATAAAATTCACACGCACATCATAGATATCCTCCCACTCAGAGTTTATGCTATGTAAACAGGGCCTGATTAAAGGTTCTGGCCGCCCTATGCTAATACGGCCGCAACCCCCCCCCCCCTCCGAATATATAGGTGTATAGGAACACTCCTGAATATGAATGTTCAGGTGTATTTTCCAGCATTCAAATTTAGACAGATTGTGCCATTGTCTCTTACCTGTTCTTGCTCTTCTCTCTTGCAACTTTGTTATCCTCTCGCTGGCTTCTGGAAAGTTGGCGTCCTGTTTTGAAAATGCAAAAATGTATTATAATGCAAACCTTGAATGATTAGGCCCTTTAGTTAAAACAAAACACTCCATTATGGCCAGCTAAAAGTACCCCATTGGACAGGCATATATAAGCAATATCTGAATATTTGTTGTCAATCAAATACAAACCTCTGCCAGCCCCATCTCACTAATATCTAGTATTCTAGTGATTGCTGAGACCACCCATGTGACCACCACACAATCATGAGATTCTGCCCCCCAAAGCTGCTCTATTTTTTAAATACCCCCTGCAGCCATTTTCCTTAACCACAACCCCCCCCACAGCCATTTTCTTTACCTCCCACCCTGCATTCATCCCACTTGCAGCTATTTTCCTTACCTCCACTCTGTAGCTACCCCCCCCGTCACATCAAAACTCCCCCAGTCACATATATCAGCCCCCCTCCTCTGCCCTCCTTCATACATATCAACCTCTCTCCCTCCCTATAGATTTTCATGACAGTCCCCCTCTCCCTCCCTATACATATGCATGACAGTCCCCCCTCTCCCTCCCTATACATATGCATGACAATCCCCCCTCTCCCTCCCTATAGATATGCAGGGCAGTTCCCCCCCCCTCCCTATAGATATGCAGGGCAGTTCCCCCCCCCTCCCTATAGATATGCAGGGCAGTTCCCCCCCCTCCCTATAGATATGCAGGGCAGTTCCCCCACCCTCCCTATAGATATGCAGGGCAGTTCCCCCCCCCCTCCCTATAGATATGCAGGGCAGTTCCCCCCCCTCCCTATAGATATGCAGGGCAGTTCTCCCCCCCCTCCCTATAGATATGCAGGGCAGTTCTCCCCCCCCCTCCCTATAGATATGCAGGGCAGTTCCCCCCCCTCCCTATAGATATGCAGGGCAGTTCCCCCCCTCCCTATAGATATGCAGGGCAGTCCCCCCCCCCTCCCTATAGATATGCAGGGCAGTCCCCCCCCCCTCCCTATAGATATGCAGGGCAGTCCCCCCCCCTCCCTATAGATATGCAGGGCAGTTCCCCCCCCCTTCCTCCCTATAGATATGCAGGGCAGTTCCCCCCCCCCCTTCCTCCCTATAGATATGCAGGGCAGTTCTCCCCCCCTCCCTATAGATATGCAGGGCAGTTCCCCCCTTCACTTACCTGTAGTTGTGCCAGCGTCGCTCCTCTCCTCAGATCAGAAGATAGGAAGTGAAGACGTCCTGCTTCCTGTCTGCTGCACAGCAACAGGCAGCCTGGCGATTGGCTGTGTGTTGCTAACCACTGACCACCAATGCTTTTGATCGTCGACCCCCCCCCACCCCGAAAAAAAAATGAATGAAGAAAAAAAAAAAAGAATGAAAGAAAGAAAGAAATACCCGCAGCGCCGCGCCCCCCGGGACCCAGCGCCCCAGGCTGCAGCCTGGTCAGCCTAGTGGTTGATCAGGCCCTGCATGTAAATAATCATACATACACAAACACATCAATGGAACAGGAAACGTAGGCTAGGTACACACTGAAGAATTTTCCGACCGACGTGTTATCTACGACTTTACCCTCCACCGAAAGTCCGATCGCTTGGACAATTAATGCGTACACACTAGTCATGTTTTAGACGATTAACGAAAGACCAACTGTCCAGGCATCAACTTTTCACAGCCATTTTTGTGTGAGCAAAGATTATAATTTTGTATACACTAATCAGACTTATGGAGGTCCATGTAAGGATATCTCCAAGAAATTCTAAGAAAAAATGCAGATTATGCTCAATAGTAACCACCCCAAACCTCATAATAAAAGAAGGTAACACATTTTCTTCATTCATTAGCACGTGTACAGTGTATGTTCAGTCGCAACTGAACATAAACAATTTTTTGTTACTAATATGGGTACTGTTGAAGAACAACAAGCAACTGCTCTTTTTCTGCTCGCTCTGGCAAGAAGACTGAAAGTACAGACCCGAAGGGAAAGAAGGAGAAAGAATAGATCTTGTTGGTTCGAATAGTGGTTCAAGAGGAGAGACTCATTCTCTCATATGCCCCTACTATAGGAGATATGGGACAACAACCCCGATGAATTCAGGAATTTCCTGAGGATGAATGAACCACATTCCAGGAATTGCTCCGACTAGTCACACCCCATCATCCAGAAGGAGGACACCCGTTTAAGGAGACTCATATCTGCAGAGCAGAGACTGTTTGCTACCCTAAGATTTCTGTCAACGGGAAGGACACTGGATGATCTGAAATACAGCACAGCAATTTCACTGCAAGCTCTAGGTTTGATAATACCTGAGACCTGTGATGCGATCATTGACGTTCTCCATGAACAGTATATGAAGGTTGGTAAATATAAATAGTCTTCTTTAGATACAAATGTAAATGTATAATCTTATTAACATACAAAAAAATGACAATATACATGAACAATATCCTGGTTTATGAATGAAGTGCAAACCAATAAAAGCAGTAAATAAACAGTTTATAGTTGTTCATACTGCAACACCTCACTATTATCCATGGGTGATGAACTTCCACTGAACTGTTGTATGTTTGAGATGGGTATAGAGGTACAAGTCATGTATGGTTTTAGCATTAAATATTGTCGTCTCCCCCCATACTACCATGTTGCATCTGTGTATGCCGAAATGTGTATGATGGGGTCTGCCTGTGATTTGCTGGCGATAGAATTGTATCCGAGTACAAATCTTCCTTGGTAGCCCTACACATGAGGTCGCACACTAAGCGCTCCATTTCCACTTGTAGCGGTCTACTAGCACTTTTCATTTTGCTTGCTAACATTGGTTAAAAGGGTGTTGTGCAGGCTTTTTGGCCATCAAACTGCTTGCACATTCCACCATCTTTGTAGTTAGCGCATCACTTTGATCAACTTCATAGAGCCTTTTTTCTTCCTCTTCTGTTGCGTTTCTGGTGGAATTGCAACCTCAGGTACATCCTGGCTGTCGACTGTCACCTGGCCTCCCTGTACAATAGTTCTACTTGTCTCTTCTTGGTCATCAAATTCCAACATAAGTTCTTGTGACAGGACATCAGGCTGAGCAATGAAAAAATGAGGGGGAAAAAAAAGTATGATATAAAATGCATGTAATTAAACTATTTCACACCTCTATATGTTTCAGTTTTCTGTAACGGTAGAACAATGGCAAGTTATCGCGGAAGAATTTGAGGGGGAATGGAGTTTTCCAAACTGTGGTGGTGCCATTGATGGGAAACATGTCCGAATTAGCCTCCATCCAAAAGTGGATCTTTTTACTATAATTACAAAGGATTTTTCAGCATCATTCTAACGGCCATAGTGGATGCGAACTATGAATTCGCATTTGTGGATATTGGTAGAAATGGGAAGTGTCTGATGGCTGTGCATTAAAGCAGACTCCCTTTCATGCAAAACTAAAAAAAAAACTATGAACTTAATATTCCAACTGAAAGTAATACAAAATATGGACTAAACTTTGAGTTTGTGACTGATGAATCATTTGCATTGCACAACAATGTATGCAAGGCAGATATTCAATTATAGACTGTCACAAGCTAGGCATGTTGTTGAAAATGCGTTTGGAATTCTCAGTAACAGATTCAGAGTTTTTCATTCTGCTATTTGTCTACCTTGTCCAACATAGACTAAGTGGTAATGGCATGTGGTGTTCTGCATAACATTCCAAGACGTAAAACCACCTGTGTACGCCGTATATGTATAATGACAACAATGTAGGAGGAAACGGAGGTAGTTGGTTTGACACCTCTACAGTTGGGCCACCTTAGAAATGCAAGTGCCAGTGCAAAATTAAACAGGAAGGCATACCTTCAATATTTTAACGGGCAGAGTGCAGTGCCATGGCAGAATAATTTTGTGTAACAATTGTTTATAAGCATGAAATGTGTGCAAACTTTATTGTTATGTATTCTACTTTAATAAACCTGTTACACAGCAACAGCAAAATATACTTTACTTACAGATCCACCAAGAGCTATGTCATCTGCTGGACTATTATTATCCTTTATTTGTTAGGCGCCACAAGAGTTCCGCAAGCATCGTACACAGCACAAACAGTAGACTAAACAAGGTGAAACATTACAAACAGTAAACAAAAAATACCAAAACTTCAGAGTCTTCAGGCAGTAAAGACGGAGCAGAGAACAGGTATGGAAAACAAAGGGAAGAGGGCCCTGCTCAAATGAGCTTACATCCTAAGGGAGGGTAGACAGAACTCAGGCACACAGGGAGCAAGTTGAAGTAAGAGGGGAGAGAACAGGGGGGCTGGGAGGAGAGAGGGGGAGAACAAGCGGAGGAGATGAGGGAGCTAGGTGGAAGGTTGGTAGGCCTTTAGGAACAGGTAAGTTTTGAGTGCCCTCTTGAAGGAGGAAAGATTGGGAGAAAGATGGATAGAGCGAGGGAGGTCGTTCCAGTGAAGGGGGGCAGCACGGGAGCAGTCTTGGATTCTGGAGTGGGAAGAGGTGATCAGAGTGGAGGAAAGGCAAAGGTCATTGGCCGAGCGCAGGGAGCGGGCAGGTGTGAATGAAGAGAAGGTTAGAGATATAGGGGGCAGTAGACTGGGAGAGAGCCTTGTAAGTGACGGTCAGGAGTTTGAAAATGATTCTGTAGGGAATGGGGAGCCAGTATAGGGCAAGGCAGAGAGAGGAGGCAGACTAGGAGCGACGAGAAAGGAAGATGAGTCTTGCAGCCGCATTGAGTATAGAGCGGAGGGGGGGGGGCGAGATGGGAATGGGGAAGGCCGGTAAGAAGGAGGTTGCAATAATCTAGGCGGGACTACAGCAGTAAGAGAACTAATGTCCGTATCCAGGCTGCAGGTGGACTGGAGTGTAATTTCATTTTCTCGGATGAAGTGCAGAAGGTCAAAACACCAGAGCTTTGGCACATAAACATCATCTGCACCTGCCCCGGATTTTTTTTGAGACCTCAACCTTATTTAGTTCTTTCTTGTGTACAGTCTGAAGGTTCTGTAATTTGCTCTTTGCCCATTCCAAATGTGCTCCAAGGTAATGTGGCAGGCACGCTTTCACAAGTTCTTGCATAGCAACATTACGCAACATTGTTACAATATTTCTTTGATTTTATCTTCCACAAACAGGGGTGCGCCCTATAAGTCTCAATTAAATCCTTCATGAGCTCCACATTGAGGTCATATGACATTTTCAGGTTCTCTTTAAAAATAAAAAGGCATGTTAATCTTTTGTCCACTGATGATATCAAAGAAAATGTGCAATATATTGTTATATTTTTACCAAATATTTTCACTACTATTTTAGCCATTGTGTGTATCATAAATAATACTAAGTATAACAAAAGTATTTTGCATATACACATATTAACATTCACAAAATATATATTTATGCAGTTGTTGCAATAAGCACAATAGTACAAGAAAACATTCATTCATAATCCTTCCATAAACAATTTACCTTGTATGGCAATGGATGTAAGGTGTAAAACTCTCCTAGTATTCATTCATATTTCTTCGACCACTAGGGGTTAAATATATTGATATATTCGCCAAACACAAGGTTATTATACATAAATGGTCTTCATCCACAATGCTCCATTCTGTACAGGCACAACCACTGATTGGTCCACAACTGAAACGAACGACCATATCTGAGTGCATAAAATTACAGGAGGAGCCTGTCTGGCGCCGAGGGACGTTAGAAGATGGCAGGTGAAGAGCAGGTGGGGGTGGGAAAAGTTGAGAAAAAATAAATAAATGTAGAAATAGTGATGGGGGATGGAGAAGAAGAAATACAATTAATGGGCGTGAAAAGAGCAAAGGCATTGAGCCCGAGAGAGGGAGATGATAGTAAAAGCAGAGCCGTAACTTACAATTCTAGCGCCTGGGGCGAGAAAGACAATTGCCGCCCTCAATATTAAGCAAATGAACCCAAGATATTCCTAAACTGTGCCCCCCTTCCCCTTCAGTGTTGCGTCCAGGGCGGTCTCCGCTGTCGCACAGCCCTAGTTACGGCCCTGAGTAAAAGTACTGGACCAGTATGACGACTGCCAAAAAAAAAAATACCGAAGAGTTAATACCAAAAAGGAACCAATAATGCAGAAATTACTAAAACAACTTAAGGAGAGACTTGGAAAGAAAAGAAATAAATTTCAAGTGCAGAAGCGTTGGTCAGACCTAAAAAAAAAAAAAAAGTAAAGAGAAACGGAGACTGATGTGAATCCGTAGAAACAATACAAAAAGTGAGTTTGACAAGTTGTGCAACTGTTTAAAGGACTTGTTAGTGAATTTGTAGATGAACAACTGACAATAGTATATAGCATATTGAAAATATTCTATTATTTCCAGAAAGAAGAATGGATGATGACATGTGCGGCGTAGGTACCAAATATTTTAAAGCTGAGCACATACTTGTTATAGCACAAAAAATAGACACCGAATTCGATGAAAAAAAAAAGATGTATTAAAAGAAGGTATTTGAAGTCACATGTGGAAATTGTAAAATGTTTTTGGGAGAAACATATACCATTGTAGTAACTAAAATGGCGCCTGTTTTACAGAACCTATGGAGGTAAAGGGCACCTTTGCAGAGATGCAACATGAGGGACTACAGAAAAGTTATTATGAGCAGTGTAGAAGGTGAGCAATTTGGGACTTTACTTGGAAAAGGACTTTATTACCGATGTAGAAGTTAAATGCTAAAAGTATTTTTTCAGTTCTCTTGTAGATACCATCGTCATAATCGGACAAAAGTTCTGAGGGAGTAAAGAATGTTAGTAGTCCTTTGCAGGGTGTGGTAGAAAAGATGGGAAAGCTTGACAAATATTTTAAAGAATTAAGGGAAAACATTAGTGATGTAAAAAAAACCTTCATGGAGGTGTTTTATTTTTTTTCAGAAGCTTATGCCACAAAGCAGTATTTCCGCATTAAAAAGTCAAGTGTTATGAAATATATAAATATGTTCTCTCTATATACTTTTAGGAACAGGTTAAAAGTGATGTGGGGAAGAATTTTTTAAGTGTACATTACCTATGTAACCACACTTTGAAAAGATTTGTTGGTTTTTTTAATTTATTTTTTTGGGGGTCGGTATTTTTGAAAACTGACAGATATTCAACCCTGCATCATCAGCCATCTTTCACAAACAAAGCAACAGAAAGTATGTCTTTTTTTCTTATAAAGTAAGATGGCACTGATACATGCTTCATTCTTTGGGTTCTACCCTGAATAATGGGTCTGATTGTGTGGGGTGAAAATTTCTAAATTGACTTGTGTAGAAGAACCTCATGTGATATAACTGCAGAGTCACCTTAAGGTTTATCTTCCTACTTTCATCTTGGTGATTTGAAGCTTCACCAACTAACTGAAATAGTGGATCTATAAATAAATGTTGGTGACCCTTTGCCCAATGAAAACAACATTCTAATAAAGAGCAACTGCAACATAAAAAGATGAAAAATAATCACGAAATAATGACAATTGTTGTCACAATATATTAAAGTAACTTAAACCTACACATACTGCAGTATTTGAGTTACATTGAGGCATTATACGAATAAGACAGACAATTTAGTATCACAATTATTATTAAGTATATGTGAACCCCCCCCCCCCCCCTTAAATTCATGCCCAGTACAGTTTATGTAAAATATATACTTTGTCCTCTACATAAAACAACTAAACTTATGAATTTATTCCACACTGCTGTACAGAGAACTCATTTACATCACTCCCTGCCCCATTGGGGCTTACAGTCTAAATTTCTTAACACACAGACAGTTTTGCTGTTCTTATTTGAGTATTAAGTGTATAAAATATTAGAATACCTATCGCTATATATATTTTGCATACCGTATATACTCGTGTATAAGCCGAGTTTTTCAGCACATTTTTTTGTGCTGAAAAAAGCCCTCCTCGGCTTATACACGAGTGAACTCCTGTTCTCCCGTCCCTCAGCTTTTAACTTCCACAGTGGAATGTATGTGCGTTCCACTGACAGGAAGTTCGGCATTTGGAACGCAAATGCCGAACTTCCCGTCTGTGGAACGCACATGCGTTCCACTGCGGAGGTAAGTAAAAGGCTGAACTCCTTCTCCTGATCACTTATTGCACTGCTTCAAGCTGATGACCTTTCAGCAACAATAGCATCAAATGTAACTGGCGCAATGAGGAGACATGGAACTGGGGCATTGACTTGCAGCCTATTTGCACATTGGACCCTTAATTGTGGACACTCATTATAAAAATCTAGCGATCCCAACAGCGCAGTGGAGGAGACCCCGGGGGAGGAAAACTCCATGATTCTGGTAAGGTGCAGCAACTTTAGTAGCCCGCCACAACCAATTAGCATTCAATGACAGAGAGGTTTTAATCACTACAGCATCAATTTGCTTATTTTTTTATATTTTAGGCGCTGGTAGCAATGGTTGCTAAAAACAGGAACTAAAATGTTAGTTTAGTTAACATATTCAGGGAGATCTTAGAACCAATTTTCCCAACCTATCTGCCATGTCCTGCTGGATCCACCAGAACCTGTAAGATATTAGTTCCCCTCCATCACTTACATATGTCTCCTGTTTACCAGTAGCTGCTGCATTTCCCACCCTAGGCTTATACTCGAGTCAATAAGTTTTCCCAGTTTTTTTAGGTAAACTTAGGTGCCTCGGCTTATACTCGGGTCGAGTATATACGGTACTTTAAATGGTCATTAGGGCAGAGAGACGGTTGTTAATTTACTGGAATCCCCCGTGTGTGTGTTTGTGTAAAAAATATATATATATATAATTTTTTCAGTAAAGTGCTAGCCACACCCACTTGTCAAATGCCACTCCCACTTAGATGGGGGGCGCCGATGCCCTGTCTCACCCAGAGAACTAAAATGTCTAGTTACGGCACTGCTACACAGTGCTTGGTTTCTCTACATATGAAATGGAATGAAGTCATTGGGATGGGAGGGTATGACAGCCCAGCGGCTCAATCATACGTGCATCTTTTTATACAATCTTTAAGGATTAGCTGGTTTACTGCTGCACGTTATTTACAGTTTCTATGGTGTCAAATCACTGTCCAGCCTGCCTATAAGTTTTTTAATTACCCCCCCCCCCTCCCCCAAGTTATTTCCATGGTGTCCTTAGTCCCTGGGTTACTCAACCATACCCTTTATTATTCCACTCACTGATAAAATAGTTACACTTCCACAAGAAAACATTTATTAGTTGCAAAAAGGACAGACATTTCTGAGAACATTTAATAGACATTACTTAATGGCTTTCAATAAAGTGCACTGTATTTTCCAATGGGAAAAACAAACAAACAAACAAACACAACCAAACACACAATCACAAGTTTTTTTTATCTCAGCAAATGCAAATACACACCACTACTCAGAGAAACATTGTGGCATTTCAGTCAGCAGAGCCAAAATGTGTAGTACTGGTCCACTTATATTGGCGATCAGTTTCAATAGCTTAAAATAAATGCAAATTGTTTTAGTATGCATGACTCCTTTCAATCTAGTACAAGTGCTTATTAACACAATAGAAATGGGTGCCCACCATGGACATCCACTGCTGCTGGTAAAGCTTGCCAGCCCCATCTAGTTACTGTAAAATTGGAATAGCTTCCACTTGAGTTTCTTAATGTTAGACTGAAATGTCTTTGGGACTTTTTCCACCACAGGACGCATAATCCAGCGACAACCTCACTGCATTATGCAATCAATATCACAAGACTGGATGTCACAGTGTAGTGGCATAATGAGGTGAATGGGTATGGTTATTTGATTCCTGACTAACTGAAAAAAACATCTGGGTTCTCTAGGGCTGAAGTGTGTGTTTTTTTGTTTTGTTTTTTGTTTTTAAATTCAAAGACATTAACACAGAATAAAATATTACATAGTACTTAAAAAATATATATGCAATGTGAAAACTGAAAAGAATAGTGAACCATATATATGTGTTTGTTTTCACCTGGCAAAGACAAATATCACCTAATTCAGAGACATTGTACAAATGGATGGGCATTAGAACACAAAAATAAGCAAAAACTCACAAAAGATTGTACGTTTTCAGAACCAATGCTAGTCTAACAATATATACAAACAGATTATGTAACTAGGTCTGCCAAATTCTCAGTGCAGTTTCCTCTGCATGTGCGACATATACCCACAGTTAAGGAATCCAGGTATGATATAGAAGCACCCAAGAAGAGTGATTGGAAAATGTAGAATAAAAAAAAAAGGCAATATGGAAATAACAAAGATGAGGTGGTAAAAGCCCTTAATATTCTAATTGGATAGTCCAAGGCACCAGTACTTCGATTACAATGCATGAACTAGTTCAGAGGTCTGTTGCATTAGAACCGTTGCCCACACTAGGTATATTTAATAATGTGGTCTTAGAGTTTTTAGGTCAATAATTTTAGCAGCAACCTGATTCAGGCACAGAAATGTCTTTTAGGTTAATGTAATCCCCTTGTGGTGGGAGAGATGAGCGGCCATATTCTTTTGTCGCCATCATTCTTTCAATGAGCACCCTGCAAGAGACAGGGAAAAAATAAATCAAATTTTTTTTTTTTTTTTTAAAAAAAAATGTTTAAATGTGAAACGTTTGTCAATGAGTTTTAGAATGCAAAGAATAATGGAGTACAGTTTTGGGATCTTTTATCCAGAAACCCATTTTGCAGAACATTCTGAAAACCAAAAGTAAATAACTGCATGACACTGACATGTTATCACAGCAAACAGACAAGATCACTATATAGCTCCTTCCTACAAATCACTGCAAAATATCAGTGTAAGGAAAGAGCTCATTTAATATATGTTAGCCATGGTCCTCCAAATTACAGCAAAACTCCTTTTTATGATGTAATTAGAACAAAGCATTCTGAATTACCATTTCCATACCTGTATATGCATTCTCAGGCTGTTACATTTGGTTTGTTCATGTTCACTTTAACCCCCAGCAAACAATCATAAAAGGGTCATAGGATTGTACAAAGAAAATCTCTTAAAAGCCACTCTAAGGCAAATAAAGTACATTTTACCATTCCTAAAACGCAAAATAATTTGCAATGGGAGAAAGTAAAAAATTTTGCAACTTGAGCTGATAAGGAATATTAGATACATCATGTGGTTAATTCTATTAGCTAAAGTCATACAAAAAAAAAAAATCACACACACACACAATTGTCTGGCCACCACATGTTAAAAATTTACAAGGATCACTCTTCATTGTGTCCATCTGTTGTAACAAAAATACCAAATTCATGCCATTGTAAAACTGGTCACATCCAGATTATAAAACATCCACTTTTTATGAGCCCAAATGCCAAAGACAATTTTGGTATTGGGAAAAAAGGGGATAAAATTATAACATAAATATGGAGTACATAGTTGCAGCTTAAAGTATAGGTCCAAGTGTGTGGACCATTTAAGGATTAAAACTTTCTATTTTCCAATAAAACACTCTGCCTAGCTTGTATTGTTGGTTAGACACACTCCACCAGAGAATGTAGCAGAGCATCAGTCT